>NC_091261.1:11238571-11543214 GCF_042477335.2 Ovis canadensis
TGCTTCATTTGCTATTATTTTCTCCCATTCAGAAGGCTGTCTTTTCACCTTGCTTATATTTTCCTTTGTTGTGCAGAAGCTTTTAATTTTAATTAGATCCCATTTGTTTATTTTTGCTTTTATTTCCAGAATTCTGGGAGGTGGATCATAGAGGATCCTGCTGTGATGTATGTCGGAGAGTGTTTTGCCTATGTTCTCCTCTAGGAGTTTTATAGTTTCTGATCTTACATTTAGATCTTTAATCCATTTTGAGTTTATTTTTGTGTGCGGTGTTAGAAAGTGATCTAGTTTCATTCTTTTACAAGTGGTTGACCAGTTTTCCAAGCACCACTTGTTAAAGAGATTGTCTTTACTCCATTGTATATTCTTGCCTCCTTTGTCAAAGATAAGGTGTCCATATGTGTGTGGATTTATCTATGGGCTTTCTATTTTGTTCCATTGATCTATATGTCTGTCTTTGTGCCAGTACCATACTGTCTTGATGACTGCGGCTTTGTAGTAGAGCCTGAAGTCAGGCAAGTTGATTCCTCCAGTTCCATTCTTCTTTCACAAGATTGCTTTGGCTATTCGAGGTTTTTTGTATTTCCATACAAATCTTGAAATTATTTGTTCTAGTTCTGTGAAAAATGTGGCTGGTAGCTTGATAGGGATTGCATTGAATTTGTAAATTGCTTTGGGTAGTATACTCATTTTCACTATATTGATTCTTCCAATCCATGAACATGGTATATTTCTCCATCTATTAGTGTCCTCTTTGATTTCTTTCATCAGTGTTTTATAGTTTTCTATATATAGGTCTTTAGTTTCTTTAGGTAGATATATTCCTAAGTATTTTATTCTTTTCGTTGCAATGGTGAATGGAATTGTTTCCTTAACTTCTTTTTCTACTTTCTCATTATTCGTGTATAGGAATGCAAGGGATTTCTGTGTGTTGATTTTATATCCTGCAACTTTACTATATTCATTGATTAGCTCTAGTAATTTTCTGGTGGAGTCTTTAGGGTTTTCCATGTAGAGGATCATGTCATCTGCAAACAGTGAGAGTTTTACTTCTTCTTTTCCAATTTGGATTCCTTTTATTTCTTTTTCTGCTCTGATTGCTGTCGCCAAAACTTCCAGAACTATGTTGAATAGTAGCGGTGAAAGTGGACACCCTTGTCTTGTTCCTGACTTTAGAGGAAATGCTTTCAATTTTTCACCATTGAGGATAATGTTTGCTGTGGGTTTGTCATAGATAGCTTTTATTATGTTGAGGTATGTTCCTTCTATTCCTGCTTTCTGGAGAGTTTTTATCATAAATGGATGTTGAATTTTGTCAAAGGCCTTCTCTGCATCTATTGAGATAATCATATGGTATTTATTTTTCAATTTGTTAATGTGGTGAATTACATTGATTGATTTGCGGATATTGAAGAATCCTTGCATCCCTGGGATAAAGCCCACTTCGTCATGGTGTATGATCTTTTTAATGTGTTGGATTCTGATTGCTAGAATTTTGTTGAGGATTTTTGCATCTATGTTCATCAGAGATATTGGCCTGTAGTTTTTTTTGTGACATCTTTGTCAGGTTTTGGTATTAGGGTGATGGTGGCCTCATAGAATGAGTTTGGAAGTTTACCTTCCTCTGCAATTTTCTGGAAGAGTTTGAGGAGGATAGGTGTTAGCTCTTCTCGAAATTTTTGGTAGAATTCAGCTGTGAAGCCGTCTGGACCTGGGCTTTTGTTTGCTGGAAGATTTCTGATTACAGTATCAATTTCCGTGCTTGTGATGGGTCTGTTAAGATTTTCTATTTCTTCCTGGTTCAGTTTTGGAAAATTGTACTTTTCTAAGAATTTGTCCATTTCTTCCACGTTGTCCATTTTATTGGCATACAACTGCTGATAGTAGTCTCTTATGATCCTTTGTATTTCTGTGTTGTCTGTTGTGATCTCTCCATTTTCATTTCTAATTTTATTGATTTGATTTTTCTCTCTTTGCTTCTTGATGAGTCTGGCTAATGGTTTGTCAATTTTCTTTATCCTTTCAAAGAACCAGCTTTTGGCTTTGTTGATTTTTGCTATGGTCTCTTTTGTTTCTTTTGCATTTATTTCTGCCCTAATTTTTAAGATTTCTTTCCTTCTACTAACTCTGGGGTTCTCCAACTCTTCCTTTTCTAGTTGCTTTAGTTGTAGAGTTAGGTTATTTATTTGACTTTTTTCTTGTTTCTTGAGGTATGCCTGTATTGCTATGAAGTTTCCTCTTAGCACTGCTTTTATAGTGTCCCACAGGTTTTGGGTTGTTGTGTTTTCATTTTCATTAGTTTCTATGCATATTTTGATTTCTTTTTTGATTTCTTCTGTGATTTGTTGGTTATTCAGAAGTGTGTTGTTCAACCTCCATATGTTGGAATTTTTAATAGTTTTTCTCCTGTAATTGAGATCTAATCTTAATGCATTATGGTCAGAAAAGATGCTTGGAATGATTTTGATTTTTTTGAATTTATCAAGTTTAGATTTATGGCCCAGGATGTGATCTATCCTGGAGAAGGTTCCATGAGCACTTGAAAAAAAGGTGAAATTCGTTGTTTTGGGGTGAAATGTCCTATAGATATCAATTAGGTCTAACTGATCTAATGTATCATTTAAAGTTTGCGTTTCTTTGTTAATTTTCTGTTTAGTTGATCTGTCCATAGGTGTGAGTGGGGTATTAAAGTCTCCCACTATTATTGTGTTATTGTTGATTTCCCCTTTCATACTTGTTAGCATTTGTCTTACATATTGTGGTACTCCTATATTGGGTGCATATATATTTATAATTGTTATATCTTCTTCTTGGATTGGTCCTTTGATCATTATGTAGTGGCCTTCTTTGTCTCTTTTCACAGCCTTTATTTTAAAGTCTATTTTATCGGATATGAGTATTGCCACTCCTGCTTTCTTTTGGTCTCTATTCGCGTGGTATATCTTTTTCCAGCCCTTCACTTTCAGTCTGTATGTGTCCCTTGTTTTGAGGTGGGTCTCTTGTAAGCAGCATATAGAGGGGTCTTGTTTTTGTATCCATTCGGCCAGTCTTTGTCTTTTGGTTGGGGCGTTCAACCCATTTACGTTTAAGGTAATTATTGATAAGTATGATCCCGTTGCCATTTACTTTATTGTTTTGGGTTCGGGTTTATACACCCTTTTCGTGTTTCCTGTCTAGAGGATATCCTTTAGAATTTGTTGGAGAGCTGGTTTGGTGGTGCTGAATTCTCTCAGCTTTTGCTTGTCTGTAAAGCTTTTGATTTCTTCTTCGTATTTGAATGAGATCCTTGCTGGGTACAGTAATCTGGGCTGTAGGTTATTGTCTTTCATCACTTTAAGTGTGTCTTGCCATTCCCTCCTGGTCTGAAGAGTTTCTATTGACAGATCAGCTGTTATCCTTATGGGAATCCCCTTGTGTGTTATTTGTTGTTTTTCCCTTGCTGCTTTTAATATTTGTTCTTTGTGTTTGATCTTTGTTAATTTGATTAATATGTGTCTTGGGGTGTTTCACCTTGGGTTTATCCCATTTGGGACTCTCTGTGTTTCTTGGACTTGGGTGATTATTTCCTTCCCCATTTTAGGGAAGTTTTCAACTATTATCTCCTCAAGGATTTTCTCATGATCTTTCTTTCTGTCTTCTTCTTCTGGGACTCCTATAATTCGAATGTTGGAGCGTTTCATATTGTCCTGGAGGTCTCTGAGATTGTCCTCGTTTCTTTTAATTCATTTTTCTTGTTTCCTCTCTGATTCATTTATTTCTACCATTCTATCTTCTATTTCACTAATCCTATCTTCTGCCTCTGTTATTCTACTATTTGTTGCCTCCAGAGTGTTTCTGATCTCATTTATTGTGTTATTCATTATATTTTGACTCTTTTTTATTTCTTCTAGGTCCTTGTTAAACCTTTCTTGCATCTTCTCAATCCTTGTCTCTAGGCTATTTATCTGTGTTTCCATTTTGATTTCAAGATTTTGGGTCATTTTCACTATCAATATTCGGAATTCCTTCTCCGGTAGATTCCCTACTTCTTCCTCTTTTGTTTGGTTTGGTGGGCAACTCTCCTGTTCCTTTACCTGCTGAGTATTCCTCTGTCTCTTCATCTTGGTTATATTGCTGCGTTTGGGGTGGCCTTTTTATATTCTGGTAATTTGTAGAGTTCTCTTTATTATGGAGATTCCTCACTTTGGGTGGGGTTCTATCAGTGGCTTGTCAAGGTTTCCTGGTTAGGGAGGCTTGTGTTGGAGTTTTGGTGGGTGGAGCTGGGTTTCTTCTCTCTGGAGTGCAGTGGAGTGACCCGTAATGGGTTATGAGACATCAAAGGTTTTGGGATAATTTTGAGCTGCCTGTATATTGAGGCTCAGGGGAGTGTTCCTGTGTTGCTGGAGAATTTGGGTGGTATGTCTTGTTTTGGAACTTGTTGGCCCTTGGGTGGAGCTTGGTTTCAGTGTAGGTATGAAGGCATTTGATGAGCTCCTATTGCTTAATGTTCCCTGAATTCAAGAGTTCTCTAATGTTTTCAGGCTTTGGGTTTAAGCTTCCTGCTTCTGGTTTTCAGTTTTATTTTTACAGTAGCCTCTACACTTCTCCATCTATACAGCACCGATGATAAAACATCTAGGTTAAAGATGAAAAGTTTCTCCACATTGAGGGACACTCAGAGAGGTTCACTGAGTTACAAGGAGAAGAGAAGATGGAGGGGGTAGTTAGAGGTAACTGGAATGAGATGCGGTGAGATCAAGAGAGGAGAGAGCAAGCTAGCCAGTAGTCACTTCCTTATGTGCGCTCTATAGTCTGGACCGCTCAGAGGTATTTACAGAGTTATACGGGGAAGAGGAGAGGGAGGAAGTAGACAGAGGTGACCAGGAGGATAAGGGAGAGGAATGAGTAGGAGAGAGACAAATCCTGCCAGTAACCAGTTCCTTAGGTGTTCTCTACCGTCTGGAACACACAGAGATTCACAGAGTTGGATAGAGAAGAGATGGGGGAGAAAAGATACAGAGGCCACCTGGTGGAGAAAAAGGAGAGTCCAGAGGAGGAGAGAGTGGTCAAGCCAGTAATCTCGCTCTCAGGTAAACTTGGGTAGTGAAGTTTGGGTTTTTAAATGTACAAAATTGACAACAAATACCTAAGAGCAAAGATTAAAAATCTGGAGTAGAGGTTGGATTTTCAAAGATACAATATTAAAGAAAAGCAGAAGGAAAAAGGAAGAAAGAAAAAAAAAAAGAATTACTAAATAACAAACAAACAAAAAAAACAAAACAAAACACCAACAACCATCCAAAGAGTATATATGGTGTTTGCCTTAAAAAAAAAAAAGTCTTTTTTTTTTTTTTAAATAGTAATACTAGGTTATAGAAATAAAAATTAGAGGAGAAATAGAAGACTTAGCAATTAAAAAAAAGCTCGGACAAAAAAAGAAAAAAAAAGAAAAAAGCAAAAAAAAAAGAATGATTTTAAAAATATTAAAAAATTAAAAATATATCTGGCTCTTCTCTGATGTTATGGGCCATGTGGGCTCACTTCCAAGGTGGTTCCCTCTGTTTAACTTCTGTTTGCTGGTTTTTAGGCTCACTAGTTCAGTCGCGCTGTGGGGAGGGGGGATGCTGCAAACAAATAGCACTGTCGTGTGTACACAGTATCTCTGCCCCGCTTGACCTGTCCTTTCTCGCGGCGCACAAACCGCTCCGGCTCTACGATGCTCAGCTGGGAACCGTCTGGGGCCGGCCCTAGGCTGCGTGCACTTCCCCGGTCCAAGCCGCTCAGGTTCGGCGCTCAGGCAGCCCTGAGAGGCACAAATGCGGCTGGGACTGCGCTTTGTGCCCTTCCCAGGTCCGAGTAGCTCAGGAGTTTGGCGAGCGCGATCGCTGCGGCTTGTCACCTTTTCCGCCGCTGCCGCTCAGCTCTCTGGGTGGACCGCTGGCGCACCCCGTGAGGCAGACTGTGACTGTCCAGCACCCCCAGAAGTCTTAGCAAAGGAGCCTGCTTGCAGTTAGGTAAGTAAAGTCTCTCCGGGTCTGCAATTGCCCCTTTCCAGTCCTTACGGCTCTGGCTGCCTGTCCCCGGCGGGGAATGGTCTGCAGCCGGCTTTTTCCGCTCAGTCCTTTGTTCTGTGCTCGGTCCTGGCGGTGTCTTATGTTCGAGCTTTTCGCTTGGTAGCTATCCCACAGTCTGGTTTGCGAGCCCAAGTTAGATCGTTCTGGTTGCACGTGGGGCGTTCCTGCCCGATTCTTACAAAGCTCTGCAGCCCGTGCCTCCCGCGCGTCCCTGCCCTGCCCCCACTTCCCAGTGGCGGATGCAGGCGTCTGTGCTGCTTTTCCGCTGGGGGAGTTACTGGTGGGCTTGTAATCTCTTGGTTTTAATTATTTATCTATTTTTCCTTCCTGTTATGTTTCCCTCTGTGTTTCCAAGGCTCGCCACAGACTCGGCAGGGAGAGTGTTTCCTGGTGTTTGGAAACCTCTCTTCTTAAAATTCCCTTCCCGGGATGGGCTTCCCTTCCCGGGACGGAGCTCCCTCCCCACCTCCTTTGTCTCCTTTTTCATCTTTTATATTTTTTCCTACCTGTTTTTGAAGACAATGGTCTGCTTTTCTGGTTGCCTGATGTCCTCTGCCAGCCTACAGAAGTTGTTTTGTGGAGTTTGCTCGGCGTTGAAATGTTCTTTTGAGGAATTTGTGAGGGAGAACGTGATCTTCCCGTCCTATTCCTCCGCCATCTTTCCCTCCCTTCTACCCATGACTTTTTTATTTTGTAACTGGAAGCTTGTACCTCACCTATTTCACTCATCCGCCTATCTTGTTCTCTTTTGGAAAACACTTGTTTGTTCTCTGTTCTGTGACTCTGTTTTTGTTTTTATGTTTGCTCATTTGTTTTATTTTAAAATTTCCACATAAAAGCCAAATCATATAGCATTTGTCTTTCTCTGTCTGACATTTCGCTTATCATAGTACACTCTATGCCCATCTATGTTGTAAAAAATGCCAAGGTTTCATTCTTTCTTATGGTGATGTAACCTCTTATTATATACTAGTTGCTGCTATTTAGTCACTAAGTCGTGTCCAACGCTTTTGTAATCCCATCGACTGTAGCCCACCAGGCTCCTCTGTCCATGCAATTTCCCAGCCAATAATACTAGAGTGGGTTGCCATTTCCTTCTCCAAGGTATGTTCCCAATTCCAAGATCGAGCCCACATCTACACTGACAGTGGATTCTTTATCACTGAGCTACCAGGGAAACCCCACTCAATATATATACATATACATACATACATGTATACACATACACATATGCTGCATTGTTAGCCATTTATTATCAGTGAGCACTCTTAGGTTGCTCCCATATCTTACCTATTGTGAGGTATGTTAAAAAGAACATAGAGTTGCAATACCTTTTCAAATTAGTGTTTTTGTTTTATTTGGAAAAATACCCAGAAGTTGAATTGCTGGATTTTGGAAATATTTATTTTTAACTTTTTGAGGAACCTCCATATTTTTCTACATAGTGACTGCATCAATTTACATTCCCACCAACGGTGACAGAGTGTTCTCATCTCTCCACATCCTAGCCAACCATTGCTGTTCATTCTCTTTTTGACAATTATTCTGACAGGTGTAAAGTGATATCTCATTGCAATTATAAATGGGATTGTATTCTTAATATCTCTTTCTGATAGTTCATTGTTAATGCAGAGAAAAAACCAAATTTCTGTATATTAATTTTGTATCCTGAAACTTTATGGAATTAAGTTATTAAATTTTACAGTTTTGATGGTATCTTTACGATTATATGAAAAGCAGAGACATTACTTTGCCAACAAAGCTCCATCTAGTCAAGGCTATGGTTTTTCCAGTGGTCATGTACGGATGTGAGAGTTGAACTGTGAAGAAGGCTGAGTGCTGCAGAATTGATGCTTTTGAACTGTGGTGTTGGAGAAGACACTTGAGAGTCCCTTGGACTGCAAGGAGATCCAACCAGTCCATTCTGAAAGAGATCAGCCCTGGGATTTCTTTGGAAGGAATGATGCTAAAGCTGAAACTCCAATACTTTGGCCACCTCATGCGAAGAGTTGACTCATTGGAAAAGACTCTGATGCTGGGAGGGATTGGGGGCAGGAGGAAAAGGGGACGACAGAGGATGAGATGGCTGGATGGCATCACTGACTAGATGGACATGAGTCTGAGTGAACTTCGGGAGTTGGTGATGGACAGGGAGGCCTGGCATGCTGCAGTTCATGGGGTCGCAAAGAGTTGGACATGACTGAGCGACTGAACTGACTGACTGACAAATATATATATTTGTCCCATTCTTTTCTCCCCACTGTGTCCACAAGGCTGTTCTGTATGTCTAAGTGTTCATTGCTGCCCTAAAATAAGTTCATCAGTATCATCTTTCTAGATTCCATATGTGCATGTGTGCAAGCTGTCATTTCAGTTGTGTTAGACTCTTTGCAATGCACTGCACTGTAGCCTGCCAGACTTCTCTGTCCATGGGATTCTCCAGGCAAGAATACTAGAGTGGGTTGCTATGCCCTCCTCCAGATGATCTTCTCCACCCAGGGATGGAACCTGCATCTCTTATGTCTCCTTCATTGGCAGGCAGCTTTTTACCACCAGCAACACTGGGAAAGCCCCAGATTACACATATATGTATTAATATACAACATTTGTTTTTCTTTTTCTGACTCTAGCCTCTAGGTTCATCCACCTCATTAGAACTGACACAAATGCGTTCCTTTTTTGTGGCTGAGTAAATTCCACTGAATACATGTACCATAATTTTTTATCCATTCATCTGTTGAAGGACATCTAGGTTGCTTCCATGTCCTAGTTATTATAAATAATGCGTCGATGAAACATTGGGTCACATGTGTCTTTTTCAATTATGGTTTTCTCAGAGTATATGCCTGGGAGTGGGATTGTTAGGTCATATGATAGTTTTATTTCTAATTTTTAAAGGAATCTCTATACTGTGTTTCATGTTGTCTTTATCAGTTTACATTCCATCAACAGTGCAAGAGCGTTCCTTTTTCTCTACACCCTCTCCAGAGTTTATCATTTGTATATTTTATAGATGGTGGCCATTCAGATCAGATGGGCATCACCAACTCGATGGATATGAGTTTGACCAAGCTCTGGGAGTTGGTGATGGACAGGGAAAACTGGCGTGCTGCAGTCTATGGGGTCACAAAGAATTGGACACGACTGAGAAACTGAACTGAACTGATTCTAATCAGTGGTGATCGTTCATTGAAGTTTTGATTTGCATTTCTCTAATAATGAGCTTTCTTGAGCATTTTTTTCTTGTGTTTATTAGCCGTCTGTAAGTCTTCTTTGAAAAAAAATGTCTATTTTGGTCTTCTTTCTCCCAATTTTTGATTGTGTTGTTTGTTTTTCTCACAATGAGCTGCAGGAACTGCTTGTATATTATGGAGATGAACCCATTGTCAGTTGTTTCATTTGCTCTTATATTTTCCCATTCTGAGAGTTGCCTTTTCAAGTTGTTTATAGTTTCCTTAAAGCTGTGCAAAAGTGTTTAAGTTTAACTAGGTCCCATTTGTTTATATTTGATTTTATTTCCATTATTCTAAGAGGTAAGTTGGACATGGAACAACAGACTGGTTCCAAATAAGAAAAGGAGTACGTCAAGGCTGTATATTGTCACTCTGCTTATTTAACTACTATGCAGAGTACATCATGAGAAATGCTGGGCTGGGAGAAGCACAAGCTGGAATCAAGATTGCTGGGAGAAATATCAATAACCTCAGATATGCAGGTAACACCACCCTTATGGCAGAAAGTGAAGAGGAACTAAAAAGCCTCTTGATGAAAGTGAAAGTGGAGAGTGAAAAAGTTGGCCTAAAGCTTAACATTCAGAAAACGAAGATCATAGCATTTGGTCCCATCGCTTCATGGGAAATTGATGGGGAAACAGTGGAAACAGTGTCAGACTTTATTTTTCTGGGCTCCAAAATCACTCATTATTAGAGAAATGCAAATCAAAACCACAATGAGGTACCACTTCACACCAGTCAGAATGGCTGTGATCCAAAAATCTGCAAGCAATAAATGCTGGAGAGGGTGTGGAGAAAAGGGAACCCTCCTACACTGTTGGTGGGAATGCAAACTAGTACAGCCACTATGGAGAACAGTGTGGAGATTCCTTAAAAAATTGCAAATAGAACTACCTTATGACCCAGCAATCCCACTCCTGGGCATACACACCGAGGAAACCAGAATTGAAAGAGACACATGTACCCCAATGTTCATCGCAGCACTGTTTATAATAGCCAGGACATGGAAACAACCTAGATGTCCATCAGCAGATGAATGGATAAGAAAGCTGTGGTACATATACACAATGGAGTATTACTCAGCCGTTAAAAAGAATTCATTTGAATCAGTTCTGATGAGATGGATGAAACGGGAGCCAATTATACAGAGTGAAGTAAGCCAGAAAGAAAAACACCAATACAGTATACTAACACATATATATGGAATATAGGAAGATGGCAATGACGACCCTGTATGCAAGACAGGAAAAAAGACACAGATGTGTATAACGGACTTTTGGACTCAGAGGGAGAGGGAGAGGGTGGGATGATTTGGGAAAATGGGAATTCTAACATGTAGACTATCATGTAAGAATTGAATCGCCAGTCCATGTCTGACATAGGGTGCAGCATGCTTGGGGCTGGTGCATGGGGATGACCCAGAGAGATGTTGTGGGGAGGGAGGTGGGAGGGGGGGTCATGTTTGGGAACGCATGTAAGAATTAAAGATTTTAAAATTAAAAAAAAAAAAAGACGCTTACTCCTTGGAAGGAAAGTTATGACCAACCTGGATAGCATATTCAAAAGCAGAGACATTACTTTGCCAACAAAGCTCTGTCTAGTCTAGGCTAGGCTATGGTTTTTCCAGTGGTCATGTATGGATGTGAGAATTGAACTGTGAAGAAAGCTGAGCGCTGAAGAATTGATGCTTTTGAACTGTGGTGTTGGAGAAGGCTCTTGAGAGTCCCCTGGACTGCAAGGAGATCCAACCAGTCCATTCTGAAGGAGATCAGCCCTGGGATTTCTTTGGAGGGAATGATGCTGAAGCTGAAACTCCAGTACTTTGGCCACCTCATGTGAAGAGTTGACTCATTGGAAAAGACTCTGATGCTGGGAGGGTTTGGGGGCAGGAGGAGAAGGGGATGGTAGAGGATGAGATGGCTGGATGACATCACTGACTTGGTGGACGTGAGTCTGAGTGAACCCCGGGAGTTGGTGATGGACAGGGAGGCCTGGCGTGCTGCGATTCATGGGGTCGCAGAGTCGGACACGACTGAGAGACTGAACTGAACTGAAGAGGTAAGTCACAGAGGATCTTGCTGTGATTTATGTCAGTGTTCTGCCTATGTTTTTTCCTAAGATGTTATAGTTTCTGGTCTCACATTTAGGTCTTTAATCCATTTTAAGTTTCCCTTTGAGCATGGTGTTTGAAATCTTCTAATTTAATTCTTTTACACATACTGGTTCAGTTTTCCCAACACCACTTGTTGAAGAGACTACCTTTTCTCCACTCTATATTCTTGCCTTCTTTGTCAGGATAAGATGCCCATATGTGCTTGGGTTTATCTCTGGACTTTCTATCTTGTTTCATTAGCCTATATTTCTCTTTTTGTGCCAGTACATTACTGTTTTGATGACTGTAGCTTTGTAGTATAGTCTGAAGTCAGGAAGGTAGATTCCATCCAGCACCATACTTTTTTCTCAAGATTGCTTTAGCTATTTGGGGTCTTTGTGTATCCATATGAATTGTGAGTTTTTTTTTTTAATGTTCTGGTTCTATGGAAAATGCCATTGATAATTTGATGGGGATCACATTGAATCTGTAGATTGCATTTGGTAGTATACTCATTTTGCAACTCAAGAACATTGAAGAACGTTGTCTTTGATTTGTTTTATCTGTGTTTTATAGTTCTATGTATATTGCTCTTTTGTGTTATTAGGTAAAGTTTATTCTTTTCTTACAATGGTAGATGTGATTGAGTCCTTAATTTCTATTTCTGATTTTTCATTGTTAGTGAATAAGAATGCAAGTGATTTCTGTGTATTGATTTTATGTCCTGTGACATTACTGAATTCACTGATTAGCTCTAGTAATTTTCTGATAGAATCTTTTAAGTTTTCTATGTATGACATCATATTTGGAGGAGAATGGATACATGTATATGTAAGGCGAGTCTCTTTGCTCTTCACCTGAAACTATCACAACATTGTTAATCAGCTATACTGCAATACAAAAATGTTTTTGGCATTAAAAAATAACAATAGATTAGAAAATAAACAAGTCAAATCATAAAGAAATAACCTAACTTTACACCTAAAGTTACTAGAGGAAGAAGGGGAAACAAAACCCAAATTTGCAGAATGGAAGACATTGTAAGGATCAGAGGAGAAATGAAATTGACATGAAGAAAAACAGCAAAGATCAGTGAAACTAAAAGCTGGTTCTTTGAGAAGTTAAACAAAATTGATAAACCTTTTGCCAGATTAATCAAGAAAGAAAGGGAGAAGTTTCAAATTAGTAAAATTAGAGGTGAAAAAGAAGTTAGAACTGACAGCAGGATCATAAGAAACTACTAAGATCAACTACATGTCAATAAAGGACAACCTGGAAGAAATGGACTAATTCTAATAAATATACAATCTTCCAAGACTGAACCAGGGAGAAATGGAAAATATGAAATGACCAATCACAAGTAATGAAATTGAAGCAGTGTTTAAAAATCTTCCACAAAAGTGCAGAACTACATGGCTTCACAGGTTGTTGTTGTTAAATCGCTCAGTTGTGTCCAACTCTTTGTGACCCCACAGATTGCAGCACACCAGGCCTCCCTGTCTTTCATTATCTCCAAGTTTGCCCAAGTTCATGTCCATTGAATCAGTGATGCCATCCAAATATTTCATCCTCTGTCACTCTTTTATCCTTCTGCCTTCAATCTTTCCCAACATCATGGTCTTTTCCAATGAGTCAGTTGTTCCCAACAGGGGGCCAGTATTGGAGCTCCTAGTATTGAAGCTTTAGCTTCAGCATCAGTCCTTCCAATGAATATTCAGGGTTGATTTCCTTTAAGATTGATTGTTTGACCTCTTTGCTATCCAAGGGACTCGAGTTTTCTCCAGCACCACAACCATCTTTATGGTCCAACTCTCACATCCGTATGTGGCTACTGGAAAAACCATAGCTCTGACAATATGATCATTGTCTGACTATATGATCTTTGTCTGACTATATGATTTTTGTCTGACTACATGATCTTTGTCTCTGCTTTGAAAACAGGGCATGGAAACAGTGACAGACTTTATTTTTTTGGGCTCCAAAATCACTGAGGACAGTGACTGAAGCCATAAATTAAAAGATGCTTACTCTTGGAGGGAAAGCTATGACAAACCTAGACTATATTAAAAAGGAGACATCACTTTGCTGACAAAAGCTTCACGGGTGAATTCCACCTAACTTTTAGAAAAGAGCTAACATCTATTCTTCTCAAACCTTTTTTAAAAAATTGCATAGGAAGGAACACCCCCAAGGTAATTCTATGTGGTCACAATCACCCTGATACCAAAATCAGACAAAAATATCACACAGAAAATAAAATTTCAGGTCAACATCACTGATGAACATAGATCCAAAAATCCTCAACAAAATACTAGCAAACAGAATCTACCAACACATTAAAAGGGTCAAACACCACGAACAAGAGAGATTTATCCAAGGGATGCAAATATTCATCAACATATGCAAATCACTCAATATAATATACCACAGTAACAAACCAAAAAAAAAAAATGACCATCTTATTAGATGGAGAAAAACCTTTTGACAAAGTTCAACACCTATTTATTATAGAAACTATCCAAAAAGTCGGCACTGAGGAAACATATCTCAAGATAATTAAGGCCATATATGACACACCCGTAGCTAAGATCATTCTCGATGGAGAAAGCTGAAAGCATTTCCTTTAAGGCCAGGAATAAAAAAAAAGGATGTCCACTCTCACCGCTATCATTCAACATAGTTCTGAAAGTCCTAAACACAACAATTAGAAATGAAATAAAATGAGCTCAAATTGGAAAAGCAGAAGCGAAACTTCCACTGTTTGCAGATGACATGATACTATACATTAAAAGTCCTTAACATGCTATGAGAAAACCACTGGAGTTAAACAGTAAATTTGTTATAGCTGCAGGATACAAAATTAACACATATAAATTTCCTGTACGCTAACAATGAAAGATCAGAAAGAAACAGTCCCATTTAGTATCACAACAAAAATAATAAAATCCTAGGTATACAATTCCCTGAGAAGGTAAAAACATGTACTCAGAAAAATATAAGATACTGATGAAGGAAATCAAAGTTGACAGAAGTAGGTGTAGAGATACACCATGTTATCAGTATTGTGAAAGAATCAGTATTGTGAAAATAATTATATTATTCAAAGTAATCTACAGATTGAAAGCATTCCTTATCAAACTACCAATTGTATTTTCCCACACTATTAGAACAAATATTTTGCAATTTTTATGGAAGCAAAAAAAAAAAAAGGCAATCTTGAGAAAGAAGAGGAGAGCTAGAGGGATCAGGTTCCCTGAATTCAGACTATACTACAAAGATACAGTAATCAAGTAATCAAGATAGTATGGCATTGGCGCAATAGTAGAAATATAGATCAGTGGAGCAGGATAGACACCCCAGAAGTAAAGGTCATCTAATCTATGGCAAAGGAGGCAAGGATGCACAATAGAGAAAAGACAACCTTTTCCATAAGTGGAGCTGGAAAAACTGGGCAGCTCCATGTAAAAGAATAAAATTAGACCACTTCATAACAGCATACACAAATATAAACTCAGAATGGATTAAAGATGTAAGGGTAAAGCCTGATACTATAAAACTCTTAGAAGAAAACATAAGTAGAACACTCTTTGATATAAATCACAGCAAGATCTTCTTTATCCACCTCCTAGAGTAGTGAAAATAAAAACAAAAGTAAATGGAACCTAAGTGAGCATAAAAACTTTTGCACAGCAAAAGAAATCATGAACAAAACAAAACAAAAAATCTCAACCCTGATATTGAGAGAAAATATTTGCAAGGAAGTGACCAACAGGGGATTAATCTCCAATATATACAAATAGCTTACGCAGCTCAATAAAAAACAATAACAACAACAAAACAAAAATAGAACCAATACAAAACAGAGGGAAGGATATAAATAAGTGTTATGGGAATACCAGATCACCTGACCTGCCTCTTGAGAAACCTATATGCAGGTCAGAAAGAAACAGTTAGAACTGGACATGGAACAACAGACTGGTTCCAAATAAGAAAAGGAGTATATCAAGGCTGTATATTGTCACCCTGCTTATTTAACTTCTATGCAGAGTACATCATGAGAAATGCTGGACTGGAAGAAGCACAATCTGGAATCAAGTTTGCCAAGAGAAATATCAATAACCTCAGATATGCAGATGACACCATCCTATGGCAGAAAGTGAAGAGGAACTAAAAAGCCTCTTGATGGAAGTGAAAGAGGAGAGTGAAAAAGTTGGCTTAAAGCTCAATATTCAGAAAATGAAGATCATGACATCTGGTCCCATTACTTCATGGGAAATAGATGGCAAAACAGTGGAAACAGTGTCAGAGTTTATCTTTTTGGGCTCCGAAATCACTGCAGATGGTGATTGCAACCATGAAATTAAAAGATGCTTACTCCTTGGAAGGAAAGTTATGACCAACCTGGATAGCATATTCAAAAGCAGAGACATTACTTTGCCAACAAAGGTCGGTTTTGTCAAGGCTATGGTTTTTCCAGTGTTCATGTATGGATGTGAGAGTTGGACTGTTAAGAAAGCTGAACACCAAAGAACTGATGCTTTAGAACTGTGGTGTTGGAGAAGACCCTTGAGAATCCCTTGGACTGCAAGGAGATCCAACCAGTCCATTCTAAATGATAACAGCCCTGGGTGGTCTTTGGAAGGAATGATGCTGAAGCTGAAACTCCAGTACTTTGGCCACCTCATGCGAAGAGTTGATTCATTGGAAAAGACTTTGATGCTGGGAGGGATTCGGGGCAGGAGAAGAAGGGGACGACAGAGGATGAGACGGCTGGATGGCATCACTGACTCAATGGACGTGAGTTTGAGTGAACTCTGGGAGATGGTGATGGACAGGGAGGCCTGGCATGTTGCAATTCATGGGGTCGCAAAGAGTCGAACATGACTGAGCAACTGAACTGAACTGAACTGAACTCCAAATAAGATGGCAAAAGAAAAAGAAACATGAAAAGATGCTCAACATCAATAATTATTAGAGAAATGTAAATAAAAACTACAATGAGCTATCACCTAACACTGCTGAGCATGGCCATCATCAAAAAATTCTATAAACAATACATCCTGGAGAAGGTATGGAAAAAAGGGAATCCTCTTACTCTTTTGATGGAAATGTAGACTGGTACAATCACTGTGGAGAACAGTATGGAGGTTCCTTAAAAACTAAAGATAGAACTACTATATGACCTTGGAATCCCACTCTTGGGCATTTATCTGGAGAAAACCATAATGTAAAGACATACATGCACCCCAATGTTCATTGCGGCACAATTTATAATAGCCAAGACATGGAAGCAGTTAAATGTTCATTAACAGAGGAATGGATAAGTAAGATATGGTACATAAATACAATGGAACACTATTTGGCAATAAAAAGTACAATAAAATGTATATGCAGTGACATGGATGGACCTAGAGATTGTCATACCTAGTGAAGTAAGTCAGATAAATGTAAATATCATGTGATATATAACAAATGATACAAATGAACCTGTTTACTGAACAGAAATTGAGTAATGGATGTAGCAAACAAACTTATGGATACCAGGGGGGATAAATTAGGGATTGGAGCTGGCACATACACACTACTATATATAAGCTATATAATGAATAATAACCTACTTATTGCACAGGGAATTGTATTCAGTACTCTGTAATGTCCTATATGGAAATAGAATAATAAAAACAAAGAGTGGATATATGCATATGTATAAGTGACTCACTTTGCTGTACAGCAGAAACTAACATTATAAATCAACTATACTTTAATAAAAAAGAAATAAATTAAAAATTCATTAAGCTACTCTCTTTTGATTGAGTGTTTCAGTCTATTACCACTTAATTATTTATTGGTGTGTACTTATTGCCATTTTGATGATTGTTTTCTGATTGTTTTATAGCTCTGTTTTTCTTCTTCCTCTTTTGTTCTCTTCCCTTGTGATTTGATCATTGTCTTTACTGTTATGTTTGTATTACTTTCTTTTTTAAATATGTATATCAATTAGAGATTTCTGCCCCATATTTGTCATTTGTGGGTGTCTACCTGGGTTGTGGATTTGAATATACTGTGTCTCTGCCTCTTTTCCCTTTTTTTGTTGAGGTTCCTTCTTGATATCTTTAGAAGTGGAAAATCTCTTCTGATAATCTTTATTACTTTCTCATTGGTAGTTGCTGTACAAATGGCTGTAATGCAGGTGAGTTCAAGTCCTTTCTACTCTGTTATCTTGGCCTCTATGGGATATAGTCATTGATGTATTTAATCCTTGCAACAAGCATGAAGTGCATGTAAGGAAACAGAGACACATGTAGGCTTCCAATCTAGGATTTGAATCCAGGCAAGTTGGTTCAGAAATCTCCTGAATAATATTCAGAGATAGCACAGGAGGAGAATAACTAGTAGAAGAGCATGGTGGCGTGAGATGGAAACAGGAGGGGTTTTGTGGTCAGCATAAACTGCAGCAAGAATCTAACTATATATATTCAGCTCCAAGCTGTGATTTGTATATTGTTGACACTATAAGATTCAAAATATAAAGAAAAAAACAAAGCTAATAAAAGTTGTTCATCCTAAGATTTCAACATGAAGAACAAGCTAACTGGAGTATTACAGTTAACACCTTGAGATCTAAAATCATTCAATTTCTTATGTTTTAGGTTTTTATTATTAAAGTCCAAATATAGTGTATTCATCTGTGCAGACCTAACATTTAACACTTAATTTTTCCTGGATGATATTAAGACATTTAAGTAAACAAATCTAATTTGTTGTCCACAGAGATCAAATTAGCTGTATAACCCATATTTCCACTGTACTTTTTATAATCAATTTAATAATGTGAATTGAGACTTAGATTTCAAAAGGTTGAGCTTTGTGTGCTGTCTTTGCCTTAAAGAATTAAATAACATTCCTAACCCCTAGTTCTATAATGGGGCAGATTATATATACTTTTCACATGATGCCTGCAGTGATATGAATTCACTGCTGTGAATCAAGAACCTTTGAACCACATTTGGAAGATCTCTGAATCTCTTTATTATCATTGTCAGCTGGGGATGCCAGTGAAAACACCATCTCATGAACTAGGCTTCTTGGATATTTCTGCTGTCAGAAATTGGGAAATCAATCAGATGTTTTATTCCTTATGTGAAATATCTGTTTTGAAGATCCTTGATGCTTAAATTACAGGCTTCAAGGGAAGAATAAGATATGTTTGCTCTGAACTGTGTGCCACACACACAGTTGAAACACAACATGTTTCAACTAAACAAGATGAAATCTTTGACTTATTGAAAACACAGTTTCAAATTATACTCAGTGAAGTAATGATTTCCTTCCTAGAGATGCAGTGTGTGCTGCTTTTTTAGGGTGTTGTACCTGGACCATCTATCTGCAGTTTCCTCAGCTACACTCACCTGGAAATTTCAAAATGGTATGCATCTCCTTAATTTTCCATTGACAGACAAATTGAAATATAGTAGGCTCTGATCTGTCAGACTAATCAAAAACAGTTTTGCGGGTATTTACAATTTACAGCATCCCATGTCTTTGAAAATCTTTGATACAAATGTCTGTAAATTTTGAAACTTTTGCAATTTCTTTCATCTGCCAGGTTTTAATTCAAAGATAATAGATGCTCTGACTATATAGAAATCTAGCAGCAGTATACAATTTAACTTTTATAATGCTAGTAAAAGTATTGATGGCTGTGGTAAGAAAATCGGAATTAAAAATTTCTTACTTACTTGTTTCATGTGGTTTCTAACATTCTGTGTTCCCAAGAAAGCACAATAGAGTACTTAGCTTTTATTTTATACTATTTCATTTGTCATTAAAATATAATATCATTGAGCATTCATCCATTAGTCAATATAATCCAAATGCAATAGCTTTCATGAACAAGCAATAGTACTCAATCACATGTATATTTACAAACACACATTGTTTCTGAATATGAAGATTCCTTAAGAAAGTATAATTTCAAGTTTTAATAGACCCAATGTAAGAAAAAAAAATCATTGTGATGGCATATGATAATGATGGGTCTTCTTCTGGCTCCTAAGTCCAGAAGGACATTTGCATCTACATATAAATCCTTCACCTTCCACCCCACATAGTTGTCTAATCTGACCCAGAGGCAGACACTCTGGATAGACAGGTCAGAGGTCACAGAGCTTTGTCCCATAAAATAAGTTGTGCTTCTTGCTTTCAGGAGTTATGAGAGGGGCTGAAGATAAACCAGAAATGTCCCTCTAGGTGAAATTCCCTCACAAGGAAACATGAGGCCTGAACAAGCGTCCCTTTCAACAACCAACACTTAAGAGCAGAGCAGAGGAAGCACAGGTAGAGTAGATATTACGACCATATACACTGTAGGGCGCTTATTCAAACAGAAGAACAGTCAAGGGTTTACCTAGTTCCTCTGTTCTCCCCTTTCTGAGCCTACCCTCTGCTTGGTGAAGTCATCAGAGTAGTCTTCTCACAGACTTTTAGGCATCAGAATCATAAACATTATCTTGGTGTCTCCATCATCCTTTGGAAACTTTAATCCAAAATTGGAAGAAGGGAGAAGACCCTGTACTAATGTCTTAACCCTTTCTAGCTGTTCTATAGCATCTTTACCTGATCCAAGAAGGGCTTCTTCTCCTTCATGGTGGGGTGGGGGGGGGCAGTAAAATGCAATTTTACATTACCCAGCACCCTTCCATGTGCGCTGATTAACTTTTATATACATTCTGGTCCTTTACCTTGGCTCCTTGTATTACACAAATTCTTTTCTTTTGGAACATAGCTTAGTTCTCCCAAGTGAAAGCCTTGTCTCCAAATTGGACTTTTAGAGCTTGTTTTGTAAGTGTAAAAATGAACATTTCTCTTTTGGTTCTGAGTTCTGCTTTCCTCAGATGATGGACATCACATTCCTATTGAGGGGAGGGCTGTCTATTAGCAAGAATTACCACATATGATATCATTAGTGTATACCTGAAAAACTATATGGAAAACATTCTCTCCTTCTTACTCTTAATATAGGAATCACTAGTTCTATTATTTCCTGGATCACATTCCTGCATTGTTACTTCCTCCCAGCTCTAATGATCACTCTAATCCCTATTAAGCAGTGTATGCTCAAATGATCTCAAACTCTGCAGCTCCAGGGAGAAAAGTGTTCCTTGTCCTATACACTAAACTAAAGGAAGCTCAGAAGCTTCATGCTCTGTGTTAATTTCTGTTCTGGTTCCTCTGTCTCAATCATGTCATGTATTCAAGGCTCTTGACACATCTTCAGAAGAATAAAGGATCATTTCTTCATTATTTAGGCCCATCTTCTCCAGTGCCTATAGTACTGAAGAGAGTATGCCCAAGACCAGACACTTAGTAAAGCCCAAAGGCTTACTTATGAAATTATTAAAGATGAAATTCTCCAATTCAAAGAGGGCTTTATAGAATGTCCAATTTTCAGAAGCTTCTGAGATCACTTCCTGGTTCTATGACCAGCACTTATGAGTATAATGAATTCTTCTGGCAAGGAATTAGCAGAAGTGTTTTTACAGCCAAAATCCACCTCAGGGAAAGGGATTTAGGAATGAAACACATGAAATGTCCTGCAGAACAGGCTTTCCTTTTGCCCTTCTGGACACACACCTGTCAGCTGTAAACCTGGGCTCTGTGCCAGTTTAAAATTCTGGATCACAGATCTACTGGGCCCAGACAGGGACCTTCCAAACCCAAAGGCATTCACCCATTTTCTGTTCAGTGTTTTCTGAGAAGCTGGGGAGGCAAAACCATTTTTGTTTAGTTGTTAGCAAAACTTTGATCTTTATAGACTGCATTTCTAATGTACCTATTTGTCTTTGGCCTGCCCATTCCCTTATAATTGTCCCCCAGAACTCCAGAATGGTGCCCCAGCTGTATACTCTGATATTATCCTATATGTGTCTTCACGGATTTTAGTTGTTTATAAATGTTTGTCTCATTCTCTCCCTCAGCTCATGAACTCCGTGGAGGAGTCACCTTAATATCCCTAGTCCCTAGTCCAGTTCCTGGCATCATATGCATTTGTGGCTGAGAAGATAATGGGCTTTTCCTTTTCTTAACACTCTTGGAAATGGCTCTTTATCACAGCTCACGGGAACTGGATATTAAACTGGGTGAAAGTTTAATATCCAGTTCTGTCTAGCTGGATATGACTTTGGGTGTCATTTAGCTTTAGTTTCTTAACTCATAAGAACATTTAAGATATCTTTTGACTTTGATTGCTTAACATTCTAAACATCTAACATGTCCTTCCATATATTTCAATATTAGCATTGGAACTTGTTCCCCAGTGAATTTAATAGGACGAAACACATTTATCTTTATAGTGCTTTATTATTATTTATTTATTTATTTTATTTTATTTTACAATACTATATTGGTTTTGCTATACATCAACATGAATCTGCCATAGGTGTACACGTGTTCCCAATCCTGAACCCCCTCCCACCTCCCACCCCATACCATCTCTCTGGGTCATCCCAGTGCATCAGCCCCAAGCATCCTGTATCCTGCATCGAACCTAGACTGGCGATTTATTTCTTATATGATATTATACATGTTTCAATGCCATTCTCCCAAATCATCCCACCCTCTTCCTCTCCCACAGAGTCCAGAAGACTGTTCTATACATCTGTGTCACTTTTGCTGTCTCGCATACAGGGTTATCGTTACCATCTTTCTAAATTCCATATATGTGTGTTAGTATACTGTATTGGTGTTTTTCTTTCTGGCTTAATTCACTCTGTATAATCAGCTCCAGTTTCATCCACCTCATTAGAACTGATTCAAATGTATTCTTTTTAGTGGCTGAGTAATACTCCATTGTGTTTATGTACCACAGCTTTCTTATCCATTCATCTGCTGATGGACATCTAGGTTGCGTCCATGTCCTGGCTATTATAAATAGTGCTGTGATGAACATTGGGGTACACGTGTCTCTTTCAATTCTGGTTTCCTTGGTGTGTATGCCCAGCAGTTGGATTGCTGGGTCATAAGACAGTTCTATTTCCAGTTTTTTAAGGAATCTCCACACTGTTCTCCATAGTGGCTGTACTAATTTGGATTCCCACCAACAGTGTAAGCGGGTTCCCTTTTCTCCACACCCTCTCCAGCATTTATTGCTTGTAGAGTTTTGGATCGCAGCCATTCTGACTGGTGTGAAATGGTATCTCATTGTGGTTTTGATTTGATTTATAGTGCTTTAGGAGGAAATAAATGAACATCTTTTGTAGTACTTACGTTTTTAGGAAACGAAGTGATAATTTTACTTCATGGGCTCAGCAGTTTATAATTATCAATAAAGTTAATGACTATAGCAAAAACCAGGGTCTTCCCAGGTGGTGCTAGTGGTAAAGAACCTGCTTGCCAATTCAGGAGACATAAGAGATGTGGGTACAATTCCTGGATTGAGAAGATCCCCTGGAAGAGGGCATGACAAACCACTCCAGTATTTCTCCCTGGAGAATCCCCATGCGCAGAGGAGCCTGGTGGGCTACAGTCCATAGGGTAGCAAAGAGTTGGACAGGACTGAAGCGACTTAGGGTGAATGCACATAGCAAGAACACTCTCAAACATTCTTTAGTATAGGATTTTCTTACATAATTCTCTCCATTGGCATCTCAGAGAATTATCCACTCAGTCCTACAGCACGGATCTTATTTTGCTGAATCTGTTCCTGGGTAGTTCTTTTCTTTTCTTGCCTTCATCTTCTCCTTTCCCTTCCCTTTCTCATTTTCCTTCTTCTGTATTCATTAAGTCAAAGGCCTTTTTTTTTTCTTTCACTCATTGCAAAGTCACACTTTAGTTACTTTTTGGCATACCTGTTTACCACACTCTGGGCTGTTGGCAGCCTTGCTAATATTTCTCTCTTTTCATTTGTAAGCATATTATCCTTTGTCCTTTACAGAAGGCTTCTTTGCCTGAAGAAACCTCATATCCATAATTCTAGGAGCCTTTTACTTCCCTGGGTATTTCTGACCTGAATTTTGGCCAGTTGTGTCTTACAAAGTCAGCAAGTTTCCTCCAAATATTATCATTAAGTGTTTCCTGTGTGAAATCCTGTCCTTTCCAGTGTACTTGGAAGAAGGAAGTAGAAAAAACAATGTGGGTATTTTTATAGGCTTTTTTATCCTTGCAACCAACTGCTTGCAAATCCTTAGATAATTTTAGTGAGAGTAGAGTAAACTGCTGATAGGGACTAGGCAAATAGAGGTTAAGATGGTTGAAGTATTTTCCAATGTTCTGTAGGGGATAATCAGGCTTGTGTGATTTTAGCAGAGCTGTTTGAGTTAATTCCCTTTATGTCAGGGAATCTGAGTATTTCTCTACAATTGAAGGTATTACTGTACCCTTTGTAGAGTGGAGAAGTACGAAGCACACAGATTAATCCTAGATCTAAGAAATTCTGTAGAGTAGTTTAGTCCTAGGAAGGATGAACACTAATGACTGATTTTTACTTTTCAGATATTAGGTATCTGAAATGGGAGGGTGGGGGTACTTCTGGAGCATAAGCAATAATATTTAAGTGTGTATAATTGGTAAGGACATGATGAAGAAAATCTTGAATAGAAACTTTGGATTAAAATTATTTTTAGAGAATGTAAATATTGAATGTGAGTTATAAAAGTAATGTTGAACCTTGTTGAAACTTAACTCTTAGAAGACTTAAGAAAAAAATCTTTGTGTTTATTGTATTTCTATGAAAATATTACATAATTTTCTTTTGCTCCTTGTTCCTTCCTTTTTTCCTCCCATCAACCACTTATGGGGCCTTGGAAAAGCGCCAGGTTTATACTATGCATTACTGATTTCCCTTTTCTGGGCCAGCACTTCCACCTTTTTTTAAGTCATAAATCTAATACTGCTTCTATGACTTCTGTTCTAAGAAAACATCTGATAAACTAGTCAGCAGTAAAGTGATACTAACAATATTTTACTTCTTTCAGAAATATTTATATTTAAAATAAATCCAGGAAAGGTCTAATGCTAAAATCAAAGAATGGAAGCTAGTAGGAAACTTTCAGCCTTCTTGAGTTGATTGAATGAAGAATTTAGACACTGATTTTTCTCTCAAGGCTCAGCGTATATGAACTTACTAAGATGGACCATGAAGTACCTAGAAAATGACTATTATCTACTCTAAACCCCAGGAATTCCCATTAATTCAACAGTTTTCCATAAAATGGAAGGTATTTTGCCATTTGTACCCAGGAGTAGCTCAGTTTTAGCCAGTTGACCAGGAACAGGTGCCAAATGTGAAGAAGGGGAATGAAAAGATTTGCTCAGAAGGTAGAACTAGCTCTGGTCTTTATCACAGTGGTCTGCAGTGCATTTCATAGAAGGTATTGGCAAGGCTGTCTATTGCTGCCTCCTTGCAGAGAAGCTGAAATCAAAGTCATCAATCTACCAGTGAGTGAAGGGAGGTGAGTGGGTTGGGATATTTTGGGGACATATCATTAGATATCTTTAGCTGTTTCCTAAATAAAGCCTGGAGAAATTTCTGAGAGTGTGAATCACATTTCATTTTCACAAAGTGCAAGTCTATGTTTGTTGTTTGGCCTAGGTTGACTGTGAAAAATGAATCTCAGCCTCAATTATGGCAATTATGAGTATAGTGAGCAAAGTAGAAAGAATAAAGCAGGTTGTTAAAATAAATATTTGTGGTACTGAAGGTGTAAGCAGGTGTTCTCTTTAGAATGAATGGAATTTGCAGTTTATAATTACAAAGAATTAACGTATTATGGAAAAAGGACAAAGAAGTCATAGCTTGTATTATAACATTCATAGGCAAAATTGTTCTTAAGCAGATAGTATATTGCAAAAGAAAGTACATTCTTTTCATGAAAGTTATATATTACATAATTAGCACAGCTTTAGGACAGTGTGGCCCAGAAAAGTGATTTTGTGCATGAACTTTTGGGTCAAAAAGTCCTGGATTTAGATTATGTTTCAAGTTGTTACTGGCTGAGTGACCTTAGGCAGTCATTTAAAGTCTTTCTGAGACACTCTTATCTGCAAAAATAAGGGTAAAAATGATTATTATGAAGTATCGCTTAGACTCAGATTTTAATTATACCATTGATGGGGGAATCATGAGACATTCAGAAGAAAATCTTCCACTCTATTCTGTTTGCATTCAGATTAGAGGGCTGGGTCCAATATGGTGTGTTCCCTTATCACACACACACAGGCATGCATACTTCATGGATTAAAGAAGTTAAAGAATTTCCAGAGAAGTGAATTCATAAATGAATAATATTGATAAGTGGTACAGAGGAAAATAGTGCAGTAAAGAGGAATAGGAAGTATTGTAGAAAAAGAGAGGTTGTCATTTTAAATAGTGGCATCTAAAAAATTCCTGAAGAAGATAAAAGAGATAAGCTGTGTTAATCATTGGGGAAAAGGAATTGCAAGTACAAGGCTTCTGCCTGGCTTGTTTCAGCAACAATGAGGAGACCAGTATGTTGGAATGAAGTGAACAAGGTAGACTGAGGACATAGGAAGATATGAAATCAGAGTGGTAGAAAGGGTCATGTCACTTAAATCCTTGTAGGCTATTCTAAGGATTGTGGTTTTTCCCTATACTGAAATGGGATGCTATTAGAGGGTTTTGATGGGGTCAGTTATGTTTTAACAGGGTCACTCTGGCTGCTGCATTGAGAAAAACCTGTAATGTGGCAAAGATAAGGGCAAGGAGACCTGTTATGTGGCTACTGCAGTAATCTACACAGGAAGAAAGAGAAACAGGAAGCCTAGTTGTTTGTACTCAGGTGGTACCTGCATAGTGTGCTGACAAATTGGATGTGCAGTATGAGAGAAAGAAAGATTTCAGCCTATGGTCCTGGAAAAATGGAGTTAAAATGGGGAAGACTTTAGAGGTGAAAGCTTGAGAAGGAAGATCAAGAGCTCAAATTTGGACATTTTAAGTTTTAAATAGCTTTTAGACATTTAGATGTTATTTAAGGTTATTGAGAAGGTGCTTGGGTTTGTGAATCTGGAGTTCAGGGTTATAAATTAGGGAATTATTAGTATATGTATGATATATGTGGTAAAGAAATTGCCTTAAATGCAGGAGACATGGGTTCGATCCCTGGGTTGGGAAGATCCCCTGAAGAAGGAAATGGAAGCCCACTCCAATATTCTTGTCTGGAGAATTCCATGACAGAGGAGCCTGGCGGGATATAGTCTATAGGGTAATGGCAGGCTATAATCTATAGGGTGATCTGGACATGACTTAGTGACTAAACCACCACCACATTCTATATAAAGCCATGTATCTGGGTGAGATCATCAAAGGAAGAAGACTGGAAAGAGAGGAGAAATGGTATGAGGACTCAAGCTTAGAGTACATCAACAGTAATAGATTGGGGAAAAGATAAGGAGCCAGCAATGTAGACTGAGAAAGAACGGTTAATGAGATAGAAGGTAAAGCAAGTGAGTATGGAATGCCAGACATTATTGAATGAAGTGTTAACAAGGCAGGGGGAGTAAAGTAAAGAACAGTAAAGAACTGTTTCAAATACTGTTGCAAGTCACATAAACGATAGCTTGGAAACATAGTGTATTGAGTTTCAACAACTTTGAGGTAAACTAGGTAAAAGAAGTTTTTTGGGAGTGGTAGTTGTGAAATAACAGAAACTGTATCTATTGGTCTCTGCCTACAGTTCCTCAGAGAAGGCAATGGCAACCTACTCCAGTACTCTTGCCTGGAATATCCCATGGATGAAGGACCCTGGTAGGCTGCAGTCCATGGGGTCACGAAGAGCCAGAGGACTGAGGGACTTCACTTTCACTTTTCACTTTCATTCATTGGAGAAGGAAGTGGCAACCCACTTCAGTGTTCTTGCTTGGAGAATCCCAGGGATGGCGGAGCCTGGTGGGCTGTGGTCTATGGGGTCGCACAGAGTTGGATACGACTGAAGTGACTTAGCAGCAGCAGCAGCAGCAGCAGCAGTTACAGTTCCTGGTACAGGGGTCCTGAGTGTTCTGTAATTTCATGAATGATAAGAGCACTAGGAGCATCCTTTGTTCTAATACTTGTTCTTTGATTCTGGTTCCTGACACAGAGCCCCCAAATCTCTTGGAATTTCCTAGGTGATAGGAGAGACTTTGTTCTAATGATGTGACTTTGAGTGAGCTCCTTGACAGTTTCTGGATGGGGCCCTGTTCTCTCAAAGACCAAGCTATGAGGTGAAGCTTGAAAGTTTCAGTACTGCCACTGCCTACCTCCTCTAGAGAGGGGAGAGGAGCTAGAAGTGGAGTTAATAGCTCATCATGCCTATATGATGAAGTGCCCATATAAATCCCCCAAATACAGGGTTCAGAGAGCTTCTGAGTTGGTGAAAACATCTAAATGCTGGGAAGCGGTGCACTCCAACTACATGGGGCAAAGCTTCTGCATTTGAGGTCCTTCTAGACCTCCCCCCTCAGTATTGCTTTATCTGGCTGTTTGTTGTTGTTTAGTTGCTAAGTCATGTCTGACTCTTTTGTGATCCCACAGATTCCTCGGTTCATGGGATTTCCCAGTCAAGAATACTGGGGTGGGTTGCCGTTTCCTTCTCCAAGGAATCTTCCTAATCCAGGGATCGAATTTGCATCTCCTTCATTTGCAGGTGTATTCTTTACGATAGAGCCACCAGGGAAGCCTTCTCTGACTGTTCATTTGTATTTTGTTTTTTATTATATCCTTTAATAAACTAGTAAACATAAATAGGTGTTTCCTTGAGCTCTGTAAGCCCTTCTACAAAATGGTCCAATCCAGAGAGAGGGCTATGGAAAAGTTGACTTATAGCTGGTTGGCAGAATTAGGGGTGAAGACTAAGTGACATCTATAAGGAGGAGGGGGATTATTGTGGGACTGAGTCCTATGGGATCTGATGCCATCTCCAGATAGATAGTGTCAGAAGTGAGTTAAATTTTAGGACACTCAGCTGGTATCAGAGTATTGCTTGATTGGGGAAAACCCCCACATATCTGGCACCAGACGTGTTGTGAATGTGGTACAGTGTGAAAGCAAAGGAGACCCACAGGAGGAGTGTATGTTTCCAATTCAGTAGTTAAAAGGACAGTTAGAGTGGGCTCAAGGAAAGAGGAGAGGAATACTGATAACAATGAACTCTTCTGAGGTGTTTTATTGTAGAAAGAAAGAGTAGAAATAGAGCAGAAATAGAGGAGCATATGAAATAAAGCAAAACTTTTAACATGGGAGAAAGTATACTGTTATGCGCTTTTGGAAAAGATATAGTGCAGAAGGATAATTTTAAGATATTGGAAAGAAATGTGAAAGGTATGAGGCAATGTGTTCACGTGGATGAGAAGAAATAATATATTAAGCATAAATGGAGTGTTGGGCTTTGCTAGGATAACAGAAGTTTATATGAGAAAAACTGGTTATAATTATCGATCAATTGTGCAATTTTTCAAAGAAGTGAATGAGAAGATGATGAAGTTGAAGGACTGTGAAAGATGGTAGGATCTTTGGCTTTGTAGACTATGGCGGGTCAAAAAATTGCAGAGTTGGAAACTAGAAGGCATCAGCAAGAATTAGAGAGTAACAGTGACTTAAATACTTGATATGGATATCAGGTTAAGGATTCTGGACTTTGTTATTAATTAGAAAGAAGAGGAATGGCAAGATCTGATTCCATCTTCTCCTCTTCCTTTCCTCTTTCTCCTAGCTGTTCTGTGAAGAATGGCTGGGTTATAGTTGGGACTGGAGAATATGAGAAACAGTATTGAAAGCTGGAGACATTTGAATTGTATTTTTTTTAATTTAAATTATGAAAGGATGGTAAAAATTTATAGGAGACTTTAAAATATAGAACAAAGTTACATATAGTTCCACTATATATTATAGCTATATTCTTAAGTAGATAAATTAAAATTTCTAGTTAGAATTTCAACATCAAATTCTCAAAAATTAATAGAATGGCTAGACAGAAAAATAGAAGGATATACTAGACATGAAAATCACTATGAACCAATTCAATGTAATTAAGATTTATGCATTTTTCACACAGTAGCAGGGTACAAATTCTATTCAAGTTCTCATAGACTATAAACCAGGAGATACTGGAACATATCCGTGGACATATACAAAGACATATAACTTTACAGTCTAAAGGTATTGAAATCAAACAAAATTTGTTCTCTTATTGCTGTGGAATTGTGTTAGAAATCATTATCAAAAGATATTTGAAAATAACCACATATTTTCAAATGCAATGCAATATTTACCAAAAGAGACAATTGACTTAGCAATTGAAAGCCTCAAGAAGGTTAAAAGACTAAAACAAAACAAAACAAAACACAAAGGGTGATTTCAGAGAAGAAAGTATTTAAATTAAAAGAATGTATTTATTTTAGTTGGAGGCTAATTGCTTTATAATATTGTAGTGGTTTTTGCCATACATTGATATGAATCAGCCATGGGTGTACATGTGTCCCCATCCTGAACCCCCCTCCCACACCCCTCCCCATCCCATCTCTTTGGGTCATCCCAGTGTACCAGCCCTGAGCACCCTGTCTCATGCATCAAACCTGGACTGGCTATCTGTTTTATATATGATAATATACATGTTTCAATGCTATTCTTTCTAAATTTAAATGAGAAATTAATATCAATGATACTTATAAAAGGCTCCCCAGGTGGCTCAGTGGGTAAAGAATTCACCTTCATTGCAGGAGTCTCAGGGGTCACAGGTTCGATTCCTGGGTTGGAAAGAGACCCTGGTGGAGGGCAAGGCAACTCACTCTGGTATTCTTTCCTGGAGAATCCCGAGGACAGAAGATCCTGGTAGTTCATGGGATTGCAAACAGCCAGGTCTGATTAAAGTAACTGAGCACATATGCATGCATGCCTACTTAAAAAAAAAAAACAAAAACAAAAACAAAATATGTATTTGGAAATTAAATTTCCATTTTCAAATGATGGTTACATCTAAGAAGCCATAAACAAGAAAAATTAGAAATATTTGTAACAGAATAAAAATATTTGTAACAATTTATCAGAATTTGTTGTATGCAGCTGAAGCTGCTCAAAGCAACTAAATACAATGTGGAATTTTGAGAAAGGTATGAAAACAAAAAAAACTGTATTTTAGTTACGAATACTGTGTGGCTTAGTCATTCAGTTGTGTCTGACTCTTTGCACCCCATGGACTGTAGCCCCCCAGGCTCCTCCGTCCATGAGGTTTTCCAGGCAAGAATACTGGAGTGGGTTGCCATTTTCTTCTCCAGGAGATCTTCCTGACCCAGGGATCAAAACCTGGGTCTTCTGCATTGCAGGCATATTCTTTATACTTATCACATGTTAATTTTCTGTTATTATTTTTTTGCAACAAGTATTTCTTTATATCTTCAGAATTGGATTAGAACGTTTAAGTCTCAATCAAAAAACTTTTTTTTTTTTTTTTTTTTTTTTTTACTTTACAATACTGTATTTGTTTTGCCCTACTTCAACATGAATCTGCCACGGGTGTACAAGTGCTCCCAATCCTGAACCCTCCTCCCACCTCCCTCCCCATACCATCCCTCTGGGTCATCCCAGTGCACCAGCCCCAAGCATCCTGTATTTTGCATCAAACCTAGACTGGTGATTCGTTTCTTATATGGTATTATAAAATTTTTTAAAGTCACTAAAATAAACTTTCTAGACTTTTAGCAGTAATACTAGATGCCAGAATAAATGGAACTATATCAAAGTTTTGAGTGAATATAAATTAGGAAACTAACATTGTGTTTATATTTAGTCAAGCAAGTAGAAACAAAAGCTAAGCAAAAATTCACAAGTTTTAAAATATATATATATATATAATATACTCATTATACATATGTATGTATGTATACAGAAACTTTTCTACTGCAGTTGATAAAGGCTTGATAAAGAACAACAAAAAAGGAGATGGAGAAATTGAAAAACACAAATTAATGAAGTGGGAGCCCTGAATATGAAATAGAAGTGTGGAACAAACTAGATAAAGTCAAAAATCATCATATATTCAAGCTTTTTAAAAACATGGCTGCTCATTAGAATCACATCTGCAGCTTTGGAGGAAAAAAAAAATTGGGGCATCTGTATATTTCAAAAATTTCCAAGATAATTCCAGTGTGCATCTGGATTTTAAAAAGTGATTACAGGTTTTTCTATTAAGTGGTAGTTTTAGTGACATAGGATTCTAATTTTTCTGTTGACCAATCATGGTACAGCGGTATTAAAATGAATACTAGTTGCATAATCACAATAGTAAAATATGTTTATCCTTTTTCACAATTAATGGCCAGAAAAAAGATTAAAGATAATTACAATTGTAAGCCATAATGGAAACATGATTAACCTAACAGTATTAAATAATTACATACAATTTGGGGGTTTAAGTAGAGTGATGTGATAAGTGGAAATGTGTACATGCACATGTCTTCATCCACCCAGGCAGTCTATGTCTTTTTGTTGGTGCATTTAATCCATTTACATTTAAAGTAGTTATCCATAGGTATGATTGTATTACCTTTATCTTAATTGTTCAGGGTTTAATTTTTGTAGATCTCTTCCTTCTCTTGTATTTTCTGCATAGTGTGGACATTCTGTGGTAGGGATAATGCTGTCCTCCAAGAGGGCTCACTTGCCAAGGAGCACCTCCCAGAACTTCTGCTGCCAGTTTCCCTGTCCACACAGTGAGCCACTGCTGACCCATACCTCCACAGGAGACCCTCCAAAACTAACAGTTAGGTCTGATTCAATCTTCTTTAGGGTCACTACTCCTTTCCCCTGAGTCCTGGTGCAAATAATATTTTGTTTGTGCCCTACAAGAATGGAATCTCTGTTTCCCCCAGTCTAATGGAAGTCCTATAATCAAATCTCACTGGCCTTCAAAGTCAGATTCCTCAGGAATTCCTGGTCCCTTTGGTGGATCCCCAGGCTAGGGAGACTGAGATAGGGCTCAGAACCTTCAGAACAGTGGGAGAACTTCTTTGGTATTATTCTTCTCCAGTTTGTAGGTCACTCATCCAGTATGGGATTTCATTTCAAAGTGATTATGCCTCTTCTACCATCTCATTGTGGCTTCTCCTTTGTCTTCAGACTTGGGGTATCTTTTTAGTGTGTTCCAGAGTCTTCCAGCTGGTTGTTCGACAGCTAGTTTTGGTTTTGGTGCTCGCACTGGGAAAGATGAGGGTACATCCTTCTACTCTGCCATGCTGATTTGATCTTCCCTGGAGTGTATTTTAAAATGAAGTTGATAGAACTTGCTAATGAATTTGGTGTGGGTATAAGCAAAATAGAGAATTAACTATTATTCCTAATTTTTAGATGAACTGACAACTGGTGCTGTAATGCTGAGGTTAAAAAGGAGCATATCCTATAGGAGGGAAGCAGGAGCACTCTTTTGAAGATATTCAGTTTGAGATAGTAGTACCCAAGAAGAAATATCAAATAGCATGAATGCAATTCTAAAGCAAGAAACAGAGGTCAGGATTGCAGTCTGAGGGTGAGCAAGAGGATGGCGTTAAAATTGGTGAGTGTGTGGGAGCTGATTCAGGGAGTGACACTAGGAAGAGAGTACACACTATGTATTTATCAGTGAGCACAGAGACAAACATAAAGAAGAGTGAGTATGTTCAACCAAATAAAATCAAGGTTAATAAGAAATGAATTTGACTTTCAAGGAAGACATAAAATCTCTTCTTTAATTCCTCTAGGAAGAGAAAGCAAAACCACCTTCCAGGATGTTGGGCAGCTGTAAAAAAACTACCTTTGCTCCTCCACAGGTTCCTCTACACCTCTACACAACATTTGCTTTAACCAGATCAGACCATCACCAGAATCACTAAGGAACGTATTTTCCTTCTACAGTTTTTGTAATAGAACAGTCATTGAATGCTCCCAACATATTCTAATATCTGATGAGTCAGCTGACACTTATTTTCATATTTATGTGTTTAGTGCCAGGCTGACCTCGTAGAACCATGAAGACAAATACTAAAGTCTTAGATCTTTAAAATAATAATTTATAAGTAGTGATATTAGGATAGTAAGGCAATTTTAACTTTTTACTTATGATTGAAGAACACCTTCATTAATGAATACTATTTCACATGGAAACTGAGAAATCTTTAGCTTGTCTAGAATTGTTTACTGACTGACAGGTTTTTCATATAAATGTATTGCTCCTTTCCGCATGGAAAATTCACAGCTTCAAATTTTTGATTGTTCCTTTGGTAACAGCCCACAAGTACACCAATCAAATGTTCTTTTGTGGTTTGATAATAATTTTACCCCAAAGAGCTCTAATTATTTTAGGAATACAAATATCTGATCCCCATTTGGTGCAAAACAAGAATAGGGGTCCTGAGAGATAGGATGAATTTTGTAATGTTCCAACATGAATTAAAGGCTAAAAAAAAACAAAAACAAACTCAGAATCTAAGGATCCATGGCTAAAAATGTGTATTCGTTTTGAGGGATCATTTTCCCTTCCTTTCCTGTCTTCCTCTTATCCCTCTTGCCATACCTTCCTTTTATTTTTTCCATCCTTTCCTTTCCTTTTATTTTTGTCTTAAATTTTCCTAATCAGAAACATCTATGGGTGGAATCAGTAATGATCATTTCCTCTCTTCTTTGAAGAGAGACTTCCTTTTGTTTCACGGTTTTAGCTACACAGAGAATTCAATTCAGTAAGTATCCACTGTGCACTTAGAATTAGGTATTGTGCATGTTCTACTATGGAGGAAAACATATGACCTTGTATGGTAAATTTTTTAACTGAAGAATAAGGGATTTATATTACAAAGTTTAAGGGTGTGAACTTTGGAGCAAGACTGCATGGTACTAATGTAGGATATTGGGCAAGTTACTTAACCTCTGTGTGCCTTATTTTCCCACTTAATAAAACAGGAATGTTAGTAGTACTTATGTCATAGATATGTACTTGGACTGTACCCAGCATGTAGTAAGCATTTTATAAGTGTAACTTTTATTTATAATTAAATATATATGAAAATTTGCAAAATTATAGTGTTTCATAAGTTGCTTCCCGTTCCCCTTATATTACCAACATATTGGAAATAGTAAGTCATAAAAATTCCTCCTTCCCTAGTTTCTTAGACTTTTTTCTTCTCTTTCGTCATCTACTTGACTATCCCTTTCCTTTGTTCTATGCCTCTACATGTTCTCGGTGTCTAATTGTCATTCTTCTGTCGTCATTTTTTCTCATTCTAAATATTGTTTATGAGCAATCTTACCATTCTCAAGGCTTGTATAATAAGCCATATACAACTGATCCCAATTTGATTTCTAATGTCTAGGCTTACGTTCTTATCACTAACCTCCATCTCTAACCATCTACTGAACTATGGAAAATATTGGGTAGACTATGGCACTCTCGGAGAAGGCAATGGCACCCCACTTCAGTACTCTTGCCTGGAAAATCCCATGGACAGGGGAGCCTGGTAGGCTGCAGTCCATGAGGTCGCTAAGAGTCGGACACGACTGAGCATCTTCACTTTCACTTTTCACTTTTATCATTGGAGAAGGGAATGGCAACCCACTCCAGTGTTCTTGCCTGGAGAATCCCAGGGACGGGGGAGCCTGGTGGGCTGCCATCTATGGGGTCCCACAGAGTCGGACACCACTGAAGCGACTTAGCAGCAGCAGCAGCAGCAGCATAGCAGTGTCACCTTACCACTTTTCACCTACCCTCTAAAGCTGCTCCCTGCCTTGGATTTCCATTCTAATTAATGGTACAACCATTACCCAGTAACCCAACTTGAAAGCCTGGAAGTCAGCCATGACTACATTCAATCAGTTACTTCAGCTCTGCCAATTCTACCTTTCAAGGATACCCCAGCTCTATCTACCTTTCCTTCTGTTGCATAACTCACATTCTCTCCTCAGTTATTAGATCTACCATAATGTTCCCCTATCTGGTTCTTTTACCTCCAGAGTCACCCTACCTCCCTTCAGATCAGCCTTCACATTGTCACTAGATACCTTCTACAATGAAAATCAACTCATACTTTCCTGAGGAGTTTCTGAAGGGAAATATAGAGAAGCCCTCATCCCTTCATTAAAATCACCCAGGATTTCTTTTAGAAGTGAAAATTGCTTGACCCTGATTAGAAAACTGGAGGTTGAGCACAAGTTTAGGAATTTATCCTTTTAAAAGCTCTTCAGGGTTGATTTTACTCAAACTAAAGCTTGAAAATCATTGTCCTACAGTGTAAATTCTAGACACCGAAGCCATTCCTGATTCTGTTTCACCCTTACTATTCCTTCTTTGCACTTTTTTTTTTTTTTTTTTTAGATCTACAGAATTGTTAGATTTTCCAAGCACAAAACAAAATGTTCTACCTAGGTAGTATGTCTTACCTTCCAATTCTTTTCCTACATCCAATTTTTCATGAGTGCTCTTTTTCTCCTTTGTATAACTATTAATAATATAATGGATCACAAATGAATCCCCGCCTTTTTTATCACCTTCTTAAGATTTACCACACAAAATATCACTAAATCACTAAAAGAGTGTAGGTTTATCTTCTCCTTGATCCTTCATACTCCTTGCTTCACCATCATTCTTCAATCAAGTTAAAAATAAAGACCAGAGTCCCAAATATGGCCCAGGATTGCATGAGCTGCCTCCTGCTCCTGCTGTACCTCCTCCTATTTTATCTCCCCTCCCTGTAGTGTTTCATAATTGGCCTTTTTCAGTTCTCACATGTGCCATTTTTCATGCTAACTCAAGGCATTCATATCTGCTGTTATCTCTGCCTATAATTCCATTTCTACTCTGCTCTTTCAGTAAATTAGTATAAATTCTTCAGAGGTCAGTTTAAAGGATATTTCCATGATCCTGTAGATGGGGTCAGGGTTTCCTAACAGTGTCACTATGACATTGTGGAAAAGATAATTGTTGAGGGAGAGCTGCCTTGTGCATTGTAGGGTGTTTAGCAGCATCTGCTGGTAGTTCTCCCAAGTTGCAACAATAAAACATGTCTTCAGATGTTGTCACATGTCCCCTGGGAGGCAAAATTACTTCCATTTGCACTAGATTTATTGTCCTAACTCTATGCTGTCATACTTTTTATTCTCCAAGTTGTGCCTGTAATTAAAGAATCATGTTTAATTGCTATTTTCCTACTAAAATGAAAGTGCTATGAGAAAAGGGACCATTCTTATTAAATTTTCATCCCCAGAATTGAGCACAGTGCCAATTACTAAGTGTTATGGGCTAATTTGTGTCCTTTCAAGATGCATATGTTGAAGTCCTAATCCCCAGTATCTCATAAAGTGACTCTACTTGGACACAGGGCCTTTAAAGAGGCAATTAAGGTAAACGGCAATCATATGGGTGGGCTCTAATCCAATATGACAGATGTCTTGATAAGAAGAGGAAACTTGGGCACAGACATGTATGCACATAGAAGGAAGACCATGTGGACCACTAGAAGGAGATGGCATCTACAGGCCAAGGAGAGAGACCTTGAAAGAAAACATCTTACTCATAGATTTCTAGCCTCCAGAACTGTGAGAAAATAAATTTCTGTTTTAAATCACCCAATATGTGGTATTTGCTATGGTAGCCTGTGGTGGGATTCTTTTTTCATGTCACACTTTAATATGCCATGCAGTTAATATCCTGAGTAAATCAATTTGGCTATATGCAGGCAAATCAGCTCAAAGACCAACTGTTGGGAGATAGGTATTTCTAGGTTTGGTTAATTCACTGGTCCAACATATCATCAAGCATTCACTTTGTTTTCTAGCTTTCCACTGTGTTAGGTTCGAGTTAGTTGGGACCTTAGGCTTCCCCCAACAAGGGTCTTAAGATATCCCTTTTTAGTCAATGCAACAGACAGAGCAAGTTGAACAGAGGAGGCAATGTTGCTTTCTTATGTGTTAGTTGAAAACTTTTAAAAACTTCTCTCCTGATTCCTTTTAAGTCTGTTTCATTATTCCAAACTGGATTACGTATCTGTCTATAAACCTGCCATTTGTGAAATAATGGGATAACTACAGTTGGTTTGGGCTAACCAGAATTTACCTGTGGTTTGGGGATAAGAATACCTTTCTCAGGGGTGGAAATGTGAGTAAAATAGCTGTTCTGTTTTAAAGGAAGGAGGGGACAACAGGTGTTGAGTGCACAATCAAAATATCTGCTGTACCATGGAATAGACATGAGTAATCTCATGTAGAATATTAAATGACCAGTTTCCAGTTTCTGAATTCCAATTTGTCTTCAGTTCCTTTTCAAGGATTAAAAATGTCTTTGAATATAAGTTCACTTTGTGTATACAATCAGGAATCTACTTCTATTTTAGAGGAATACGTGTCTCTCTTAATTCCTACTGTTAAGTCTACTCCACTCTAATCGTAACGGCTTTGCATGTTGTTCAGTTTGGATATTTCACCCTCCCACTTGTCTTTGTTTCAGATCCAAGCACTAGACTTTCAGGCAACAGTCTTTCTTGTGTGTGTGCTGTGTGTTTACTTGCTCAGTCATGTCCAACCCTTTGTCACCCCATGGACTGTCATCCACCAGGCTCCTCTGCCCATGGGGATCCTCCAGGCAAGAATAATGGAGTGGGTTGCCATCCCCTCCTCTAGGGGATCTTCCCAACCCAGGAATCAAACCCAGGTCTCCTGCATTGCAGGCGGATTCTTTACTGTCTGAGCTACCAGGGAAGCAAAGTGAAAGCCGCTCAGTCGTGTCTGACTCCTTGTGAACCCATGGACTGTAGCCTGCCAGGCTCTTCTGTCCATGGAATTCTCCAGGCAAGAATACTGTAGCGCATAGCCATTCCCTTCCTCCAGGGGATCTTCCCAATACAGAGATCAAACCCACGTCTCCCATATTGTAGGTGGATTCTTTACCATCTGAGCCACCAGGGAAGACCTTCTTGTAATCAAATTCAAATATTGCTGACTAAATCTTCCCCTAATTATATCTTTCTATTGATATTCTTCCACCATACCATTTCCTCTGTGTCCATTAAAATCCATGCTCCTTGACACTTTGATGCTTTGCACAACACTCTAAATTCATTTCATAAGTGATGTCTACCTTTGATTTCCGTAAGAAGTCTTCTTGATAGAGTCTTCTCTTGTCCCTAATTTCAACATGTAATGAATCAGGAAGTGGGAGCAGCCATTTTCTTAGTTGCCTAGTGCTGTTTCTAAGACATTACACTTAACTCTTGTTCTAAATTACTCCTTTGTAGGATTTGAGTATTCCAAATAGATAAACTTCTATTTTTCCTTCCAATAAATGAGTCATTGAATAATTTATCAAGAACATTAAGCATCCACATCATGTTCTTCCTTTCCATTCCTTATTCTGACCATGTATGATTGTTCTGGCCTCATAGTTTCTTTATTCCATCCTGTCTGTCCCCCTCCCTGCATCTCTCTCTCTCTTCCTTTACTTATCCCTCTCTATTATCCTCTCCTTCTCCCTCACTACTTTCCTCTCCCTCTCCCTCACTTTCCCCTTATTGCTCCCTTTTTCTTCCTCTTCCCTCTTTCCTTTATCTTTTTTCTTTCTTTTCAGCTTTATTGAGGTTTAACTGATAGGCAGTTTAATAACTGCACATATGTTTAAAAGGTACAATCTGATAAGCGTATGAGTTATCTATTACTTTATGATAAATTACCTTAAAACAGTGATTTAAAACAACAAAAATTCCTTATTTCCTCATTTTTGTGGACTGGGAATCTGGAAACTGCTGAGTTGAGTACTCTGGCTGAAATGAAAGTGTTGGCCAGAGTTACTCATCTCAGTGTGGAACAAAGTGTGAATCTTCTTTGAAACTCACTCCCATGACTATTGGCAGGCCTAAGAGATCCATTTCCAAGTTCACTCATGTGGCTTGTTGGCTGGATATATCAACTCTTGCTATTGTGAACCTCTTCAGGGCAGCTTGTTCCCCTCAGAGCAAAGTATATATACATCTTGAGAGAGAGAGAGAGAGAGAGAGAGAGAGAGAGAGAGAGAGAGAGAAAGTGTCCCAGGCTGAAGCCATAGTTGTTTCTTTGTAATCTAATCTTGAAGTGACAATGCATCACTTCTATTACATTTTATTCACTAAAAGTGAGTTGTGCATTTGTGCTAAGTCACTTCAGTCATGTCTGACTCTTTGATACCCTAGGGACTGTAGCCCATGAGGCTCCTCTGTCCATGGGGATTCTCCAGGCAAGAATACTGGAGTGGGTTGCCGTGCCCTCCACCAGGGGGTCTTTCCAACCCAGGGATCAAACCTCATCTCTTACATCTCCTACATTGTCAGGCTGACTCTTTATCACTCAGTTCAGTCAGTTCAGTCTCTCAGTCTTGTCTGACTCTTTGCGACCCCATGAATTGCAGCCCGCCAGGCCTCCCTGTCCATCACCAACTCCTGGAGTTTACTCATATTCATGTCCATTAAGTCAGTGATACCATCCAGCCACCTCATCCTCTGTCGTCCCCTCCTCCTCCTGCCTCCAACCCCTCCCAGAGTCAGAGTCTTTTCCAATGAGTCAACTCTTCGCATGAGGTGGCCAAAGTATTGAAGTTTCAGCTTTAGCATCAGTCCTTCCAATGAACACCCAGGACTGATCTCCTTTAGAATGGACTTCTCCAACATCATAGTTCAAAGCATTAATTCTTCAGCACTCAGCTTTCTTCACAGGCACCACCTAAATAATATGTTATGTGTCAACTATGCCTAGATTACAAAGAAGTGAGCTACTAAATGAAACTTACTCTTAATCAAAGGGGATTCCACAAGGGCATGACTCCCAGGAAGTGGGGATTGTTGGGGCCTTCTTAGGAGTGTCTACCATATGAATGATGACATATGTACACAATGAAACTATTGACACATCCAAAACAAAGCCATTTCCATCACTCCTACCCCCAAAACTTTTCTCACCTCTCTTTGTAATTCATTCCTCCTCCCATCTTCTTTTCCTGGCACATACACCTCTTTTTTTTTTTTTTTCCTTTTCTGTAACTATAGATTGAATTTTCTGGAATTTGATTAAATGGAATCATACAATGTGTATTCTGGTTTGGTTTTTCATTCAGCATAATGATTTTGAGAGTCCTTATTGTTGCTTACATTTTATTAGGGAGTGATATTTCATTGAATGGACATATTATAGTTTGTCTGTCTGTTAATCTGATGATGGACATTTTGAATTGTTTCTAGGTTGGAATCCTTATGAATAAAGCTGATACGAACATTTGTGTACAAATCTTTATGTAGAGGCGATGGTTAATTTTTTGTGTGCCCTTGGCTATGGTGCCCAGTTATTTAGTCAAACACCAGTTTAGATGTAGCTGTGAAAATATTTTTTAGATGTAATTAACATTTAAATCAATAGCTTTTAAGTAAACTGGATTGCATTCCCCAATGTGCTGGGCCTCATCCATTCAGTTGAAGGCCTCAAGAGCAAAGACAGGTTTCTAGAAGAAGGAATGCTCAAATTTGCAACATAGAAACCTTGCCTGATTTTCCAGGCCTTTGCTCCATGAAATTCATACCCTAGACTACAACATCAACTGTTACATGAATTTCTAGCCTGATATCCTGCCATACAGATCTCAAACTTTCTGGCTCCTACAATTGTATAAAACAATTCCTTAAAATCTCTCCCTTTCTTGATACTGAAAGAGGTTATAGAGGTGTGGAATCTTAAGGATGAGTTTTCTGAATTGGTTCTCAGACTTCAGGAATTGATTCTCCAACCTTATTAGATGTAAAGGCATTGATGACTATATATCTAGTAGTAAAAGGAGCACTGCCAATATAGGTCATGATCTAGTAATGGAGATAGATAAAAATCACCATTAGATACTATTAACCAAATCAGCTAGGGCTGCCGTAACAAAATACCATAAACTGGGTTGTTTAAAGAACAGGAATTTATTTTTCACAGTACTGAAGATTGGAGGTCAAAGTTCAAACTGCCAGCAGGATTTGTGTCTGGTGAGAACGCTTTCCTTGAGTTGCTGTATCCTCACACAGCCTTTCCTCAGTGCATGTAAGTGAAAATAAAAAGAGAAAGCACTCTCTCTATTAGAACACTAACTCCATCAGACCAGGTCCCTCCCTCATGATCTCAGATCACCCTGATTATTTCCCAAAGACCCCATCTCCAAATACTGTTTATGGAGAGAGAGCAAATTAGCCAAGATGGCATGTTCAGGCTCTCTTGCCCCCACATTTCCTAAATAATGACTAGGTAACAGCTGAGATCAAATACAGTACTGCATATGCACATCATGAGCTATCCATTTGATCATGGGTTACTTTGTGTGGTACGCCTGTATGAGCTTCACCTGGAAAAGTCCTGAAGGGTTGTGTGTGGTTATGTTGTGATGTTATGTTTGCTGCTATGGCTGCTGCACCAGCCAGGAGAGAATCAACGTGTCTACAGTTTCCATGGATCTTCACATCTTCTTCCAGCCTGTTAGCTCACGCTTTGGCTACACTGGGTTCAATGGAGTGTGCGCAGTGTGAATGGCAAGACAGTTGGCACTGTGAGCAGGATTAGCAATGCTATTACCTTAGGGTTAAGGTTTCAGAACAAATGTTGGGAAGGACACAGACTTTCAGTCCATAACAGTATGTTAAAACACTTTTGTCAAACCAATGTGCAAAATGAGTTTGGATGGTTACTTCTAATTATGCTGGGCAAAATCTTTAAAAAATAATTAATTATTTTATTTTAATTGGAGGTGACCATTTACACTATTATAGTAGTTTTGCCATACATTGACATAAATAAGCCATGGTGTACATGTTTCCCCCCATCCTGAATCCCCCTCTCACCTCCCTCCCCAACCTATCCCTCTGGGGTGTCCCAGAGCACCAGCTTTGAGTGCCCTGCTTCATGCATCAAACTTGCACTGGTCATCTATTTTACATATGGTAATATACATGTTTCAATGCTATTCTCTCATATCATCCCACCCTTGCCTTCTCCCACATAGTCGAAAAGTCTGTTCTTTACCTCTGTGTCTTTTTTGTTTTCTTGCATATAGGGTTGTTGTTACCACCTTTCTAAGTTCCATTTATATATGTTAACATACTGTATTGGTGTTTCTTTTTCTGGTTTACTTCACTCTGTATAATAGGCTCTAGTTTCATCCACTTCATTAGAACTGACTTAAATGTGTTCTTTTTATAGCTGAGTAATATTCCATTGTGTATATGTACCACAACTTTCTTATCCATTTGTCTGCTGATTGACATCTAAGTTGCTTCCATGTCCTAGCTATTGCAAACGGTGATGCAATGAACATTGGGATACATGTATCTCTTTCATTTTTGGTTTCCTTGGTGTGTTTGCCCAGCAGTGGACTTTCTGGGTAGTATGGCAGTTCTATTTTCAGTTTTTAAGGAATCTCCACACTCTTCTCCATAGTGGCTGTACTAGTTTGCATCCCACCAGCAGTGTAAGAGGGTTGTCTTTTCTCCACACCCTCTCCAGCATTTATTGTTTGTAGGCTTTTTGATGACAGCCATTCTGGCCAGTGTGAGATGGTATTTCATTGTGGTTTTGATTTGCATTTCTTTGATAATGAGTGATGTTAAACATCTTTTCATGTATTTATTAGCCATCTGTATGTCTTCTTTGGAGAAATGTCTGTTTAGCTCTTTGTCCCACTTTTAGATTGGGTCGTTTATTTTTCTAGTACTGAACTGTATAAACTGCTTGTATATTTTGGAGATTAATTCTTTGTTAGTAGCTTTCCCCATTCTAAAAGCTGCCTTTATACCTTGCTTATAGTTTCTTTTGTTGTGCAAAAGCTTTTAAGTTTAATTAGGTCCCATTTGTTTATTTTTATTTCCATTACTTTGGGAGGTGGGTCATAGAGGATCTTGCTGTGATTTAAGTCAGAGAGTATTCTGCCTGTTTTCCTCTAAGAGTTTTATAGTTTCTGGTCTCACATTACATCTTTAATTCATTTTGAGTTTATTTTTGTGTATGGTGTTAGAAAGTGTTCTAGTTTCATTCTTTTACATGTTGTTGACCAGTTTTTCCAGCACCATTTGTAAAAGAGTTTGTCTATTCTTCACTGTATATTTTTGCCTGCCTTTGTCAAAGATAAGGCATCCATAGATTTATCTCTGGGCTTTCTATTTTGTTCCACTGATCTATATTTCATCTTTGTGCCAGTACCATACTGTCTTGATGACTTTAACTTTATAGTACAGTCTGATATCAGGAAATTTGATCCTCCAGGTCCATTCTTCTTTCTCAAGATTGGTTTGGCTATTTGAGTTTTTTTGTGTGTTTCCATACAAATTGTGAAATTATTTGTTCTAGATCTGTGAAAAAGACCATTGGTAGCTTGATAGGGGTTGTGTTGAATCTATAGATTTCTTTATGTAGAATACTAATTTTCACTATATTGATTCTTCCAATCCATGCACATAGTATATTTCTCAGGATTTATTTGTGTCACCTTTGATTTCTTTCATCAGTGTTTTATAGTTTTTTGTATAGGTCTTTTGTTTCTTTAGGTACATTTATTCCTAAGTACTTTATCCTTTTCATTGAAACGCTGAATGGGATTTTTCCTTAATGTCTCTTTCTGTTTTTCATTGTTAGTGTGTAGGAATGCAAGGGATTTCTGTATTAATTTTTAATATAAATTTATTTTAACTGGAGGTTAATTATTTACAATATTGTATTGATTTTTCCATACATCAGCATGAATCTGCCACAGGTATACACGTGTTCCCCATCCTGAACCCCTCTCCCTCCTCCCTCCCTGTACCATCCCTCTGGGTCATCTCAGTGCACCAACCCCGAGCATCCAGTATCATGCATCAAACCTGGACTGGTGATTCGTTTCATATATGATATTATACATGTTTCAATGCCATTAGTAATAGCAAATGAAGGCACTGACAAACAATTAATCTCAAAAATATATAAGCAACTCCTGTATTAATTTTGTATCCTGCAAATTTGCTATATTCATTGATTAGTTCTAGTAATTTTTTTTTTTTTTGGTCTTTAGGGTTTTCCATGCAGAGGATCACGTCATCTGCAAACAGTGAGTTTTACTTCTTCTTTTCCAATCTGGATTCCATTTATTTCTTTTTCTTCTCTGATTGTAGTGGCTCAGTTCAGTTCAGTTCAGTCGCTCAGTTGTGTCTGACTCTTTGCAACCCCATGAATTGCAGCACAACAGGCCTCCCTGTCCACAATCAATACATAGAAGAACTGTACCAAAAAAAAAAAAAAAAAAAGATTGTAGTGGCTAGGCCTTCCATAACTATGTTAACAATAGTGGTGAGAGTGGGCACCCTTGCCTTGTTCCTGACTTTAGAGGAAAGGCTTTTAATTTTTCTCCATTGGGGATAATGTTTGCTATGTGTTTGATATATATGGCTTTTATTTAGTTAAGGTATGTTGCTTCTATGCTTGTTTTCTGGAGAGTTTTTATAATAAATGGGTGTTGAATTTTGCCTAAGGCTTTCTCTACATCTATTGAGATAATCATATGGTTTTTATCCTTCAATTTGTTAATATGGTGTATCACATTGATTGATTTGTGAATATTGAAAAATCCTTGCATCCCTGGGATATCCCACTTGGTCATGATGTATAAACTTTTTAATATGTTATTGGATTCTGTTTGCTAGGATTTTGTTGAGGATTTTTGCATCCATATTTATCAGTGATATTTGCTGGTAGCTTTCTTTTTTTGTTGCATTTTTGTCTGGTTTTGGTTTTAGGGTGATGGTGGCCTCGTCGAGTGAATTTGGGAGTTGACCTTCCCCTGCAATATTCTGGAAGAGTTTGAGTAGGATAGCTGTTAGCTCTTCTCTAAGAGCTAATTCTTTTGGGTAGAATTCACCTGTGAAGCCATCTGGTCCTGGGCTTTTGTTTGTTGGAATTTTTAATTACAGTTTCAATTTCCGTGCTTGTGATGGGTCTTGTTAGAACTTTCTATTTCTTCTTGGTTAACCTTTGAAAGGTTATACTTTCTAAGAATTTTATACTTTTCTAAGAATTTTTCCATTTCTTCCAAGTTGTCCATTTATTAGCCATGTGATTACTTTAGCAGTCTCTTATAATCTTTTGCATTTCTATGCTGTTTATTGTATTTTTTGCATTTTTGTTGGTAATTTTATTGATTTGCTTCTTCTCTCCTTTTTTTCTTGATGAGTCTGGTTAACAGTTTGCCTATTTTATCTTTCTTTTCAAAGAACTAATGTGGATAAAGTCTTAAGGGTCTTAAAATATATTAGGAATTTTTTCTTTTTTATTATCTTTATTTTCCTCTTTGCTTGGTTTTTATTCCTCATGGTTGACTTCATTATCAGGCTGGCTCTTCTCTTTCTTATTATCTTTATTTTCCTCTTTGCTTGGATTTTATTCCTCATGGTTGACTTCTTATCAGGCTGGCTTTTCTCTTCTGCAGAGAGAAACCTTATGCTGAAAGCTTGCTTGATTCTGTTATGTAGCATTTTAAAAAGAGAAAATGGCTCTGTCTTGATACTTAACAGTTAAATAACATTCTGTGAAGGATTTTGGCTTAGACTGGGTCACATGTCCATCCCCTAGTCACTGAAGGATAGGTTATTCTGATTGGCTGGCCCAAGGTTGTATACTTATCCTGCAGCTGGAAATCTTGGTCAGTCTTTTAAACCATGTGGACTTTGTCGAGTGAGAAGATTCTGCAAAAGCATGACAAAAGTTCATTTAATGAGAAGAGGTAAAATGGATGTACAGCATCTTCTATAACTCTCCCAGGAAACCTTTGCTTCCTCTCCTATTTTTATTACAATTGGTACATGCCTTAATTAAAGTCATTACTGCATAATAATTTTCTGTTAGTCCTAGATGATTCCCCTTGTGAATATAGATTCTGTGGGGACAGAAATAGTGTATTTTTATCTTCATATCTCCATCGCTTAGCATAGTTTTCAGTTCATAATAGTGCTAAACAAATATTAATGACTGGATTTTATGTTTAATTTTATATATAATTGATCTCTTGCTGGAGGTCTCATGGTTCCTGAACACTAGGCTTTGTCTCATCAAGTATATTTTTCTCAGGTAGCTTTTAATTCATTATTCACCTTTCACCAAACAGTCTCTCTTTTAAAATTTCCCTTTCAATTTTCTTGAAATAGGAGTTGACTCTCTGCCTTCTGTTTTCTGCCACCCACTGATTAAGCCCTTATTTTTCTCTTCATTGTCACGTTGCCCTATGTAAAAGCTATCAGTCATTTAGTCCTTCTTAACCATGCCACAGCCTCTGGAATTGATTTTTCTTTGGTTTTCACTGTTCTGTGTATGTTCCTAACTTACTTCTAAATCTTTGCTTATTAGCAAACCATTTTCTTGTCTTTATACAGTATAAGGTGCTGGGTACCTTGAATAAAAATAGTAATGATGATGCCATCAGAGCTTTTAAACCAGTTGCTCACTTCCCATTTCAAACAAAACTTATACCTATATTGTTAGAATATTCTATTAACTGAATTTTGTATCTGCAGTTATCTTCACTAGTCAATTCAAAACACTTGAAAATTTATCATACTAAATTTGCTCCTTTGCTTAGGAGCTTTCTCTTGCCTTGATTAATGATTCAACTGCCTTGGAGAGTTGACCTTCTTTATTCAGTTCAGTTCAGTTCAGTCGCTCAGTCGTGTCCAACTCTTTGCGACGCCATGAATCACAGCACGCCAGGCCTCCCTGTCCATCACCATCTCCCGGAGTTCACTCAGACTCACGTCCATCGAGTCCGTGATACCATCCAGCCATCTCATCCTGGGTCGTCCCCTTCTCCTCCTGCCCCCAATACCTCCCAGCATCAGAGGGTTTTCCAATGAGTCAACTCTTTGCATGAGGTGGCCAAAGTACTGGAGTTTCAGCTTTAGCATCATTCCTTCCAAAGAAATCCCAGGGCTGATCTCCTTCAGAACGGACTGGTTGGATCTTCTTGCAGTCCAAGGGACTCTCAAGAGTCTTCTCCAACACCACAGTTCAAAAGCATCAATTCTTCGGTGCTCAGCCTTCTTCACAGTCCAACTCTCACATCCATACATGACCACAGGAAAAACCATAGCTTTGACTAGACGGACCTTAGTCGGCAAAGTAATGTCTCTGCTTTTGAATATGCTATCTAGTTTGTTCATAACTTTTCTTCCAAGGAGTAAGCGTCTTTTAATTTCATGGCTGCAGTCACCATCTGCAGTGATTTTGGAGCCCCAAAAAATAAAGTCTGACACTGTTTCCACTGTTTTCCCATCTATTTCCCATGAAGTGATGGGACCAGATGCCATGATCTTAGTTTTCTGAATGTTGAACTTTAAGCCAACTTTTTCACTCTCCTCTTTCACTTTCATCAAGAGGCTTTTTAGCTCCTCTTCATTTTCTGCCATAAGGGTGGTGTCATCTGCATTTCTGAAGTTATTGATATTTCTCCCGGCAATCTTGATTCCAGCTTGTGTTTCTTCCAGTCCAGCGTTTTTCATGATGTACTCTGCATATAAGTTAAATAAGCAGGGTGACAATATACAGCCTAGGCCCTGCCTATTTTCACAGTGGAATCTCTTCTGCTTTCCTTGCAGTATACAGCTTTCTAGGCAACCTTGAATGGCTCCTACCTACTCACTTATTTCTGTAACATTACACTTAAGATTTTTGCCTTCATTCTGCCTGTAATATGCAGGAATTAATTTCCTTCACAACTTTGCCTTTTGAGGCACTTCCAACCAATTCCAACTAAGTTCTTCCATGATGCCTTCCTGGACTTCCCATTTAGAAGTGGCTACTCCTGCCTCTAAATGTCAGTAGGATTTAGGTTATGCTAATCTTTAGTTTTCAGAGGAGTTGCATTTAGGATTTTTTTTAAAAATATAAATTTATTTATTTTAATTGGAGGTTAATTACTTTACAATATTATATTTGTTTTGCCATAAATCAACATGAATCCACCACAGGTATACACATGTTTCCCATCCTGAACCCCCCACCATCCTCCCTCCCTGTACCATCCCTCTGGGTCATCTCAGGGCACCAGCCCCAAGCATCCAGTATCATGCATCGAACATGGACTGGCTATCGTTTCATATATGATATTATACATGTTTCCATGGCATTATCCAAAATCATCTCACCCTCTCCCTCTCCCACAGAGTCCAAAAGACTGTTCTATACATCTGTGTCTCTTTTGCTATCTCACATACAGGGTTATCATTACCATCTTTCTAAATTCCATATATATGCAAGATGGCATCACTGACTCAATGGATGTGAATTTGAGTGAACCCCGGAAGTTGGTGATAGACAGGGAGGCCTGAAGTGCTGCATGCATGGGGTCTCAAAGAGTCGGACACGACTGAGCTACTGAACTGAAGTGAACTGAATTGATACTGTATTGAAGATTTTCTTTTTGGCTTACTTCACTCTGTATAATAGGTTCCAGTTTCATCCGCCTCATTAGAACTGATTCAAATGTAGTCTTTTTAATGGCTGAGTAATACTCCATTGTGTTTATGTACCACAGCTTTCTTATCCATTCATCTGCTGATGGACATCTAGGTTGTTTCCATGTCCTGGCTATTATAAACAGTGCTGTAATGAACATTGGGGTACACGTGCCACTTTCAATTCTGGTTTCCTCAGTGTGTATGCCCAGCAGTGAGGTTGCTGGGTCATAAGGCAGTTCTAATTCCAGTTTTTAAAGGAATCTCCACATTGTTTTCCATAGTGGCTGTACTAGTTTGGATTCCCACCAACAGTGTAAGAGGGTTCCCTTTTCTCCACACCCTCTCCAGCATTTATTGCTTGTAGAGTTTTGGATCACAGCCATTCTGACTGGTGTGAAATGGTACCTCATTGTGGTTTTGATTTGCATTTCTCTGATAATGAGTGATGTTGAGCATCTTTTCATGTGTTTGTTAGCTATCTGTATGTCTTTTTTGGAGAAATGGCTATTTAGTTCTTTGGCTCATTTTTTGATTGGGTCATTTATTTTCCTGGAATTGAGCTGCATAAGTTGCTTGTATATTTTTGAGATTAGTTGTTTGTCAGTTGCTTCATTTGCTATTATTTTCTCCCATTCTGAAGGCTCTCTTTTCACCTTGCTTATAGTTTCCTTTGTTGTGCAGAGGCTTTTAAGTTTAATTAAGTCCCATTTGTTTATTTCTGCTTTTATTTCCAGTATTCTGGGAGGTGGATCATAGAGGATCCTGCTATGATGTATGTCAGAGAGTGTTTTGCTTTTGTTCTCCTCTAGGAGTTTTATAGTTTCTGGTCTTACATTTAGATCTTTAATCCATTTTGAGTTTATTTTTGTGTATGGTGTTAGAAAGTGTTCTAGTTTCATTCTTTTACAAGTGGTTGACCAGTTTTCCCAGCACCACTTGTTAAAGAGATTGTGTTTAATCCATTGTATATTTTTGCCTCCTTTGTCAAAGATAAGGTGTCCATAGGTGTGTGGATTTATCTCTGGGCTTTCTATTTTGTTCCATTGATCTATATTTCTGTCTTTGTGCCAGTACCATACTGTCTTGATGACTGCGGCTTTGTAGTAGAGCCTGAAGTCAGGCAGGTTGATTCCTCCAGTTCCATTCTTCTTTCTCAAGATTGCTTTGGCTATTCGAGGCTTTTTGTATTTCCATACAAATTGTGAAATTATTTGTTCTAGCTCTGTGAAAAATACCACTGGTAGCTTGATAGGGGTTGCATTGAATCTATAGATTACTTAGGGTAGTATACTCATTTTCACTATATTGATTCTTCTGATCCATGAACATGGTATATTTCTCCATCTATTAGTGTCCTCTTTGATTTCTTTCACCAGTGTTTTATAGTTTCTCTATATAGGTCTTTAGTTTCTTTAGGTAGATATATTCCTAAGTATTTTATTCTTTCCATTGCAATGGTGAATGGAATTGTTTACTTAATTTATCTTTCTATTTTCTAATTATTAGTGTATAGGAATGCAAGGAATTTCTGTGTGTTGATTTTATATCCTGCAACTTTACTATATTCACTGATTAGCTCTAGTAATTTTTTGATGGAGTCTTTAGGGTTTTCTAGGTAGAGGATCATGTCATCTGCAGAGTGAGAGTTTTTCTTCTTCTTTCTCAATTTGGATTCCATTTGTTTCTTTTACCGCTCTGATTTCTGAGGCCAAAACTTCTAGAACTATGTTGAATAGTAGTGGTGAAAGTGGGCACCCTTGTCTTGTTCCTGACTTTAGGGGAAATGCTTCCAATTTTTCACCATTGAGGATAGTGTTTGCTGTGGGTTTGTCATATACAGCTTTTATTATGTTGAGGTATGTTCCTTCTATTCCTGCTTTCTGGAGAGATTTTATCATAAATGGATGTTGAATTTTGTCAAAGGCTTTCTCTGCGTCTATTGAGATAATCATATGGTATTTATTTTTCAATTTGTTAATGTGGTGTATTACATTGATTGATTTGCGGATATTGAAGAATCCTTGCATCCCTGGGATAAAGCCCACTTCGTCATGGTGTATGATCTTTTTAATGTTTTGTTAGATTCTGATTGCTAGAATTTTGTTAAGGATTTTTCCATCTATGTTCATCAGTGATATTGGCCTGTAGTTTTCTTTCTTTGTGGCATCTTTCTCGGGTTTTGGTATTAGGGTGATGGTGGCCTCATAGAATGAGTTTGGAAGTTTATCTTCCTCTGCAATTTTCTGGAAGAGTTTGAGTAGGATAGGTGTTAGCTCTTCTCTAAATTTTTGGTAGAATTCAGCTGTGAAGCCGTCTGGACCTGGCCTTTTTTTTTGCTGGAAGATTTCTGATTACAGTTTCAATTTCCGTGCTTGTGATGGGTCTGTTAAGATTTTCTATATCTTCCTGGTTCAGTTTTGGAAAGTTGTACTTTTCTCAGAATTTGTCCATTTCTTCCACGTTGTCCATTTTATTGGCATATAATTGCTGATAGTAGTCTCTTATGATCCTTTGAATTTCTGATTTTTTTTTCTTGTGATCTCTCCATTTTAATTTCTAATTTTATTGATTTGATTTTCCTCCCTTTGTTTCCTGATGAGTCTGGCTAATGGTTTGTCTATTTTCTTTATCCTTTCAAAGAACCAGCTTTTGGCTTTGTTAATTTTTGCTATGGTCTCTTTCGTTTCTTTTGCATTTATTTCTGCCCTAATTTTTGAGATTTCTTTCTTTCTACTAACCCTGGGGTTTTTCGTTTCTTCCTTTTCTAGTTGCTTTAGGTGTAGAGTTATTTATTTGACTTTTTTCTTGTTTCTTGAAGTATGCCTGTATTGCTATGAACTTTCCCCTTAGCACTGCTTTTACAGTGTCTCACAGGTTTTGGGTTGTTGTGTTTTCATTTTCATTCCTTTCTATGCATATTTTGATTTCTTTTTTGATTTCGCCTGTGATTTGTTGGTTATTCAGCAGCGTGTTGTTCAGCTTCCGTATGTTGGAATTTTTAATAGTTTTTCTCCTGTAATTGAGGTCTAATCTTACTGCATTGTGGTCAGAAAAGATGATTGGAATGATTTCATTTTTTTTTTTTTAATTTACCAAAGCTAGATTTATGGCCCAGGATTTGACCTATACTGCAGAAGGTTCCGTGTGCACTTGAGAAAAAGTTGAAATTCGTTGTTTTGGAGTGAAATGTTCTATAGATATCAATTAGGTCTAACTGGTCTATTGTATCATTTAAAGTTTGTGTTTCCTTGTTAATTTTCTGTTTAGTTGATCTATCCATAGGTGTGAGTGGGGTATTAAAGTCTCCCACTATTATTGTGTTATTGTTAATTTCCCCTTTCATACTTGCTAGCATTTGTCTTACATATTGCCGTGCTCCAATGTTGGGTGCATTTATATTTATAATTGTTATATCTTCTTCTTGGATTGATCCTTTGATCATTATGTAGTGTCCCTTTTGTCTCTTTTCACAGCCTTTGTTTTAAAGTCTATTTTATCTGATATGAGTATCAAATCACTGCTGCTTTTCCTTTGGTCTCTACTTGCATGGAAAATCTTTTTCCAGCCCTTCACTTTCAGTCTGTATGTGTCTCTTGTTTTGAGGTGGGTCTCTTGTTAGACAACATATATAAGGATCTTGTTTTTGTATCCATTCATCCAGTCTTTGTCTTTTGGTTGGGGCATTCAACCCATTTACATTTAAGGTAATTATTGATAAGGATGATCCCATTGCCATTTACTTTATTGTTTTGGGTTCGAGTTTATACACCCTTTTTGTGTTTCCTATCTAGAGAACATACTTTAGCATTTGTTGGAGAGCTGGTTTGGTGGTGCCAAATTCTCTCAGCTTTTGCTTGTCTGTAAAGCTTTCAATTTCTCCTTCATATTTGAATGAGATCCTTGCTGGGTACAGCAATCTGGGCTGTAGGTTATTTTCTTTCATCACTTTTAGTATGTCTTGCCATTCCCTCCTGGCTTAGAGAGTTTCTATTGAAAGATCCACTGTTATCCTTATGGGAATCCCCTTGTGTGTTATTTGTTGTTTTTCCTTTGCTGCTTTTAATATTTGTTCTTTGTGTTTAATCTTTGTTAATTTGATTAATATGTGTCTTGGAGTGTTTCGCCTTGGGTTTATCTCGTTTGGGACTCTCTGGGTTTCTTGGACTTGGGTGATTATTTCCTTCCCCATTTTAGGGAAGTTTTCAACTATTATCTCCTCAAGTATTTTCTCATGGTCATTCTTTTTGTCTTCTTCTTCTGGGACTATGATTCGAATGTTGGGGCATTTAACACTGTCCTGAAGGTCTCTGAGATTGTCCTCATTTCTTTTAATTCGTTGTTATTTTTTGCTCTCTGATTCATTTATTTCTACCATTCTATCTTCTACTCCACTGATCCTATCTTCTGCTTCCGTTATTCTACTATTTGTTGCCTCCAGAGTGTTTTTGATCTCACTTATTGCATTATTCATTATATATTGACTCTTTTTTATTTCTTCTAAGTCCTTGTTAAACCTTTCTTGCATCTTCTTAATCCTTGTCTCTGGGCTATTTATCTGTGATTCCATTTTTATTTCAAGATTTTGCATCATTTTCACCATCATTATTTGGAATTCTTTCTCAGGCAGATTCCCTATCTCTTCCTCTTTTGTTTGGTTTGGCGGGCATTTCTCCTGTTCCTTTACCTGCTGGGTATTCCTCTGTCTCTTCATCTTGGTTATATTGCTGCGTTTGGGGTGGCCTTTCTGTATTCTGGCAGTTTGTGGAGTTCTCTTTATTGTGGAGTTTCCTTGCTGTGGGTGGGGTTCTACAGGTAGCTTGTCAATGTTTCTTGGTCAGGGAAGCTTGTGTCAGTGTTCTGGTGGATGGAGCTGGATTTCTTCTCTTTGGAGGGCAATGAAGTGTCCAGTAATGAGTTATGAGATGTCAATGGTTTTGGAGTAACTTTGTGCAGCCTGTATATTGGAGCTCAGGGCTGTGTTCCTGTGTTACTGGAGAAATTGCGTGGTATGTCTTGCTCTGGATCTTGTTGGCCCTTGGGTGGTGCTTGGTTTCAGTGTAGGTATGGAGGGGTTTGATGAGCTCCTGTCAATTTATATTCCCTGGAGTCAGGAGTTCTCTGGTGTTCTCAGGGTTTGGACTTAAGCCTCCTGCTTCTGGTTTTCTGTCTTATTTTTACAGTAGTCTCAAGCCTTCTCCTTCTATACAGCACCATTGATAAAACATCACTTAGGCTGCTGCCGGACCTCAGGCTCCTTCCACAGAGACCCTGCAGCATATCCACTCCTTTCTACAAAGAAAGCTTCAGAATCTTCTGCATTTAGAATTTAATCCAGATCCCAGATGGGCAGGGAAAACTGCTTATTATCTGCCAGATTACAGGTTTTAACTAGTAAATTTGAGATGATAGAATGAATAAATAACTGCTGTGAAAGAAGCCCTGCAGGAGTATAAAATATTAGCCCAAGAATTCTTCCATTGGCTGTGTAGAACCCAGTATGGAATTTTCCCACTGGGTTCTGAGCATTATGCCAGAAATAATAAATAATTTGTCAGCTACTGCTGAATAATTCCTGACCATCTAAAACAGAGTAGATGAGGGAGATCTGGTGCAGAGTGAACTAGGAATAACCAAATGAGTTCCACCTCTCTGAGTGTTTGAGAATTCATTACCTTCCACAGAAGGGAGGTTATCAAATGAAAAAAAAAATACTGTCAGGAAACCATCCATTCTGGGTTACTGGTTATATCGTATCTGTTCTTTTATCTCTAATTATTAGGAAAGGAAATAATTGAATTAATTGAAGTGGTGTTGTTACCTGCTGGCATCATTTTCATCAACAATCTACCTAAGGACTTTTATTTCAGATGCTAGATTGATTAGAGATTGTTTGTGATACTTTGATTAAAAGTGATCATTTGATAATCAAACTGACAATAAATTTTATAAAGTATAAGAATAAATTAGAAGCAAATATAGAAGTGTTAGTTTAGTTTTAATTCACAAATCCCTTCTCATAAGGGTATTTATCATAGTTCTCTACCTCCTATTATTAGAATAATAAACCCCAATGGCTATATTAGTATTTCAAAATTGCCTTTGTGATCTGTGCATCTTTATTTATTATTACTTCCATGTCAGAGAGTGCTTTCAGGCTCTTTTGGAGGTTTATTCAATTTCTATTCAACATCAGTTCCTTTAATAAGTCTTCATTGTCTTTACTAACTCCTCATACATTCATGACCCCTTTGTCTTGTATTCTTTATTTGTGGTTGACTTTTTTTTTTTTCTTCTTTAGAATTCACTCTTTTTTACAGTCATGCCCTGTTTCCTGCATTACAATAAAATCTCTGCACATTTCCTTCCCTAGAGACTCCCCTTCCTAAGCTTGGCACTACACACTGTTGCCTTTTTATTTTCTCAAAACTCTGTCTTTCTGATATTATTATTATTATTATGGTATTTCTAACGACACAATTTATGCTGACAGCATTCACATGGAAGCTTATACTCCACACAGCTCTATTATCCTTCAGTTTATTCCTGACTCTCTGCTGTTGAAAAGATTTGCATCTTTTCCCCAAGGAAACCCTGTTTTTTGGGAAGCAAGAGTGGTATTTGACAGAAGCCTCAAGGATTTAATGCTCCTGGTAGACAAATGAATAAATAAACAACAAGCACATACAAGTTTCTTGTAGCACATTTAAAGTTTCTTCTTTTCCTTTAATTGCAGCACTCCAGGCTTTCAGCAAAAGCTTTATCAGCATATACAACAAAAAGCTGTGGAGCTCCTGCCTCTGGAGTTTGCAAGCTTCCTTTTAAGCTCTTCTCTTTAAGTTCCCTTTAAGAATCATAATATTCTCCCAATAGCATAATACTCAAGTAAAAATGTGACATAAGGTTGTAAGATCATTTACACTCAATTTTGTTGTGTACAATATAGGTAATACTTATTCCTTGATAATGTTTTAAAATGCACACAACTTTTGTTTTCAGCAAACCATTCACCTGTGCAGTTTTATAGTTGCTGCTGCTAAGGCACTTCAGTTGTGTCCGTCTCTCTGTGACCCCATAGACAGCAGCCCATCAGGCTCCACTGTCCCTGGGATTTTCCAGGCAAGAACACTGGAGTGTGTTGCCATTTCTTTCTCCAATGCATGAAAGTGAAACGTGAGAGTGAAGTCGCTCAGCCGAGTCCGACTCTTAGTGACCCCATGGGCTGCAGACTACCAGCTTCCTCCATCCATGGGGTTTTCCAGGCAAGAGTACTGGAGTGGGCCATCATTGCCTTCTCCATTTTGTATTTAGACCTATCAATTTAGAGTTATTGTGAATCAAGTAATGGCTTTCAACATTTATGTAGGAAAAAAATGGTACCTTTTTATCAGGAACATGAAATACTCAGATTCTTCCTGGTCAAAGGCCATTTGAAACTTTTCTCTGATATGGTGAATAAATGAATAAATGTTAAAACACACGGAATAAAGCTGTCAGTGTGTTTCATTCTGACCTTTGGAGTAATTTAGAATTTATTTTTTTTCTTTTAATAAAAAACGTACCTCAAATTCAACTAGTTCAGTTCAGTTCAGTCGCTCACCTGTGTCCTACTCTTTGCAACCCCATGAGTCGCAGCACTCCAGGCCTCCCTGTTCATCACCATCTCCCAGGTTCACTCAGACTCACATCCATTGAGTCCGTGATGCCATCCAGCCATCTCATCCTTGGTCTTCCCCTTCTCCTCCTGCCCCCAATCCGTCCAAGCATCAGAGTCTTTTCCAATGAGTCAACTCTTCGCATGAGGTGTCCAAAGTACTGGAGTTTCAGCTTTAGCATCATTCCTTCCAAAGAAATCCCAGGGCTGATCTCCTTCAGAATGGACTGGATGGATCTCCTTGCAGTCCAAGGGACTCTTAAGAGTCTTCTCCAACACCACAGTTCAAAAGCAACAATTCTTTGGTGCTCAGCCTTCTTCACAGTCCAACTCTCACATCCATACATGACCACAGGAAAAACCATAGCCTTGACTAGACAGACCTTAGTCGGCAAAGTAATGTCTCTGCTTTTGAATATGCTGTCTAGGTTGGTCATAACTTTTCTTCCAAGGAGTAAGCATCTTTTAATTTCATGGCTGCAATCACCTTCTGCAGTGATTTTGGAGCTCCCCCCCGCCCCCCCCCCCCAAAAAAAAGTCTGACACTGTTTCCACTGTTTCCCCATCTATTTCCCATGAAGTGTCATTAGGAGTCCAATATGCTACTGGAGATCAGTGGAGAAATAACTCCAGAAAGAATGAAGGGATTGAGCCAGAGCAAAAACAATACCCAGTTGTCGATGTGACTGGTGATAGAAGCAAGATCCGATGCTGTAAAGAGCAATATTGCATAGGAACCTGGAATGTCAGGTCCATGAATCAAGGCAAATTGGAAGTGATCAAACAAGTGATGGCAAGGGTGAACATTGGCATTCTAGGAATCAGCAAACTAAAATGGACTGGAATGGGTGAATTTAACCCAGATGACCATTATATCTACTACTGCGGGCAGGAATCTCTCAGAAGAAATGGAGTAGCCATCATGGTCAACAAAAGAGTCCGAAATGCAGTACTTGGATACAATCTCAAAAACGACAGAATGATCTCTGTTTGTCTCCAAGGCAAAGCATTCAGTATTACAGTTATCCAAGTCTATGCCCCAACCAGTAACTCTGAAGAAGCTGAAGTTGAACGGTTTTATGAAGACCTACAAGACCTTTTAGAATGAACACCCCCAAAAGATGTCCTTTTCATTATAGGGGACTGGAATGCAAAAGTAGGAAGTAAAGAAACACCTGGAGTAACAGGCAAATTTTGCCTTGGAATGCGGAATGAAGCAGGGCAAAGACTAATAGAGTTTTGCCAAGAAAATGCACTGGTCAGAGCAAACACCCTGTTCCAACAACACAAGAGAAGACTCAACACATGGACATCACCAGATGGTCAAAACCAAAATCAGATTAATTATATTCTTTGCAGCCAAAGGTGGAGAAGCTCTATAGAGTCAACAAAAACAAGACCAGGAGCGGACTGTGGCTCAGATCATGAACTCCTATTGCCAAATTCAGACTTAAATTGAAGAAAGTAGGGAAAACCGCTAGACCATTCAGGTATGACCGAAATCAAATCCCTTATGATTATACAGTGAAAGTGAGAAATAGATTTAAGGGCCTAGATCTGATAGATAGAGTGTCTGATAAACTATGGAATGAGGTTCATGACATTGTACAGGAGACAGGGATCAAGACCATCCCCACGGAAAAGAAATGCAAAAAAGCAAAATGGCTGTCTGGGAGGCCTTATAAATAGCTGTGAAAAGAAGAGAGGCAAAAAGCAAAGGAGAAAAGGAAAGATATAAGCATTTGAATGTAGAGTTCCAAAGAATAGCAAGAAGAGATAAGAAAGCCTTCTTCAGCGATCAATGCAAAGAAATAGAGGAAAACAGTGAATGGGAAAGACTAGAGATCTCTTCAAGAAAATTAGAGATACCAAGGGAACATTTCATGCAAAGATGGGCTAGATAAAGGACAGAAATGGTGTGGACCTAACAGAAGCAGAGGATATTAAGAAGAGGTGGCAAGAATACAGGGAAGAACTGTACAAAAAAGATCTTCACGACCCAGATAATCATGATGATGTGATCACTAATCCAGAGCCAGACATCTTGGAATGTGAAGTCAAGTGGGCCTTAGAAAGCATCACTAAGAACAAAGCTAGTGGAGGTGATGGAATTCCAGTTGAGCTGTTTCAAATCCTGAAAGATGATGCTGTGAAAGTGCTGCACTCAATATGCCAGCAAGTTTGGAAAACTCAGCAGTGGCCACAGGACTGGAAAAAGTCAGTTTTCATTCCAATCCCAAAGAAAGGCAATGCCAAAGAGTGCTCAAACTACCACACAATTGCACTCATCTCACATGCTAGTAAAGTAATGCTCAAAATTCTCGAAGCAAATTTGAATAAACAATGGTTAAAGTATATAAAAAACCACCAGACATTTATGTGAAACTACAAGACATCTTTTCATTAGCTATCTCAATTTGAGACTTGAGTTCAGACTCATCAAAGAAAAAAATCTATTAACACATTACACATTCTCTAAAGAAAAAAATCAGAAATTCAAATGGTTAAAAGGGTTTTAATCCTTTTGTGGACCAGAAAGGGAGACATACTATACCAAAAAGATTGTGTAGACCATTATAATAGAAACCACAGAGTATGTAGCCTCAGTTCCATCAGATCAGAGACTAGTAGCAGCTTGTCTGTTACTTTCCTTTCAGTCTGGATTATTTCTCATACGTTTTACAGAAACAGGAAGGCTAAACCCGTTTCTGAGCAGGTGCATTCTTGAGACATGTGCCATTTTATTAGAGAAGATTTAGTCAGTATACGGAGAGAGTGATGTATTGGTTTCAGCAGATTGAAAAATGGAAAAAGAATAATGAACCTTACATTAGTTAAGTTAGTTAGTTAGTTAGTTAGTGGCTGTAAGCAGATGGGCATGATGCTTAAGAAGAGCCACTTTTTTTGTGTATGGTGTGCTACATTGCGCTTAATGTTTATAATACTAAGCAAATATATGTTTTAATAAATATCCTTTTATGTTCACATGAAATGTAGAAAGCATTCAACTATTTGTTGAATGAAAATAACAATATATTATGTATAAAGAAAACTTCAGTCTAAAACGTAAGAAACAGAATTTGTCAACTAGTAGTTTTGACCTTTTGGACAAGATGGATCTTACTGTGAAGGGCTGCCTGTGTACTGTAGGGTGTTTAGCAGCATCCTTTGCTTCCAGACACACTAGATGCCAGCAGCTGTGACAAAATATTCCCCAATGTCTCCAAATGTCCCCTAGATGTCTTATCTCCTCTGATTAAGAACTACTGATGGGAAGGGAAGTTACAATTAGCATGATTGATTGAATTTTATTTACATAGTTTTCTATGCTTTCTATTTTCAAGGCTAGTTTATGATTGAGTAGGGAGGACGAGTTCACTTTCCTTTTAACTACTAGTAAATTAATAGTACATATTTGTTTGGTAAAGCTGCTGTAACAAAGTTCTACAAATTGGGTGGCTTAAACAGCAGAAATGTACTATCTCAAAATCCCAGAAGCTAGAAGACTGAAATCAGGGTGTTGGCAGGGTCGATTCCTTCTGAGGGAGGGCTGTGGGATAAAATCTGCTCGAGATATCTTCCCCAGTTTCTGGTGGCCTCAGGCATCCTTTGGCTTGTAGATAGCAATCTCTTGGTGTCTTCAGATGCTCTTCTCCTTGTCCACCTCAGTCAAATCAGTGTGAAAATTTCTTCTTTTTATGAAGACACAAGCAATATAGGATTAGGATCCACACTAATGAACTCATTTTAATTTCATTACTCTGTAAAGAATCTATCTCCAAATAAGAGAACATTCTGAGATACTAGGGCTTGAAAATCAAACATATCTGTATAATATATATATATATATTGTATTATACATATATTAAACTTTTAAATTTTGTATTGGGGTATAGCCAGTTAACAATTTTGGGATAATTTCTGGTGAATAGCAAAAGGATTAAGTCATACACATACATGAATCCATTCTGTACTCATAATACATCCAGGCTGCAACATAACATTGAGCAGAGTTCCATGTGCTATACAGCAAATCCTTATTGGTTATTCATTTTAAATATAGCAATGCGTACATGCCCATCCCAAACTCCCTAACTGTTCCTTACCCCATCCTTCCACCTGGTAACCTTAAGCTCCTTCTCAAAGGCTGTGTCTGTTTCTGTTTTGTAACTAAGTTCATTTGTATCATTTCTTTTTAGATCCCACCTACAATGTGTGTCATGATATTTCTCCTGCTTTGTTTGACTTACTTTGCTCAGTATGACACGCTCTAGTTCCATAAATGTTGCTGCAAATGGCATTATTTAATTCCTTTTAGTGGCTGTATATATGCATATTCCATTATATATGTGTACCACATCTTTATCCATTCCTCAACCTAGATCCTGCAGATTTAGGTTGCTTCCATGTCTTGGCCATTATAAACAGTGCTATAATGAATGTTGGGATGCATGCATCTTTTCAGACCATGTTTTTCTCCAAATATATGTGCAGGAATGGGATTACAGGGTCATACGGTAACTCTTGGAGAAGTAAATGACAACCCCTCTAGTATTCTTACCTGGAAAATCCCATGGACAATCCTATGGAAGAGCCTGGCAGGCTACAAAGTGGATAGCAAAGAGTCAGACATGACTGATTGACTGAGCATGCATGCACACACATGGTAGCTCTATTTTTAGTCTTTTAAGGAATCTCCATAACATGCTCTATAGTGGCTGTACCAGTTTACATTCCCATCAACAGTGTAGGAGGGTTCCCTTCTCTCCACACTCTCTCCAGGATTTACTATTTGTGGATTTTTTGATGATAACCATCTGGTGTAAGGCCATTCTGACTGGGGTAAGGTAATATTTCATTGTAGTTTTGATTTGAATTTCTGACCAACCTAGATAGCATATTGAAAAGCAGAGATGTTACTTTGTTAACAAAGGTCTTTCTAGTCAAGGCTATGGTTTTTCCAGTAGTCATGTATAGATGTGAGAGTTGGACTATGAAGAAGGCTGAGTGCCGAAGAATTGATGCTTTTGAACTGTGGTGTTGGAGAAGATTCTTGAGAGTCCCTTGGACTGCAAGGAGATCCATCCAGTCCATTCTGAAGGAGATCAGCCCTGGGATTTCTTTGGAAGGAATGATTCTAAAGCTGAAACTCCAGCACTTTGGCCACCTCATGCGAAGAGTTGACTCATTGGAAAAGACTCTGATGCGGGTAGGGACTGGGGGCAGGAGGAGAAGGGGACGACGGAGGATAAGATGGCTGGATGGCATCACTGACTCGATGGAGTCAGAGTGGACTCTGGGAGTTGGTGATGGACAGGGAGGCCTGGCGTGCTGCGATTCATGGGGTTGCAAAGAGTCGGACACGACTGAGCGACTGAACTGAACTGAACATCTTTTCACGTGCCTATTGGCCATCTGTATGTCTCCTTTGGCAAATTGCCTATTTAGGTCTTCTGCTCACTTTTTGAGAGGGCTGTTTGTTTTGATCTGTTAAGTGTCATGAAAGAAAGTGAAAGTGAATGTCACTCAGTCGTGTCGGACTGTTTGCAATCCCGTGGAATATACAGTCCATGGAATTATCCAGGCCCAAATACTGGAGTGGGTAGCCTTTCTTCTCCAGGGGATTTTCCCAACCCAGGGATCAAACCCAGGCCTACCACATTGCAGATGGATTCTTTATCAGCTGAGCCACAAGGGAAGCCCTAAGTGTCATGAGCTGTTGGTAAATTTTTAGACTGCCCTTTTGTCGGTCACATCACTTGCAAATATTTTCTCCTAATCTGTGGAATTTTTTGTTGAGCTTATTGTATTCTTTTCTGTGCAAAAGCTTTTGAGTTTAAATAGGTCCCATTTGCTTATTTTTGATTATGTTTCCATTATTCTGTAGATGGATTGAAAAAGATATTGCTGTGATTTATGTCAGAGAATATTCTGCCTATGTTCTCCTCTAAGGTTTTTATAGAGTCTGTTCTCACTTTGAGGTCTTTAACCCATTTGGAGCTTAGTTTTTTATATGGAGTTAAATAAGGATCTAATTTTATTTTTTAACATGTAGCTGGCCAGGTTTCCCAGCACCATTTGTTGAGGAGATGATCTTTCCAACATTATGTAGACTTGCCTCCTTTGTTATATATTAATTGTCCATAGGCTTATTATGTTCCATTGATCTATATTTCTTTTTTTTTTTTTTTGTCAATACCATACTATTTTTGAGGAAGCCTTATTCCTCCAGCCCTGCTTTTCTTTTTCAAGGTTGCTTTGACTATTCAGGGTCTTTTGTGTCACCATATACATTCTGAGATTTTTTAGTTCTAGTTCCATGAAAAATACAATTGGTAATTTGATAGCCATTGTACTGAATCTGTAGATTGCCTTGGGTAATGTAGTGATTTTAACAATATTGATTCTTCCAATCTACGAACATAGTATATCTTTCCATCAGTTTATGTGTTCTTTGATGTATTTCATCAGGATCTTATAGTTTTGGGAATATAGGTCTTTCATCTCCATAAGTATGTTTATTCCTTGGTATCTTATTCTTTTTGATGCAATAATAATGGAATTCTTTCTTGAATTTTTCTTTTTGATTTTTTTTTAGTGTGTAGATATGCAACAAATTTCTGTGTATTAATTCTGTAACCTGCAACTTTACCAGATTCATTGATGAGGTTCAGTATTTTTCTGGTAGCATCTTTAGGATCTTCTATGTATAGTATCACGTCATCTGGAAATAGTGGTAGATTAATTTTTTCTTTTCTAATTTGGATTCCTTTTACTTATTTTTCTTCCCTAATTGCTGTAGCTAAGACTTCCAAAACTATGTTGAATAAAAGTGGTAACAGTGGACATCCTAGCCTTGTTCCTAATTTTATTGTGTTTCTGTAAACTTCCCCTTTTATGAGTGTTAGTATGAGGTACTCTATGTTGGATGGATATATATTTATAATCATTATATCTTCTTCTTGGATTGAATCCTAGATCATGTAGTGTCCTTATTTGTAGAGACAAAACAAGCTTTTCAACAATCTTTATTTTTAAAATCTATTTTGTATGATATAAGTATTGCTTCTCCAGCTTTGTTTTGGTTTCCATTTGTGTGAAATACTTCTCCAATCCCCTTTCTTTCAGTCTGTAAGTATTCCTAGGTCTGGGGTGGGTCTCATATAGACTGCATAAAAACAGTCTTGTTTTTGTATTCACCCAGCCAGTCTATGTCTTTTGGTTGGTGCATTTAACCCGTTTACCTTTAAGGTAATTATTGATATGTATAATCCTACTACCATTTTCCTAAATTTTTGAGGTTTATTTTTTGTATGTCTCTTCCAAGAGAAGTTCCTTTAGTACTTGTAAAGCTGGTTTGGTGGTGCTGAATTCTCTTAACTTATGCTTCTCTGAAAAACTTTTGATTTCCTTGTCAAATCTGAATAAGAGTCTTGCTGGGTAGGGTATTTTTGGTTGCAAGTTTTTCCATTTAATCACTTTGACTTTATCTTGCTATTCTTTTCTGGCTTGTAGAGTTTATGTTGAGAAATTAGATGATAACCTTATAGGAGTTCCCCTGTATATTGTTTGTCATTTTTCCTTTGCTGGTTTTAATATTTTATCTTTGCCTTTAATTTTTGTCAGTTTGATTAGTTTGTGTCTTGGAGGAGGGTGTTCCTCCTTGGGTTTAACCTACTTGGGACTCTAAGTTCCTGGACTATGTTGACTATTTCCTTTTCCACATTAGACAAATTTTTAGCTATTATCTCTTCAAATATTTTCTTACATCCTTTCTCTCTTCTCCTTCTGGGACTACTATAATGAGAATGTTGGTGCATTTAATGTTATCCCAGAGGTCTCTTATGCTGTCTTTCTTTTTTTTCTTTCTTTTTTTTTTCTTTGCAGAAGTTATTTCCACCATTCTGTATTCCAAGTCATTTGTCCATTTCTAGCCTCAGTAACTCTGTTGTAGGTTTCCTCTAGTGTGTTGTTCATCTCTGTTCATTTGTCCTTTAGTTCTTCTAGGTCTTTGGTAAACCTTTTTCACCTCTTCTCCATTCTTATTCCAAATTCCTGGATCATCTTCATTTTCATTATTCTGGATTCTTCTTCTGAAATGTTGCCTATCTTGACTTCATTTAGTTATTTTTCTGGAGAATTATCTTGTTCCTTCATCTGGGCCATCAGTCTATGCCTTTTCATTTTGATTAGCTTTCTGTGACTGTGGCTTTCATTCTGGAGACTGCAGGATCATATCCCTTTTTGCTTTTATGTCTACCATCTAGTTCACTTCAGTTCAGTTCAGCCGCTCAGTGGTGTCCGACTCTTTGCAACCGCATGAAGTGCAGCACGCCAGGCCTCTCTGTCCATCACCAACTCCCAGAGTTCACCCAAACTCATGTCCATCAGTCGGTGATGCCATCCAGCAATCCCATCCTCTGTCGTTCCCTTCTCCTCCTGCCCTCAATCCCTCCCAGCCTCAGAGTCTTTTCCAATGAGTCAACTCTTCTCATGAGATAGCCAAAGTATTGGAGTTTCAGCTTTAGCATCATTCCTTCCAATGTACACCCAGGACTGATCTCCTTTAGGATGGACTGGATGGATCTCCTTGCAGTCCAAGAGACTCTCAAGAGTCCTCTAACACCACAGTTCAAATGCATCAATTCTTTGGCACTCAGCTTTCTTCACAGTCCAACTCTCACATCCATACATGACTACTGGAAAAACCATAGCCTTTACTAGTCGTACATTAGTTGGCAAAGTAATGTCTCTGCTTTTGAATATGCTATCTATGTTGGTCATAAGTTTTCTTCCAAGGAGCAAGCATCTTTTAATTTCACGGCTGCAGTCACCATCTGCAGTGATTTGGGAGCCCCCCAAAATAAAGTCTGACACTGTTTCCACTGTTTCCCTGTCTATTTCACATGAAGTGATGGGACCAGATGCCATGATCTTCGTTTTCTGAATGTTGAGCTTTAGGCCAACTATTTCACTCTCCTCTTTCACTTTCATCAAGAGGCTTTTTAGCTCCTCTTCACTTTCTGCCATAAGGGTGGTGTCTTCTGCATATCTGAAGTTATTGATATTTCTCCTGGCAATCTTGATTCCAGCTTGTGTTTCTTCCAGCCCAGTATTTCTTATGATGTACTCTGCACAGAAGTTAAATAAGCAGGGTGACAATATACAGCCTTGACGTACTCCTTTTGCTATTTGGAACCAGTCTGTTGTTCCATGTCCAGTTCTAACTGTTGCTTCCTGACCTGTATATAGGTTTCTCAAGGGACAGGTCAGGTGGTCTGATATTCCCATCTCTTTCAGAATTTTCCACAGTTTATTATGATCCACAGAGTCAACGGCTTGGCATAGTCAATAAAGAAGAAATAGATGTTTTTCTGGAACTCTCTTGCTTTTTCCATGATCCAGCGGATGTTGGCAATGTGATCTCTGCTTCCTCTGCCTTTTCTAAAACCAGCTTGAACATCTGGAAGTTCACGGTTCGTGTATTGCTGAGACCTGGCTTAGAGAATTTTGAGCATTATTTTACTAGCTTGTGAGATGAGTGAAATTGTGTGGTAGTTTGAGCATTCTTTGGCATTGTCTTTCTTTGGGATTGGAATGAAAACTGACTTTTCCAGTCCTGAGGCCACTGCTGAATTTTCCACATTTGCTGGCATATTGAGTGCAGCACTTTCACAGCATCATCTTTTAGGATTTGAAATAGCTCCACTGAGATTCCATCACCTCCACTAGCTTTGTTTGTAGTGGTGCTTTCTAAGGCCCACTTGACTTCACATTCCAGAATGTCTGGCTCTAGGTTAGTGATCACAGCATCGTGATTATCTGGGTCGTGAAGATCCTTTTTGTACGGTTCTTCTGTGTATTCTTGCCATCTCTTCTTAATACCTTGTGCTTCTGTTAGATCCATACCATTTTTGTCCTTTATTGAGACCATCTTTGCATGAAATGTTCCCTTGGTATCTCTAATTTTCTTGAAGAGATCTCTAGTCTTTCCCATTCACTGTTTTCCTCTATTTTCTTGCATTGATCACTGAGGAAGGCTTTCTTATCTCTCCTTTCTATTCTTTGGAACTCTGCATTCAGATGCTTATATCTTTCCTTTTCTCTTTTGTTTTTTGCTTCTCTTCGTTTCACAGCTATTTATAAGGCCTCCTCAGATAGCCATTTTGCTTTTTGCATTTCTTTTTCTTGGGTATGGTCTTGATGCCTGTTTCCTGCACAATGTCACCAACCTCTGTCCATAATTCATCAGGCACTCTGTCTATAAGATCTACTCCCATAAATCTATTTCACACTGCCACTCTATAATCATAAGGAATTTGATTTAGGTCATACCTGAATGTTCTAGTGGTTTTCCCTACTTTCTTCAATTGAAGTCTAAATTTGGCAATAAGGAGTTCATGATCTGAGCCACAGTCAGCTCCCTGTCTTGTTTTTGCTGACTGTATAGAGCTTCTCCATCTTTGGATGCAAATAATATGATCACTCTGATTTCGATTTTGACCATATGATGATGTCCAAGTGTAGAGTCTTCTCTTGTGTTGTTGGAAGAGCGTGTTTGCTACAACCAGTAGTTCTATTGGCAAAACTCTTAGCCTTTGCCCTGCTTCATTCTGTACTCAAAGGGCAAATTTGCCTGTTACTCCAGGTGTTTCTTAACTTCCTACTTTTGCATTCCAGTCCACTATAATGAAAAGGACATCTTTTGGGGATTTTAGTTCTAAAAGGTCTTGTAGGTCTTCATAGAACCGTTAAACTTTAGCTTCTTCAGAGTTACTGGTTGGGGCATAGGCTTGGATTACCGTGATATTGAATGGTTTCCCTTGGAAACAAAGAGAGATCATTCTGTCATTTTTGAGATTGCATCCAAGTACTGTATTTCAGACTCTTTTGTTGTCCATGATGGCTATTCCATTTCTTCTAAGGGATTCCTGCCCGCAGTAGTAGATATAATGGTCATCTGAGTTAAATTCACCCTTTCCAGTTTATTTTAGTTCACGGAACACCCTTGCCATCTCCTGTTTGACCACTTCCAATTTTCCTTGATTCACGGACCTAACATTCCAGGTTCCTATGCAATATTGGTCTTTACAGCATCGGACCTTGCTTCTATAACCAGTCACATCCACAACTGGTATTGTTTTCCTTTGGCTCAATCTCTTCATTCTTTCTGAAGTTATTTCTCCACTGATCTCCAGTAGCATATTGGGCACTTACTGACCTGGGGAGTTCCTCTTTCAGTATCCTATCATTTTGCCTTTTCATACTGTTCATGGGGTTCTCAAGGCAAGAATAGTGAAATGATTTGCCATTCCCTTCTCCAGTGGACCACATTCTGTCACATACTATCATTTAGTAGATGAGATTAAAATGCTTGTGAAGACTTCCTGATAGGAAGAGCTGGCAACCTCTCATAGAAAACTGTGTCTCACTCTGTTGGGCATGATCAGGTCCGGTAAAGCTTTAATCCAATTGTCTGCTGATGGGTGGGGGTAGGTTCCTTCCCTGTTAGTTATTTGACCTGAGGCACACCAATCTGGGAATCTGCAGCCTGTATGGTGGTGCTAATAGCAACACCTTAGAACTAACACCCAAAAAAGATGTCCTTTTCATTATAGGGGACTGGAATGCAAAAGTAGGAAGTCAAGAAACACCTGGAGTAACAGGCAAATTTTGCCTTGGAATGCGGAATGAAGCAGGGCAAAAACTAATAGTTTTGCCAAGAAAATGCACTGGTCAGAGCAAACACCCTGTTCCAACAACACAAGAGAAGACTCTACGCATGGACATCACCAGATGGTCAACACTGAAATCAGATTGATTATATTCTTTGCAGCCAAAGGTGGAGAAGCTCTATACAGTCAACAAAAACAAGACCAGGAGCTGACTGTGGCTCAGATCATATGAACTCCTTATTACCAAATTCAGACTTAAATTGAAGAAAGTAAGGAAAACCGCTAGACCATTCAGGTATGACCTAAATCAACTCCCTTATGATTATACAGTGGAAGTGAGAAATAGATTTAAGGGCCTAGATCTGATAGATAGAGTGCCTGATGAACTATGGAATGAGATTCGTGACATTGTACAGGAGACATGGATCAAGACCATCCCCATGGAAAAGAAATGCAAAAAAGCAAAATGGCTGTCTGGGGAGGCCTTACAAATAGCTGTGAAAAGAAGAGAGGTGAGAAGCAAAAGAGAAAAGGAAAGATATAGCATCCGAATGCAGAGTTCCAGAGAATAACAAGAAGAGATAAGAAAGCCTTCAGTAATCAATGCAAAGAAATAGAGGAAAACAACAGAATGGGAAAGACTAGAGATCTCTGCAAGAAAATTAGAGCTACCAAGGGAACATTTCATGCAAAGATGGGCTCGATAAAGGACAGAAATGGTATGGACCTAACAGAAGCAGAAGATATTAAGAAGAGGTGGCAAGAATACACAGAAGAACTGTACAGAAAAGATATTCATGATTCAGATAATCATGATGGTGTGATCACTCATCTAAAGCCAGACATCCTGGAATGTGAAGTCAAGTGAGCCTTAGAAAGCATTGCTACAAACAAAGCTAGTAGAGGTGATGGAATCCCAGTTGAGCTATTTCAGATCCTAAAAGATGATTCTATGAAAGTGCTGTACTCAATATGCCAACAAATTTGGAAAGCTCAGCAGTGGCCACAGGACTGTAAAATGTCAGTTTTCATTCCAATTCCAAAGAAAGGCAATGCCAAAGAATGCTCAAACTACCTCACAATTGCATTCATCTCACAAGCTAGTAAAGTAATGCTCAAAATTCTCCAAGCCAGGCTTCAGCAATACGTGAACTGTGAACTTCCTAATGTTCAAGCTGGTTTTAGAAAAGGCAGAGGAACCAGAGATCAAATTGCCAACATCTGCTGGATCATGGAAAAAGCAAGATAGTTCCAGCAAAACATCTATTTCTGCTTTATTGACTATGCCAAAGCCTTCGACTGTGTGGGTCACAATAAACTGTGGAAATTCTGAGAGAGATGGGAATACCAGACCATCTGACCTGCCTCTTGAGAAATCTGTATGCAGGTCAGGAAGCAATGGTTAGAACTAGAAATGTAATAACAGACTGTTTGCAAATAGGAAAAGGAGTACATCAAGGCTGTATATCATCACCCTGCTTATTTAACTTCTGTGCAGAGAACATCATGAGAAACACTGGGCTGGAAGAATCACAAGCTGGAATCAAGATAGCTGGGAGAAATATCAATAACTTCAGATATGCAGATGACACCACCCGTATGGCAGAAAGTGAAAAGGAACTAAAAAGCCTCTTGATGAAAGTGAAAGAGGAGAGTGAAATAGTTGGCTTAAAGCTCAACATTCAGAAAACGAAGATCATGGCATCTGGTCCCATCACTTCATGGGAAATAGATGGGGAAATGTGGGAGCAGTGTCAGACTTCATTTTGGGGGGCTCCAAAATCACTGCAGATGGTGACTGCAGCCATGAAATTAAAAGACACTTACTCCTTGGAAGAAAAGTTATGACCAACTTAAACTGTATATTCAAAAGCAGAGACATTATTTTGCCGACTAAAATCCGTCTAGTCAAGGCTATGGTTTTTCCTGTGGTCATGAATGGATGTGAAAGTTGGACTGTGAAGAAGGCTGAGTGCCAAAGAATTGATGCTTTTGAACTGTGTTGTTGGAGAAGACTCTTGAGAGTTCCTTGGACTGCAAGGAGATCCAACCAGTCCATCCTGAAGGAGATCAGCCCTGGGATTTCTTTGGAAGGAATGATACTAAAGCTGAAACTCCAGTACTTTGGCCACCTCATGTGAAGAGTTGACTCATTGTAAAAGACTCTGATGCTGGGAGGGATTGGGGGCAGGAGGAGAAGGGGATGGCAAAGGATGAGGTGGGTGGATGGAATCACCGACTCGATGGCCGTGAGTCTGAGTGAACTCCGGGAGTCGGTGATGGACAGAGAGGCCTGGCATGCTGCAATTCATGGGGTCACAAAGAGTCGGACACGACTGAGCAACTGAACTGAATAGCAATCTCCGAGAGGGCTTACACCAAAGTGCACCTCTAGGGATTTCTGCTGCCATTGCCTCTATTCCATGATAAGCCATCCCTCCAGAGGAGACCCCCTACCCCTGCAATACTTGCAGGTAGATCTGGCTCAGTCACCTTTAGGGTTACTGCTCCTTTTCTGTAGGGCCTGATGCACACAAGATTTTTTTTTTTTTTTGGTTATTTTGTTCCAATAGTGGAGGTTTTATGTCTTCCAGTCCTGTGGAAGTCCTATGATCCAATCCCACTAGTCTTAAAAGTCAGATTCCCTGGGATTCCTAATCACTTTGCTGGATCTTCAGAGTGGGAAGCTTGATGTGGGGCTCAGAAGTTTCCAACAGTGTGAGAATTTCTGTTATTTATTGTTCTCTCATTTGTGGCTTACCCACCTAGTAGATATGTGATTTGATTTTATCATGATTATTGCTCTTCCTTGGTAGCTCAGATGGTAAAGCATCTCCCTGCAATGTGGAAGACCTGGGTTTGATCCCTGGGTCAGGAAAATCCTAGAGTTGGGAAGATCCTCTGAAGAAAGAACTGGCAACCCATTCCAATATTCTTGCCTGGAAAATCCCATGGATGGTGGAGGCTGGCGGGCTAAATTCAATGGAGTTGCAAAGAGATTGAAACAACTGAGTGACTAACACTTTGTGCCCTATCATTTCATTATAGCTTTTCCTTTGTTGTTGGATGTGGGTATCATTTTTTGGTGGGTTCCAGCATTCTACTGTCAATGGTTGTTCAAGATCTAGTTGCAATTTAGATGCTTTCACAGGAGAAGATGACTACACATCCTTCTACTCTGCCATCTTGAAACAATCTTCTGCATATATATATTTTTGAATTCTAAGACACCTCTTCTTCTCCTTAAAATGTGTAAAACATTTTTTTTTATTTTAAATTAATTTATCTGAATTGGAGGATAATTGTTTTACAATATTGTGGTGGATTTTGCCATACATCAACATGAATCAGCCAGGTGCACACGTGTCCCCCTATCCTGAACCCCTCTCCCACGACCCTACCCTATCCCTCTGGGTTGTCCCAGAGCACTGGCTTTGAGTTCCCTGCTTCATGCATTGAACTTGCACTGGTCATCTATTTTAATATGGCAATATACATGTTTCAATGCTATTCTCTCATATCATCTCACCCTCGCCTTCTTCCATGTAGCCAAAATGTCTGTTCTTTACCTCTGTGTCTCTTTTGCTGCCTTGCATATAATATCATCATTACCATCTTTCTAAATTCCTTATATATACATTAATATACTGTATTGGGGTTTCTCTTTCAGGCTTACTTCACTCTATAATAAGCTCCAGTTTAATCCAACTCATTAGAACTGACTCAAATGCTATAGTTTTTATAGCTGAGTAATATTCCATTCCTTATCCATTGTCTGCCGATGGACATCTGTGTTGTTTCCATGTTCTAGTTATTGTAAACATTGCTGCAATGAACATTGGGATACGTGTTTCTCTTTCAGTTCTGGCGTCCTTAGTGTGTATGCCCTACAGTGGGATTGCTGGATCATAGGGCAGTTCTATTTCCAGTTTTTTAAGGTATCTCCATATTGTTCTGCATAGTGGCTGTACTAGTTTGCTTTCCCACCAGCAGTGTAAGAGGGTTCTCTTTTCTCCACGTCCTCTCCAGCATTTATTGTTTGTAGACATTTTGATGGCAGCCATTCTGACTGGTGTGAGATGATATCACATTGTGGTTTTGATTTGCATTTCTTTGATAATGAGTGATGTTGAGCATTTTTTTCATGTGTTTATTAGCCACCTGTATGTCTTCTTTGGAGAAATGTCTGTTTAGTTCTTTGGCCCACTTTTTGATTGTGTTGCTTGTTTTCCTGGTATTGAGCTCCTTGAGCCACTGTATATTTTGGAGATTAATTCTTTGACAGTTGTTTTGTTTGCTAATGTTTTCTCCCTTCTGAAGGCTGCCTTTTCACCTTGCTTATAGTTTCCTTCATTCTGCAAAAGCTTTCAATTTAATTAGGTCCCATTTTTTTTCCCTTACTCTTGAAGATTTATCATAGAGGATCTTGCTGTGATTTATATCATAGAGTGTTCTGCTCATGTTTTTCTCTAAGACTTTTATAGTTTCTGGCCTTACATTTAGATCTTTAATCCATTTTGAGTTTATTTCTGTGTATGGTGTTAGAAAGTGTTCTAGTTTCACTCTTTCACATATGTTGGCCAGTTTCCCCAGCATCATTTGTAAAAAAGATTGTCTTTTCTCCATTTTATATTTTGTCCCATTTGTCAAAGATAAGGTGTCCACAGGTGCATGGATCTACCTCTGGGCTTTCTATTTTGTTTCATTGATCTATATTTCTGTCTTTGTACCAGTACCATATTGTCTTGATTACTGTAGTTTTGTAGTGTAGTTTGAAGTCAAGAAGGTTGATTTCTCAGTTCCATTCTTCTTTCTCAAGACTGCTTTGGCTATTTGAGTTTTTTTGTGTTTCCATACAAATTGTGAAGTATTTTGTTTTAGTTCTGTGGAAAATACCACTAGTAGTTTGACAGAAATTGCACTGAATCTATTGATTGATTTGTGTAGTATACTCATTTTCACTGTATTGATTCTTCCAATCCATGGGCATGGTATATTTCTCCATTTATTTGTGTCATCTTTGATTTCTTTCATCAGTCTCTTATAGTTTTATATCTTAGGTTTTGTTTCTTTAGGTAGATTTATTCCTATGTAATTTATTCTTTTCATTACAATGGTGAATGACATTGTTTTCTTAATTAATTTTTCTGTTTTTTTCATTGTTCTTGTATAGGAATGCAAGGGATATCTGTGTATTAATTTTACATCCAGCAAATTTACTATATTCATTGGTTAGTTCTAGTAACTTTCTGGCATCTTTAGGGTTTTCTATATAAAGGATCATGTCATCTGAAAACAGTGATGTTTATTTCTTCTGTTCCAATTTGGATTCTTTTTTTTCATTTTCTCATTGCTGTGGATAGGACTTTCAAAACTATGTTGAATAGTGGCTGTGAGAAAGGGCACCCTTGTCTTGCTCCTGATTTTAGAGGAAAGGCTTTCTGTTTTTCAACATTGAAGATAATGTTTGATGTGATTTGTCATATATGGCTCTTATTAAGTTGAGGTATGTTGCTTCTATGCTTGCTTTCTCAAGAGTTTATATCATAAATGGGTATTAAATTTTGTCAAAGGCTTTCTCTGCATCTATTGAGATAATCATATGGTTTATCTTTCAATTTGTTAATATGGTCTATCACACTGATTGGTTTGTGGATACTGAGGAATCCTTGCACCTCTGAAATAAAGCCCACTTGGTCATGATGTGTGATCTATTTAATATGTTGTTGGATTCTCTTTGGTAGGATTTTGTTGAGTATTTTCGCATTTATGTTCATCAGTGATATTGGCCTGTAGTTTTCCTTTTTTGTGGCATCTTTGTCTGGTTTTGGTATCAGGGTGATGGTGGCCTCATAGAATGAGTTTGGGAGTTGACCTTTCTCTGCAATTTTTGAGTAGGATAGGCGCTAGCTCTTCTCTAAAGTTTTGGTAGAATTCCCCTGTGATCCCATCTGCTGCTGCTACTGCTGCTAAGTCGCTTCAGTCGTGTCTGACTCTGTGCCACCCCATAGAAGGCAGCCCACTAGGCTCTCCCGTCCCTGGGATTCTCCAGGCAAGAACACTGGAGTGGGTTGCCATTTCCTTCTCCAATGCATAACAGTGAAAAGTGAAAGTGAAGTTGCTCAGTCATTACCAACTCTTAGTGACCCCATAGACTGCAGCCTACCAGGCTCCTCCGGCCATGAGATTTTCCAGGCAAGAGTACTGGAGTGGGTTACCATTGCCTTCTCTGTGATGCCATCTAGTCCTGGGCTTTTGTTGGAAGATTTTTGATTACAGTTTAGATTTCTATACTTGTGATGGATCTGTTCAGATTTTCTATTTCTTCCTGGTTCAGCTTTGGAAGCTTATACTTTTCTGAGAGTTTGTCCATTTCTTCCAAGTTGTCCATTTTATTGGCATAGAGTTGCTTTCTGCAGTCTCTTATGATCTTTTGCATTTCTGTGTTGTCTGTTGTGATTTCTCCATTTTCTTTTCTAATTTTGTTGATTTTATTTTTCTCCCTTTGTTTCTTGATGAGTCTGGCTAACAGTTTGTCTATTTTATTTATCTTCTCAAAGAACCAGCTTTTAGCTTGGATGATCTTTGCTATAGTCTGTTTCATTTCTTTTCAATTATTTCTGCTCTGGTTTTTATGATTTTTTTTTTTTCTTTCTACTTACTTTGGTGTTTTTCTGTTCTTTTTTGTGTTGCTTTAGATGTAAACTTAGGTTGTTTATTTGATGTTTCTCTTGTTTCTTGAGGTAGGCTTGTATTGCTGTGAACCTCCCTCTAAGCACTGCTTTTACTTAGTCCCATAGGTTTGGGGTCGTTATGCTTTTATTTTCATTTTTTTTCTATGCATATTTTGATTATATTTTCGATTTCTTTCATGACCCATTGTTTATTCACAAGTTTGTTGTTTAACCTCCATAGGTTTTTGTTTTTTATAGTTTTTTTTTTCCTGTAGTTGATATTCAGTGTTACCCTATTGTGATCAGAAAAGATGTTTGAAATGATTTCAAATTTTAAAAATTTACCATGTTTAGGTTTGTGGCCCAGGATGTGACCTATTCTTGAGAATGTTCCATGTGCACTTAAGAAAAAAGTGAAATCCATTGTTTTTGGATGAAATGCCCCATAGATAACAATTATGTCTAACTGGTCCATTATATCATTTAAAGCTTTTGTTTCCTTGCTAATTTTGTGTTTCATTGGTCTATCCATAGCAGTGAGTTGGGTATTTAAGGCCTCCACTATTACTGTGTTACTGGTAATTTCCCCTTTCATACTTGTTAGCATTTGCCTTGTGTATTGAGGTACTCCTATGTTGAGTGTATATATATATTCATAATTGTTATGTCTTCTTCTTGGATTGATCCCTTGAGCATTATGTAGGGTCCTTCTTTGTCTCTTGTCATAGTCTTTATTTCAATGTCTGTTTATCTCATATGAGTATCACTAATCCTGCTTTCTTTAGGTTTCCTTTTGCAGAAAATATTTTTTTCAGCCCCGCACTTTCAGTCTGTATGTGTCTCTAGGTTTGAGGTGGGTCTCTTGTAGACAGCATATGTAGGGGTTTTGTTTTTGAATCCATTCAGCCAGTCTTTGCCTTTTTGTCAGGGCATTTAATCCATTTACATTTAAGGTAATTGTTGATAAGTATGATCCGGTTACCATTTACTTTGTTGTTTTGGGTTCTTTTTTATAAGCATTTTCTGTGTTTCCTGTCTAGAGAAGATCCTTTAGCATTTGTTGAGGATCTGGTTTGTGGTGAATTCTCTCAGCTTTTGTTCTCTGTAAAGCTTTTGATTTTTCCTTCATATCTGAATGAGATCCTTGCTGAAAGAGTAATCTTGGTTGTAGATTTTTCATCCCCTTCTGACCTCAAGAGTTCCTATTGAAAGATCAGCTGTTGTCTTTATGGGGACCCCTTTGTGTGTTATTTGTTGCTTTTCCCTTGCTTCTTTTAATATTTGCTCTTTGTGTTTAATTTTTGTTAGTTTGATTATTATGTGTCTTGGGGTGTTTTGCCTTGGGGTGATCCTGTTTGGGACTCTGGGTTTCTTGATGTAGGTGGCTATTTTCTTTCTCATTTAGGGAAGTTTTTGACTATTATCTTCTCAAGTAATTTCACTTGCCTTCTTTTTGTCTTCTGGAACACATATAGTTTTAATGATGGAGCATTTAACATTGTCCCGGAGTTATCTGAGTTTTTCCTCATTTCTTTTAATTATTTTTTCTTTTTTCCTCTCTGCTTCATTTCTTTCCACCATTCTATCTTCCATCTCACTTATCCTCTCTTCTGCCTCCATTATTCTACTGTTGATTCCTTCCAGAGTGTTTTTAATATGAGTTATTACATGGTTCATTATTGTTTCAATAATGATTGTCTCTTCTTTATTTCTTCTAGGTCCTTGTTAAACATTTTTTGCATCTTCTCAATCCTTGTCTCTAGTTTATTTATCTGTAATTCCGTTTTGTTTTCAAGATTTTGAATCATCTTCACTATCATTATTCTGAAATCTTTTTCAAGTAAACTCCCTATCTCCTCCTTTTTTTTTTTTTTTTTGTTTGTTTGTTTGTTGGTTGGTTGGTTTTGGTTTGGTGGGTTTTTATCTTTATCATTTTCCTTCACCTGTTGAATATTTTTCTGCCTTTTCATTTGGTTAAGATTGCTGTATTTGCATGCCCTTTCTGCAGGCTGGAATGTCATGGTTTCTCTTAATTGTGGAGTCTTCTTCCTGTGGGTAGAGTTAGACCAGTGGCTTGTCAATGTTTCCTGGATGTGGGAACTTGTGTCTGTGCTCTGTTGGGTGGAACTGAATCTCTTCTCTGGAGTGCCATGAAATTTCCAGTAGTGAGTTTTGGGGTGTCTATGGGTTTGATATGGCTTTGGGCAGCCTTTCTTTTTATGTTCAGGATTGTGTTTCTGCTTTGCTGGAGAATTAGCATGGTTTACCTTGCACTGGAACTTGTTGGCTCTTGGGTGGAGCTTCATTTCAGTGAAGGTATGGAGACTTTTGGATGGGCTCTTGTGTATTAATGTTCCCTGGAGTCAGGAGTTCTCTGGTGTTTTAAACTTCTGGAGGTGAGACTCCTGACTCTGGGTTTCAGTCCTCTTCTTACAGTAGCCTCAAGATATCTCCATCCATACAACACAGAAGATAAAACCCCTAGGTTAATTGTGAAACAACTCTTCACAGCCAGGGATACCCAGAGAGATTCACAGAGATATATAGAGAAGAGGGAGGAGGAAGATAGAAGTGACCAGGAGGAGAAAAGTGACAGTGAAAAGGCAAGACAGCTATCAAACCAGTGATCAAATCCCTAAGTGAAAATGGTTATGAAGATTAGATTCTTAAAGGTACAAAATTGATAACAAATATCAAGAAGCAAAGACTAAAAACCTAGAATAGAGGTTAGTCTCAAAAATACAATATGAAAACACAAAACAAAATCGATCTCAATAATTGAAGAAATACATATGGAATTTGTTTTCAAAAAATAGACTTTTTTAAAAAAGGTGATAGTAAGCTATAAAACTGAAAGAGTAATACAGAATTAATTTTTTTAAATTAAAAGTTGTAATACTAAAAAGATATCTAGAATTTTTTCTTCAGCAGTTGTGGGCCATGTGGGTTAGCTTATTGTTAGAAAGTCCCTTTTTCTTGCTTGTACTTGTTCTCAAGGTGTATAGTTACCCCTCAAAAGCACAGTCTCAGCATTAGCTTCAAGGTTTTAAACTCTTGCTCCTGTCATTTCCAGGATGGTTCCCCTTCTTTGTTTATTTTAGTTTACTCTGTTTGCAAGTCTTTTCAGCGTCTAATTTTCACCCTGACATGGTGGTGCCAAGGTGGCCACTGATTTAGGCTAACTGGTTCAGTTGTGCTGTGGGGAGGGAGGGACACTGAAAACAAATACAGCTGGCATGTCTGGGGAGTGTTCACCGTGGATGGACTACACTGGTTTGCCACAGCCCAAGGTGGTATGTACTTCCTGGGTCCACACTGCTCAGGCTCCAGGCTGCTCTGCAATGGTACTGTCCCAAATGGACCCTGTGTTGCATGAACTTCCCAGGTCTCAGCCACTCAGGTTCTTAGGTGCTCTGCAAGGGCACAGATCTAGATAGGCTGTGGGATTTTTGCTCTTCCCAGGTCCAGGCTACTCAAGCGACTGGGTGCTTGGTGGGCAAATGGTCCTATGTGGTCTGTGCATCTCATGCACCTCCCTGGTTCCTGCCACTCGATATCCTGTGTGTGCTATGAGGGCACAGTCCCATGTGTTCCATTTGTCTCCTCTGGGGAGCTGATCTCAGGCTGTGACCCTGCTGGTGGATGCAAACTATCCAGGATCCCAGGAAGACATGGTTAGCAACTGGCAGCCTGCTCAGAGTTTGGTGGAAGATGCGATCTCTGGGGCTGAAATTTGGTAGCCCCTTGCCTTCTGGCTCTGGTTGTTGAACACCTGCCTCTCTACCTCTGGGGAGGGAGGGTCTTAAATGGCAGCCAACTTGCTCTCCTTTGGTTCAGTAGGGCACAATCCTTTGTTCTGTGAGGACACCAGGGCTCACTGTGCAGTGTTACAGCCTTTTGTGGGAAATGTTCCTTTTGTCTCTCTTGTGATCCTAAGGTTTGGGTTGCTATGTCACATCAGTCCCCTCAGATTAATCTCAGGGCATTCAAGCCAGTCCTTGCCCCAAGAAACAATGATGCAGCCCACACCTCCCTGTCCAGTCCCCAGTCACTGCTGATAGATGGGAGTGTCTGAGCAGCTTCTCCACTTGTAGTTGTGGTTAGGCATGTATTGTATGTGTGTGTGTGTGTTTCCTGTTCTATTGCCCTCTGAGATTCCAAAGCTCCCCAGTATCACACCTAAGAGAGGGCTTCCTATCATGTGGAAACTTCCCCTTCACGACTCCCTCCCCAGGATGGCTTTGTGCCTAAATCCTTTGTCTCTCTTTTCATCTTTTTTATTTTGTTATACCTCCATTTGAAGAGATTGGTGGGTGCCTGGGTGGGTGCCTGGTGTCCTCTGCCAGCGTTCAGAAGTTGTTTTGTGGATGTTGTGCAACATTCAAATGATCTTTTGTTGAATTTGCTCTCAAAAGAGAAAGTGGTCTCCCCATCCTATTCCTCTACCATCTTGGGGCCACCAGTAATAAATTTTTAAAAATTTAAAAATTTCAATTAAAAACAAAGAAGAAAAATGAAAACCCTAAAAACATTGAAAAAGCATTAGAATTCCAGAAAAGCATCTATTTCTGCTTTCTTGACTATGCCAAAGCCTTTGACTGTGTGGATCACAATAAACTGTGGAAAATTCTGAAAGAAATGGGAATACCAGACCACCTGACCTGCCTCTTGAGAAACCTATATGCAGGTCAGGAAGCAACAGTTAGAACTGAACATAGAACAACAGACTAGTTCCAAATAGGAAAAGGAGTACATCAAGGCTGTATATTGTCACCCTGCTTATTTAACTTATATGCAGAGTACATCATGAGAAACGCTGGACTGGAAGAAACACAAGCTGGAATCAAAATTGCCGGGAGAAATATCAATAACCTTAGATATGCAGATGACACCACCCTTATGGCAGAAAGTGAAGAGGAACTAAAGAGCCTCTTGTTGAAAGTGAAAGGGGAGAGTGAAAAAATTGGCTTAAAGTACAACATTCAGAAAACTAAGATCATGGCATTTGGTCCCATAATTTCATGGAAAATAGATGGGGAAATAGTGGAAACAGTGTCAGACTTTATTTTGGGGGGGCTCCAAAATCACTGCAGATTGTGATTGCAGCCATGAAATTAGAAGACACTTACTCCTTGGAAGGAAAGTTATGACCAAGCTACTTAGTATATTCAAAAGCAGAGACATTACTTTGCCAACTAAGGTCGGTCTAGTCAAGGCTATGGTTTTTCCAGTGGTCATGTACGGATGTGAGAGTTGGACTGTGAAGAACAATGAGTGCCAAAGAATTGATGCTTTTGAACTGTAGTGTTGGAGAAGACTCTTGAGAGTCTCTTGGACTGCAAGGAGATCCAACCAGTCCATTCTAAAGGAGATCAGCCCTGGGTGTTCTTTGGAAGGAATGATGCTAAAGCTGAGACTCCAGTACTTTGGCCACCTCATGAGAAGAGTTGACTCATTGGGAAAGACCCTGATGCTGGGAGGGATTGGAGGCAGGTGGAGAGGAGGGCTACAAAGAATGTGATTGCTGGATGGCATCACTGACTAAATGGACATGGGTTTGAGTTGACTCCGGGAGTTGGTGATGGACAGGGAGGCCTGGCGTGCTGCGATTCATGGGGTCTCAAAGAGTCGGACACGACTGAGCGAATGAAATGAACTGAACTGAACTGAAAAACTACAAAAGACTAACTAGAGTAAAAAACATATAACAGAAATAAAAAGTGTGATTTAAAAAAAAATTCCAAAAATTCAGTTAGAGTTAATAGCACTGATAAAATCGACAACTACAGTAATGGAGGAAAAGTAGGGAAAAAAATTGAAAAATGTTCAGAATCAACTACAGAACAATCTAAATATAAGAATAATAAAGGTTTTCTTGAGTTTCTTCTGTCAGTGTCCTTTCCTTCTCTGGGAGTAACAGTCCACCTTCCTTCCCTTGGATGCCCTCCAGCAATGGACTGGTCTCTGGACCTGCTGTGAGGGCAGCTGAGACTGTAATCTGGTTGTACTCCTATGTGTTCTTGTCTCCAATGTCCACAGCTGTCAGACCTAGTGCATTTTCTTCTGTGAGAACTCTCATTGTCCTTTTATATATTCCATAGATACAGAGTCTGCCTAGTTGATTGTGTAGATTTAATATGCAGCTTATACAGCTTGTGGGAAAATTTTAGGTCCTCTTTCTTAGCCAATTGCCCTTAGTTTCAATTGTGGTTTTATCTCCACCTCTGCATGTGGGTTGTCCACTAGGGTTTACTCCTGAGGCTGCCCTGGAGGACTTGGATCTGCAACAGTGAGGGCCAGGTGTGGAGGTGGCACATTTGCTTAGGTCACAGGGGCCCTGGCAGCACTAGGTGCTCAAGGGGGTTGGTGTCTAATGCAGAAGGAAATAAATGGCAACCCAGTCCAATATTCTTGCCTGGAGAATCCCATGGACAGAGAACATGGCAGGTCATGATCCATGTGGTCGCAGAGAGTTGGACACAACTGAAGTGACTGAGCATGCACGCAGAAGGAAATATGGTGGTCTACAAGGGTATGGTAACCCACTCCAGTATTCTCGCCTGGAGAGTTCCCTGGACAGAGAAGCCTGGCAGCCCACAACCCACAGGGTTGCCAGGAGTCAGACACAACAAAAGCGACACTGCATGCTCAGACCCAGGACTTTTCCTAGCCTCTGGCAGCTCTGTCCCAGTGGGAATCATGTATGGATGTTGGGTGGTTGCTTGGATCATGGGGACCCTGGCAATGCCGGCTATGCTGGAGCACCAGAGGCTATTGTCACAGGAGATATGGTGCTGTTGGTTTTTTTCTAGCCTGTGGCAGCTCTGCCCAGTGAGGATTGTGCATGGAGCTGCTTGTGTCACAGGGACCCTGGTGGCACCAAGTGTGCAGGGACATGGACTGCCTCAGTTGCCAGAGCTTTGGCCCTATCAGTCTTTCCTAGGCTCTGGCAGCTGGCACTCAGAATGCCACTTTGGCTAGTTAGTCCTTCTCCATTTCTCAGCCTGTTCAGGCACTTAGAGAGCTCCACTAACTGGGGTCCTTCTCTGTCATTTGGCATGTCAGGCTTTTAGAGGGCTCCCCTGGCTGGGGTTCTACTCTGTTTGGCATGTCAGGCACTTGAAGGGCCAGCGTCTCTATTGTTCAGCTACTGGTGTGGGCATGGGGGAGAGAGTGGCCTCCATGAAGGCTCTATCCTCTACATATGACTGTCTTGCTTCCATGGCTGCCTGCTTTTCCTTCACAGGCAGTTCCCACCACAGTCTCCTCCCTCACATCCCCTTGGGCCAGCTCCCTCCGGTCAATAGCAGACCTCATCCTGGGATTGCTCCACCATCTAGCTCCCAGCTCCCAGCCACTGTTTTTTCCTAGAGGACTTACATATGGCTGCTGCAACTTTGTCTGTGTGATTCTTATTCCATTCGGACTGTCACAGATTAGCTGCTTCACTCTCAGCCTCAAATATTTCTCCTCCTCAAATTGTCCTGATGTGGGGATCAGACCCCTGCTTCAGTTCCCTCATCTGCTGAGAGCAATTTCAGTCCTACTAACTCTCCTCTTTCCCCCCCTACTTCCTTCATCCTAATGAGTTTTGAGTGTTTCTACGTATTCTTTTCTGGTTGTCAGATACTCTTGCCTGCTCTCAGCTAGTATTCTGCAAGCACTTCTCTGTCTGGAGGTGTAGTCCTGATGTATCCGTGGAGAGAGATGTACTCCATGTCTACTTATGCCTATGCCATTTTGTTCTAATCATAGAATATTGAGCATAGTTCCCTGAACAATACAGTAAGACCTTGTTGTTTATTCATCCTATATATACTAATTTGCATCTGCTAAACTCAAACTCTCAATCATTCCCTCTCCAAGTCTCCCTCACTTTTGGCATCCACAAATTTACTCTCTTTGGCCGTGAGTCTATTTCTGTTTCATAGATATTTTCATTTGTGTCATATTTTAGATTTCACATGTAAGTGATACAATGGAATAATACTCAGCCATGAAAAGAATGAAATAATGCCATTTGCAGCAACATAGATGGATCCAGAAATTGCCATACTAAGTGAATAAGTTAGAAAGAGCAAACCAAATACCATACGATATAACTTATATGTGAAATATAAAATATACATTTCTTTATTTCTGCAATGGCCTTTTATATTTTCCACTCTTCTTGTGCTCCTTACATGGAGTGTGTGTGGCATCACATATCTTATTGACTAAATCAAATGAAATTCCTCTCAGGAACCTACTTTCCTGACTTAGTGGGAAATGTCTCAAAACTCCCTTCCTCTTTTAAACCATTAAGCTAGATAGGTATAAGAGTTAGTTATAAAATAAATTTGTTGATTGTAGAAACTAAAAAATTTAGAAAAATAAAAAAAGTCAAGTTAATTTTTAATATTTAGGTATATATCTTTCTAGACTATATGTATATACTTATAGAAATAAATGTAAACACAGAAATAGGCTAAGACAGTAATATGTATTTATTGTTGTTGTTTAGTGGCTAAAGTGAAAGTTGCTCAATCATGTCTGTTGGCAACCCCATGGACTGTAGCCTGCTAGGTTCCTCTGTCCATGGAATTCTCCAGGCCAGAACACTGGACTGGGTATCCATTCCCTTCTCCAGGGGATCACAAATTGTGTCCAACTCTTTTGTGACCCCATAGACTGCAGACTGTCAGGCTCCTCTGTCCATGTGATTTCCCAGGCAAGAATACTACAGTGAGTTGCCATTTCCTTCCCCAGGGTATCTTCCCAACCCAGGAATCAAATCCATGTCCCCTGTATCACAGGTGGATTCTTTGCCACAGAGCCACCAGTGAAGGCCGATATATATTTATGTATATAATTAGCATCATGCTATATTAAGAATTGTATGCTCATTGTAATTACATTTCTATAAGAAGAAATTTTCTGTCATTAAATATTATTTATAAATGATTTTAATGTTTATTCCTAATTTAATTTTTTTCTTTTACTGTTAACCATTTGGGTTACTTGAGAATATTTTGAAAATTGTAGATCAAGTATGTAAATAAGAATTATCCTGATTACACTGTAACAGTCCCAGGAAGATTATAGTGCAACTTGAGTGTTGTCCTTTGTGGTGAAAAGATGGCCACAGTTTACATTAATATAAGAGTAAATTAAGAAGAAAGAATAATTTATTTGAAAATAGTGCTTTGACACCTAAACAAGTCAGTTAACTTTTCTTAAAAGCCTGTTACAGGATAGCTATAGAATAACTACCCACTTTTTTCTAATGAATTTTTCTAAATGGTTTGTCCTGTCTAACTTTATCAGCCTAATAAGAATCTATCCTTCAACTTCCTCACTTCTTTAGGTAGAAGTTACTGTGAACATGTCAAATGCATGAGTGAATGGACAAATTGGCATAGTGGGAAAGCACACACACAAAAGTGAGATGATGGCTGACTGATTTCCCTGATTACTGAAGTTTTAATGAAGTGGTAAAGCCCTTACTAAGGATTTTCTAAGTTTTATTAGAAGTCAATACTCTCTTTCTATTTGCAAAATAAGGGCAGCCCAAACTGATTCATAAAAGGGCAGTGTCATACTCAGTTTATAGTTGATGGTCGCTGTTAGTGCCAAATGAAGCAATAATGCACAGCACTGCTGAACATGCAAACAAAGCAAAGCAAAGCAAAACCAAACTAAACAAAACATTTTTAAAAGGGGAAGTGATCTCACATGGCAAGCATGACAAAACAGTGAGACTGAAGCCAAAATAACTGAATTTCATTACTTCTTTAAAATTGTAGCCCTGAGTCTTCACTCATCTGGGCAACTAATCTATAAAAAATGACTGAATTATGTTAAGTTTCTTCTAATTTATGTCACAACCTATCTTTCCAACCAGCATAGATATGAAGAATAATCTCTTTTCTTACTAAAGTACTTGTGTTTCACTTAAATTAATCCAGTTGACATCTTTTGTTCATTATGTCCACCTTACTGTTACTATAATGTTACTTAATATTTACATATTAATATTAAATATATACACATTATCTCTAAACCTTAATTCCTATGATTTCCTCTTGCAGGATGCTCTTACATAGCTACACAACTGTGGATAGTTTTCAGCTATTTCTGAAATCCTTTTCTTTTCCCTGCAAATCAATGAAATAAGAACAAAGAGGAAAATCAGGAAGAAAGTGACATGAGTCCTTTATTTCCCATGTTTCAGAATAACTCTTCAGTGACACAGGGTACCTAATGGTTTCTACTCTAGATACATCAGAGTATTGCAGTTTACTTCTCTGCCCTGTAGAAAAAATGTGGACAATTATAAATGCTCAAGAAAATTGCATAGTCTCTACTGTGCTACTAGTCCCAGAATTTCTACTCTGCTTAAGAAAATTGCATAGTCTGCTACTCTTGCTACATTTGGTAACTAGATTGTAAATGGCAGAGTCATTTGACATGAAGGTACATTAAATGACTTTGCATAGTCATTATCCCCAAAGAGCCAATTTCTATCTTAATCAACACAAAGTAGATTGCTGTTTTATCAACTGCATAAATTATTTCCAATCTTTTAAAAGAACTCGGGGGAAAAAGGCCTTCATTATATCTTGTAAAGGATTTATTTCAAAATTTACTAACAATATGGTATTTAGTGAATGTCATTTTTTAACAATCATGAAATGCACATTTGATTTCTTATAACTAATTAAAAATATATTTGATACTTTTGAAATGCTGGGTTTTGCAGGAGGTTCATTCAGTGAGTGTTCCTCCTCTCAGAAATATATTTTTGGGAGTGGCCTTGGTGATCATGCTTGTTCAGGCAACATTAATGTTATTGTCCCCAGGCCAATTAACGTTGCCTGAACAAGCATGATCAACAAGCAGATTCAATCAGGGATAGGCACATGACTTAGATTCTCTTCCACAGGAATTAGTAATTTTGATGAAAAGAAAATAGTTTCCTTAGTTTGCAGGCAGAACTAGTATTTACACATAGGAGGTATGGCATAGTCATGTTTGCAGGGAAAATTGTGACACACAGAGCTTCGAGACATACAGAAGGAAATTGAGACACAAGGCCATTTGGTCACAGAGAGGCTGATACAATAGCTGCCATAGTTTCTGACAACTTTTCAGTTTTTACTGAAAATCCTTCATGGTATGATTAACTCCTAGATCCTTATATATCTTTTTCTTTTTACTATCCACTTAGAAGATATTGTGTGGTTTATTTAGAACCTGAAGGAAACTAAATTTTATAGATGTAGAAATGATGGTATTTTTTCATATTATATATATATATTTCAGTTAAAATTTTTCCATTTGATTCCTTTGTTTTGGCTATTCTTGTGCAACTTAGATTTAATGAACTCTTCTTTGCAATTTCTCCTCCAGGGTAAATTTTCCAGACAATCCAGCTGCTTCACTAACCCAAACTCTGATTTCTGCTACATCAGGTCAGCAAGACCACTGTGCTGAAGGTGGCTTTCCCCTATTTGGATGAGAAATTGCCTTTAAACAGAAAGCCAGAGACATCCAAGGCCAAATTTGCCTGTTACTCCAGGTGTTTCTTGACTTCCTACTTTTGCATTCCAGTCCCCTATAATGAAAAGGACATCTGTTTTGGGTGTTAGTTCTAAAAGATCTTGTAGGGCTTCATAAAACCGTTCAACTTCAGTTTCTTCAGCGTTACTGGTGGGAAGATAGACCTGGATAACTGTGATATTGAATGGTTTGCCTTGGAGATGAACATTGCCTTGGAGATGAACAGAGATCATTCTGCCATTTTTGAGACTGCATCCAAGTACTGCATTTCGAACTCTTTTGTTGACCATGATGGCTACTCCATTTCTTCTGAGGGATTCCTGCCTGAAGTAGTAGATGTAATGGCCATCTGAGCTAAATTCACCCATTCCAGTCCATTTTAGTTTCCTGATCCCTAGAATGTTGACGTTCACACTTGCCATCTCTTGTTTGACAACTTCCAATTTGCCTTGATTCATGGGCCTGACATTCCAGGTTCCTATGCAATATTGCTCTTTACAGCATCAGATCTTGCTTCTATCACCAGTCACATCCACAACTGGGTATTGTTTTTGCTTTGGCTCCAACCCTACATTCTTTCTGGAGTTATTTCTCCACTGATCTCCAGTAGCATATTGGGCACCTAATGACCTGGGGAGTTCCTCTTTTGATATCTTATCATGTTGCCTTTTCATACTATTCATGGGGTTCTCAAGGAAAGAATACTGAAGTGGCTTGCCATTCCCTTCTCCAGTGGACCACATTCTGTCAGACCTCTCCACCATGACCCACCCTAGCTGACTGTGGCTCAGATCATGAACTCCTTATTGCCAAATTCAAACTTAAATTGAAGAAAGTAAGGAAAACCGCTAGACCATTCAGGTATGACCTAAATCAACTCCCTTATGATTATACAGTGGAAGTTAGAAGTAGATTTAAGGGTCTAGATCTGATAGATAGAGTGCCTGATGAACTCTGGAATGAGGTTCTTGACATTGTACAAGACACAGGGATCAAGACCATCCCCATGGAAAAGAAATGCAAAAAAGCAAAACGGCTGCCTGGGAGGCCTTACAAATAGCTGTGAAAAGAAGAGAGGCAAAAAGCAAAGGAGAAAAGCAAAGATATAAGCATCTGAATGCAGAGTTCCAAAGAATAGGAAGAAGAGATAAGAAAGCCTTCGTCAGCAATCAATGCAAAGAAATAGAGGAAAACAACAGAATGGGACTAGAGATCTCTTCAAGAAAACTAGAGATACCAAGGGAACATTTCATGCAAAGATGGGCTCGATAAAGGACAGAAATGGTCTGGACCTAACAGAAGCAGAAGATATTAAGAAGAGGTGGCAAGAATACATGGAAGAACTGTACAAAAAAGATCTTCACGACCCAGATAATCATGATGATGTGATCACTAATCTAGAGCCAGACATCATGGTAAGTGAAGTCAAGTGGGCCTTAGAAAGCATCACTACGAAGAAAGCTAGTGGAGGTGATGGAATTCCAGTTGAGCTGTTTCAAATCTTGAAAGATGATGCTGTGAAAGTGCTGCACTCAATATGCCAGCAAGTTTGGAAAACTCAGCAGTGGCTGCAGGACTGGAAAAGGTCAGTTTTCATTCCATTTCCAAAGAAAGGCAATGCCAAAAAATGCTCAAACTACCACACAATTGCACTCGTCTCATATGCTAGTAAAGTAATGCTCAAAATTCTCCAAGCCAGGCTTCAGCAATACATGAACCGTGAACTCCCTGATGCTCAAGTTGGTTTTAGAAAAGGCAGAGGAACCAGAGATCAAATTGCTAACATCCACTGGATCCTGGAAAAAGTAAGAGAGTTCCAGGAAAACATCTATTTCTGCTTTATAGACTATGCCAAAGCCTTTGACTGTGTGGATCACAATAAACTGTGGAAAATTCTGAAAGAGATGGGAATACCAGACCACCTGACCTGCCTCTTGAGAAATCTGTATTCAGGTCAGGAAGCAACAGTGAGAACTGGACATGGAACAACAGACTGGTTCCAAATAGGAAAAGGAGTACGTCAAGGCTGTATATTGTTACCCTGCTTATTTAACTTATATGCAGAGTACATCATGAGAAACGCTGGACTAGATGAAACACAAGCTGGAATCGAGATTGCCGGGAGAAATACCAATAACCTCAGATATGCAGATGACACCACCCTTATGGCAGAAAGTGAAGACGAACTAAAAAGCCTCTTGATGAAAGTGAAAGAGGAGAGTGAAAAAGTTGGCTTAAAGCTTAACATTCATAAAACGAAGATGATGGCATCTGGTCCCATCACTTCATGGGAAATAGATGGGGAAACAGTAGAAACAGTGTCAGACTTTATTTTTTTGGGCTCCAAAATCACCGCAGATGGTGACTGCAGCCATGAAACTAAAAACCGCTTGCTCCTTGGAAATAAAGTTATGACCAACCTAGATAGTATATTCAAAAGTAGAGACATTACTTTGCTGACTAAGGTCCATCTAGTCAAGGCTATGGTTTTTCCTGTGGTCATGTATGGATGTGAGAGTTGGACTGTGAAGAAGGCTGAGCGCCGAAGAATTGATGCTTTTGAACTGTGGTGTTGGAGAAGACTCTTGAGAGTCCCTTGGACTGCAAGGAGATCCAACCAGTCCATTCTGAAGGAGATCAACCCTGGGATTTCTTTGGAAGGAATGATGCTAAAGCTGAAGCTCCAGTATTTTGGCCACCTCATGTGAAGAGTTGAGTCTTTGGAAAAGACTGATGCTGGGAGGGATTGGGGGCAGGAGGAGAAGGGGACGAACGAGGATGAGATGGCTGAATGGCATCACGGACTCAATGGACGTGAGTCTGAGTGAACTCCGGGAGTTGGTGATGGACAGGGAGGCCGGACGTGCTGTGATTCATGGGGTCACAAAGAGTCGGACACGACTGAGCCACTGAACTGAAGTGAACTGATATTATGTACTTATCTGGGACCACTTAGCTTTTTATGAAAAACATCTAGACATGGTTATTGTAAACTGTTCCTTAACTTTTTCTGAAATAAACTCATGTATTGATTATATTTTTCATTTAATATCTTGCTTAATATTAGGTTTCTTCAAACATTTTTAGAATTATTTTAATAGGCTAATGTAAGTCAAAGGTATTTGTATTACATTGGTCTCACTTTTGTTTCCTCTGTGCTGCTTTTACCCAACCCATGGGCTGCCTTTCCAGTACTAGCTATTGAAATGATATTTTGCGCTATCTGTCCTGTCATGATATCTCAGATCTAGATACGAAGCATGTGGTCACTTAGGCTCATTCATGATTGCAAAGGTCTCTGTGCGTTCTTATAAGCCTCCATTTCAGAATTATAACAGTGTGTAAAGCGCTTATCACTGACCCCACAAATACCTTGGTCTCCTTTACAGTAAAATTTGCAATAGAACTCGTTTGCAGTAGAACTCAAAGCTACTACTACATGCTTGTGGATCTGACGCCCAATAGATAAACCCCTCCCATTATTGTTCAACAATAAGATTTTTCTAGTTTCTGGTTAACTACTTTATACTTTATCTACTATTCTTATGTATTTGGAGCTAGTTCACTACAGTTCAGTCGTTCAGTCGTGTCTGACTCTTGGCAACCTCATGGACTGCAGCACGCCAGGCCTCCCTATCCATCACCAACTCCCGGAGTTTACTCAAACTCATGTCCATTGAGTTGGTGATGCCATCTAACCATCTCATCCTCTGTTGTTCCCTTTTCCTGCTTATAATCTTTTCCAAAATGAGGATCTTTTTCAATGAGTCAGCTCTTCGAATCAAAGTAATAGAGTTTCATCTTCAGTATCAGTCCTTCCAATGAACACTCGGGACTGATTTCCTTTAGGATGGGCTGGTTGGATCTCCTTGCAGTCCAAGGGACTCTCAAGAGTCTTCTCCAGCACTACAGTAAAATGCATCAATTCTTCAGTGCTCAGCTTTCTTTATAGTCCAACTCTCACATCCATACGTGACTACTGGAAAAACCATAGCCTTGGCTAGATGGACCTTTGTTGGCAAAGTCATGTCTCTGCTTTTCAACATGCTGTCTAAGTTGGTCATAACTTTCCATCTAAGGAGAAAATGTCTTTTAATTTCATGGCTGCAGTTACCATCTGCAGTGATTTTGGAGGCCCCCCCCCAAAAAAAATTAAGTCTGTCACTGTTTCCACTGTTTACCTGTTTACCATGAAGTGATGGGACTGGATGCCATGATTTTAGTTTTCTGAATGTTGAGTTTTAGGCCAACTTTTTCACTCTCCTCTTTCACTTTCATCAAGAGGCTCTTTAGTTCTTCTTCACTTTCTGTCATAAGGGTGGTGTCATGTGCATAGCGGAGGTTATTTCTTCTGGCAATCTTGATTCCAGCTTGTACTTCATCCAGTGCAGTATTTCTCATGATGTACTCTGAATATAAGTTAAGTAAGCATGGTGACAATATGCATCCAAGGTGATGCATTCCTTTCCCTATTTGGAACCAGTTTGTTCCATGTTCACTTCTAACTGTTGCTTCTTGACCTGCAGATTTCTTGACCTGCAGATGCTTCTTGACCTCAGATTTCTCAAGAAGCAGGGCAGATGGTCTGGTATTCCAATCTCTTTCAGAATTTTCCACAGTTTGTTTTAATCCACACAGTCAAAAGCTTTGGCATAGTCAATAAATCAGAAATAGATGTTTTTTTTTTTTTTCTGGGACTTTCTTGCCTTTTCAGTGATCCAGCAGATGTTGGCAATGTGATCTCTGGTTCCTCTGCCTTTTCTAAAACCAGCTTTAACATCTGGAAGTTCAAGGTTCATGTACTGTTGAAGTCTGGCTTGAAGAATTTTGAGCATTACTTTGATAGCACATGAGATGAGTGCAACTGTGTGGTAGTATAAGTATTTTTGGCATTGCCTTTCTTTGGGATTGGAATGAAAACTGACCTTTTCCAGTCCTGCTGAGTTTTCCAAATTTGCTAGCATATTGAGTGCAGCACTTTCACAGCATCATTTCTCAGGATTTGAAATAGCTCAACTGGAATTCCATCACCTCCACTAGCTTTTTTCGTAGTGATGTTTCCTAAGGGCCCACTTGACTTTGCATTCCAGGATGTCTGGCTCTAGGTGACTGATTACAGCATTGATTATCTGGGTCATGAAGATCTTTTTTTGTATTGTTCTTCTGTGTATTCTTACCACCTCTTCTTAATATCTTCTGCTTCTGTTAAGTCCATGCCATTTCTGTCCTTTATTGTGCCCATCTTTGCATGAAAAGTTCTTGGAGCTAAGCATGAAATAACTGAGGCATCATGACTAGAATACATTCCCAACTACCAGTCAGACATTTTTTCTCTGAAATTTACATAATTTAAATATGGGGTAAACTAACATTTTCCATTTTTATATAGTTAAAGCAGAAAAAAAAACCCCTTTAGATAGCATATCCTCATTAAAAAGTATTACTTTGTATTTTTAAAAGAAATAAAGTTTTATGAAAGTGGGTATAGAGGGAACACATCTTAGCACAATAAAAGCTGTTTATAACAAGTCCATAGGAATACAATACTAAAGTGTGAAAAGATGAAAGCTGGAACAACTCAAGGATGCCCACTGTCACCAATTCTCTTTAATATAGTATTGGGAGTTTGAGCCACAGCAATCAACTAATAAAAAGAATTCAAAGGTATTCAAATTGGTAAGGAAAAGTTAAAACTGTCAGTAGATATGATGAAATGATACTATATATATGTAGAAATTCCTAAAAATCCCTGGAAAAAGCTACAAGAACTGATAAATGAAGTTAGCAAGGTAGAAGAATACAAGATTAACATACAGAAATAAGTTGCATTTTTTACACTAACAATGAAAAATCAGAAATAATCTCTTTTAAAATTACATCAAAAAATAAAATTCCAGAGGAAACGTTACCAAGGAGTTGGAAGATTTATATGCTGAGGACTTATATTTATAGTTGAGAAAGCATTAAAAAAGAAATTAAAGATGATTCAAAGAAATGGAAAGATATTCCATGCTCTTGTATTGGAAGAATATTGTAAAAATCATAGAACTACTCAAAGCAATATAGAGATTTAAGTTCAGTTCAGTTCAGTTGCTCAGTCGTGTCCGACTCTCTGTGACCCCATGAATCGCAGCACGCCAGGCCTCCCTGTCTGTTACCAACTCCCGGAGTTCACTCAGATTCATGTCCATCGAGTCAGTAATGCCATCCAGCCATCTCATCCTTGGTCGTCTCCTTCACCTCCTGCCCCCAATCCCTCCCAGCATCAAAGTCTTTTCCAATGAGTCAACTCTTTGCATGAGGTGGCCAAAGTACTGGAATTTCAGTTTTAGCATCATTTCCTTCCAAAGAAATCCCAGGGCTGATCTCCTTCAGAATGGATTGGTTGGATCTCCTTGCAGTCCAAGGGACTCTCAAGAGTCTTCTCCAACACCACAGTTCAAAAGCATCAATTTTTCGGCACTCAGCCTTCTTCAGAGTCGAACTCTCACATCCATACATGACTACTGGAAAAACCAGTGATCACTATCAAATTACTCAGGACACTTTTCATAGAACTAGAACAAGTAATCCTAAAATTCATGTGAAACCAAAAAGACCCAGAATTGCCAAGGCAATCCTGAGGAAAAAGAACAAGTCAGAAGGCATAACTTTCCCAGATTTCAGACACAGTAATCAAAAGCTACAGTTATCAAATCAGTGCAGCACTGGCACAAAAACAGACTCACAGATCAATGGAACAGAATAGAGAACCCAGAAAGAAACCTGCACACTTATGATTAATTAGGAGGCAATAATGTAAATTGAGAAACAGTCTCTTCAGCAAGTGGTTTTGGGAAGTTGGGCTTCTGCAGGTAAATCAATCACGTTAGAACACACACTCTATCATGAACAAAAGTAAACGCAAAATGGCTTAAGGACTTCACCATAAGACATGACACCATAAAACTCCTTGTTGTTCTGTCGTTCAGTTGTGTCTGATTGTTTGCGACCCCATGGATTGCAGCACTCTAGGCTTCCATGTCCTTCACTATCTTCCATAATTTGCTGAAACTCACATCCATTGAGTTGATTATGCCATCTAACCATCTCATTCGCTGTTGCCCTTTCCTCCTCCTGCCCTCAATATTTCCCAGCATTAAAGATGTTTTCAATGAGTCAGCTCTTCCCAGCAGGTGGTCAAGTATTGGAGCTTCAGTATCAGTCCTTCCAATGAATATTCAGGGTTGATTTACTTTAAGATAGACTGGTTTGATCTCCTCTCCAAGGAACTCTCAAGAGTCTTCTCTAGCACCACATTTCAAAAGCAATTCTTCAGTGCTCAGCCATCTTTATGGTCAAACTCTCACATCTATATGTGACTACTGGAAAAACCATAACTTGACGAGACAGAGCTTCATTGTCAAAGTAATGTCTCTGCTTTTTAATACGCTGTCTAGGTTGTCATAGCTATTCTTCCAAGGAGTGTCTTTTAATTTCATGGCTACAGTCACTCTCACAGTTATTTTGGAGGCCAAGAAAATAAAGTCTGTCACTGTTTGTGTTTTTCCCCATCTATTTGCCATGAAATTTGGGGATCATATGCCATTATCTTAGACTTTTGAATGTTGGGTTTTAAGTAAGCTTTTTCACTCTCCTCTTTCACCCTCATAAAGAGGCTCTTTAGTTCCTCTATGCTTCCTGGCATTTGGTTGGTGTCAGCTGCATATCTGAGGTTATTGATGTTCCTCCCAGCCATCTTGATTCCAGCTTGGGCTTCATCCAGCCCAGGTTTTGCATGATGTACTCTGCATGTAGGGCTCAGCTGGTAAAGAATCTGCCTGCAATGCAGGAGACCCTGGTTTGATTCCTGGGTTGGGAAATTCCTCTGGAGAAGGGATAGGCTACCCAGTCAAGTATTCTTGGGCTTCCCGGGTGGTTCAGATGGTGAAGAATCTGCCTTTAATGAGGGAAACCTGTGTTCAATCCCTGGGTTGGGAAGATCCCCTGGAGGAGGGCATTGTGACCCAGTCCAGTTTTCTTGCCTGGACAATACCCATGGACAGAAGAGCCTGGTGGACTACAGTCCATGGGGTTGCAAAGAATTGGACATAACTGAGTAACTAAGCACAGCACACACCACACTCTGCATGCAAGTTAAATAAGCAGGATGACAATAAACAGCCTTGTTATACTCCTTTCCAAACTTTGAACCAGTCCATGGTTCCATGTCTGATTCTAACTGTTGCTTCTTAACCTGCATACATGTTTCTCAGGAGGCAGTTTAGATTGTCTGGTTTTCCATGTCTAAGAATTTTCCACAGTTTGTTGTGATAGCATAGTCAATGAAGGAGAAGTAGATGTTTTCCTGGAATTGCCTTGTTTTTCCTATGTTCCAGTGGATATTGGCAATTTGACCTCTGGTTCCTCTGCCTTTTCTAAACCCAGCTTGAACATACGGAATTTGTCAGTTCACATACCACTGAAGCCTAGCTTGAAGGATTTTGAGTAAAATCTTACTAGCATATGAAATGAGTTCAATTTTATGGTAGTTTGAACATTCTTTGGCCTTGTGCTTCTTTGGTATTAGAATGAAAACTGGATCTTTTCCAGTCCTGTGGCCACTGCTGAATTTTCCAAATTTGCTAACATATTTAGTATAGCACTTTCACAGCATCATCGTTTAAGATTTGAAATAGCTCAGCTAGAATTCTGTTACCTCCACTAGCTTTGTTTGCAGTATTGCTTCTTAAAGGCCCACTTGACTTCACACAGCAGGATGTCTGGTTCACACCATCGTGGTTATCCAGGTCATTAAGACCTTTGCTGTAGCAATCATAGGCAAAACATCTTCTGACACAGTTGCACCAGTGTTTTCTTAGGTCAGTCTCCCAAGGTAATAGAAATAAAAATGAAAATGAACAAATAGTATCTAATCAAACTTATACTTTTGCACAACAAAGGAAACCATAAACAAAATGAAAAGACAACCTTCAGAATGGGAGAAAATAGTTGCAAAAATGAAGTTGACAAGGGCTTATACAACTCAACAACAACAACAGCAAAACAACAACAAATACAACCCAATCAAAAAAGGAGAAGAAGACATAAATAGACATTTCTCCATAAAAGACATGCAGATGGCCAATAAGCACATGAAAAGATGCTCAACATTGCTAATTATTAAACAAATTCAAGTAAAAACTGTAGTGAGTTAGGACACTCTACATATGTACACCCATGGCTGGTTCATGTCAATGTATGGCAAAAATTACTACAATATTATAAAGTAATTAGCCTTTGATTAAAATAAATTAATTAATTTTTAAAAAAGTACAGTGAAGTACCACCTCAGACCAGTCAGAATGGCCATCATTAAAACATCACCAAGTAGCAAATGCTGTAGAGAGTGTGGAGAAAAGGGAATACTCTTATCTTGTTGCTGAGAATGTACATTGATGAAGCCACTATGGAAAACAGTGTTGATATTCCTCAAAAACCTAAAAATGGAGTGGCCATATGATATAGCAATCTCACTCCTGGGCATATACCCAGAAAAAAACTATAATTCAGGAGGATACAGGCACATTTATGTTCCTAGCAGTACTATTTACAATAGCTAAGAAAGACATGAAAACAACCTAAATACCTAAATGTTTATCAACAGAATAGATACAGAAGATACGGTGTGTGTGTGTGTGTGTGTGTGTGTGTGTGTGTGTATGAGCAATATTTCATGAGATATTACTAAGCCATCAGAAAGAATTAAATAATGCCATTTTATATGAAGTAAGTCATAAGGAGAAAGACATATACTGTATGATATTACTTATCTGTGGAATCTAAGATAGACTACAGATCAATATATCTACAAAATAAAAATAGTCACAGATCTAGAGAACAGACTTGTGGTTGCCAAGAAGGAAGGGGTTGGAGTGATGGAATGGGACTCAAGGATTAACAGGGGCAAATAATTACATATATTTGGGACACATATATGTATAACTGAGTCATTTTGCTGTATATAAGAAATTAATACAACATTGTAAATCAACTATTCTTGAATAAAAATTTTCAAAAAAAAGGAAGATAATCATTTTATGTAATGTAACTAAAAAGTTTTTAAACCCCAGAACATAATCACTTTTGTTTTATTAAATTTGTCTCCTTCCTTTCTGTACTCACAATGAAATAATATCAGAAAAGAATTGAAGTTTTGTTGAAATTGCTATCATATAACTTATGCTTTGAAATTGGTAAGCATAAACTTTATTTTTATTTTTTAAAAAGGTATAGATAAATCAGAAGATAGTCATGACTTGTTAGTAAAGAAAGATACATTATATAGCATTTTTAGCAATTAAAAATCAGCAGGTGTATACATGTGCGTAAACATGTGTATGTATACTTTTTAATATACATATATATTTACTTTAAATAAATTTATATAACAAAAATATGCATAAATCTGCTAACAGTGTTTGACTGTGGATAGTGGCATTATTACTCTTCCCTTTCATGTATCACTGCTTTGTCATGGTAAAGGGGCTTGCATAATTCAATGAAGCTATGAACCATGCCATGCAGGATAACCCAAGATGCATGTATCATATTGAAGAGTTCTGACAAAATGTGGTCCACAGGAGAAATAATGACAACCTACTCCAGTATTCTTACCTGGAAAACTCCATGGACAATAAGTATGAAAAGGCAAAAAGATATGATTCTGGGAGATGAGCCCCCTTAGGTTAGAAGATGTCCAGTATGCTACTAGGGAAGAGCAGAGGGCAGTTACTAATAGCTCTAGAAAGAATGAAGTGGCTGGGCCAAAGCAGAAACGATGCTCTGTTGTAGGTGTGTCTAGTGGTAAAAGTAAAGTTTGATACTGTAAAGAGTAATATTGCATAGGCACCTGGAATGTTGGGCTTCTCAGGTGGTGCTAGTGGTAAAGAACCTGCCTGCCAATTTAGGAGATATAAGATACATGGGTTCGATCCCTATGTTGGGAGAATCCCCTGGAGAAGGGCATGGCAACCCACTTCAGTATTCTTGCCTGTAGAATCCCAATGGACAGAGGAATCTGATGGGCTACATTCCATAGGATCATACAGAGTTGAACATGATTGAAGTAACTTAGCATGGCACATCACCTGGAATGTTAGGTCCATGAATCAAGGTAAATTGGATATGATCAAGCAGGAGATGGAAAGATTGAACATTGACATCATGAGACTCAGTGAACTAAAATGGATGGGAAAGGGCAAATTTAATTTAGATGACCAGTATATGAACTACTATGAGCAAGAATCCCTTAAAAAATGGAATAGCCCTCATAGTCAACAAGAGACCAAAATGCACTGCTGCTGCTGCTGCTGCTAAGTCGCGCCAGTTGTGTCCAACTCTGTGCCACCCCATAGACGGAAACCCACCAGGCTCCTCTGTCCCTGGGATTCTCCAGGCAAGAACACTGGAGTGGGTTGCCATTTCCTTCTCCACCAAAATGTACTATTGGGGTGCAATCTCAAAAATGACAGAATGTCTTTCATTCATTTCCAAGGCAAACCATTCAACATCACAGTAATCCAAGTCTATGGAGAACCACTGATGCCAAAGAAGCTGACGTTGACCAGTTCTATAAAAGCCTACAACACTTTCTAGAATGAACACTGGAAAAAAAGAGAGAGAGAGAGAGGGAGAGAGAGAGAGAGAGAGATGTCTTTCTCATCATACAGGATTAGAATGCAAAAGTATAGACCCAAGAGATACCTATAATAACACGCAAGTTTGGCCGTGGAGTACAGAATAAAGCAGGGAAACTCCAGATATGTTTCTAATAAGCAGGCATGTTTAAAAAACAACTGGACTGTATGAGGATCCTTTACTTTCATCCTGTTTCACTTTTTCTATTTCATATTCACTGCTCCCACTTTGATTGAGTCTATGTTTTTCCAATTTCTCCATCTCTCTCTCTCTTTAAACATAAATTAATTTATTTTAATTGGAGGTTAATTACTTTACAATATTGTATTGGTTTTGCCATACATCAACATGAATCCACCATGGGTGTACATGTGTTCCCCCTCCTGAACCCCCCTCCCAGTTCCCTCCCCATACCATCCCTCTGGGTCATCCCAGTGCACCAGGCCCGAGCATCCTGTATCATGCATTGAACCTGGACTGGTGATTCATTTCACATATGATATTACACATGTTTAAATGTCATTCTCCCAAATCATCCTACCCTCTCCCTCTCCCACAGAGTCCAAAAGACTGTTCTATGTATCTGTGTCTCTTTTCCTATCTCGCATACAGGGTTATCATTACCATCTTTCCAAATTCCATATATATGCATTAGTATACTGCATTGGTGTTTTTCTTTCTGGCTTACTTCACTCTGTATAATAGGCTCCAGTTTCATCCACCTCATTAGAACTGATTCAAATGTATTCTTTTTAATGGCTGAGTAATACTCCATTGTGTATATGTACCACAGCTTTCTTATCCATTAGTCCGCTGATGGACATCTAGGTTGCTTCCATGTCCTGGCTATTATAAACAGTGCTGCAATGAACATTGGGGTACATGTGTCTCTTTCAATTCTGGTTTTCTTAGTGTGTATGCCCAGCAGTGGGATTGCTGGGTCATAAGGCAGTTCTATTTCCAGTTTTTTAAGGAGTCTCCACACTGTTCTCTATAGTGGCTGTACTAGTTTGCATTACCTCCAACAGTATAAGAGGATTCCCTTTTCTTCACACCCTCTCCAGCATTTATTGCTTGTAGACTTTTGGATTGCAGCCATTCTGACTTGTGTGAAATGGTATCTCATTGTGGTTTTGATTTGCATTTCTCTGATAATGAGTGATGTTGAGCATCTTTTCATGTTTTTGTTAGTCATCTGTACGTCTTCTTTGGAGAAATGTCTATTTAGTTCTTTGGCCCATTTTTTGATTGGGTGGTTTATTTTTCTGGAATTGAGCTGCAGGAGTTGCTTGTATGTTTTTGAGATTAATTCTTTGTCAGTTGCTTCATTTGCTATTATTTTCTCCCATTCTGAAGGCTCTCTTTTCACGTTGCTTATAGTTTCCTTTGTTGTGCAGAAGCTTTTAATTTTAATTAGGTCTCACTTGTTTATTTTCGCTTTTATTTCCAGTATTCTGGGAGGTGGTTCATAGAGTATCCTGCTGTGATGTATGTTGGAGAGTGTTTTGCCTGTGTTCTCCTCTAGGAGTTTTCTAATTTCTGGTCTTACATTTAGATCTTTAATCCATTTTTAATTTATTTTTGTGTATGGTGTTAGAAAGTGTTCTAGTTTCATTCTTTTACAAGTGGTTGATCAGTTTTCCCAGCACCACTTGTAAAGAGATTGTCTTTTCTGCATTGTATATTCATACCTCCTTTGTCAAAGCATCTGCCTGCAATGCCGGAGACCCGGGTTCGATCCCTGGGTCGGGAAGATCCCTGGAGAAAGAAATGACAACCCACTCCAGTACTCTTGCCTGGAGAATCCCATGGAGGGAGGAGCCTGGTAGGCTAAAGTCCACGGGGTCACAAAGAGTGGACACAGCTTCCCTGGTGGCTCAGAGGGTAAAGTGTCTGCCTGCAATGCAGGAGACCTGGGTTTGATCCCTGGGTCAGGAAGATTCCCTGGAGAAGGAAATGGCAACCCACTCCAGTACTCTTGCCTGGAAAACCCCATGGACAGAGAAGCCTGGTGGGTTACAGTCCATGATCGCAAAGAGTCGGACACGACTGAGCGATTTCACTTTCACTTGTCAAAGATAAGGTGTCCATAGGTGCTTCGATTTATCTCTGGGCTTTCTATTTTGTTCCATTGATCTATATTTCTGTCTTTGTGCCAGTACCATACTGTCTTGATAACTGTGGCTTTGTACTAGAGACTGAAGTCAGGCAAGTTGATTCCTCCAGTTCCATTCTTCTTTCTCAAGATTGCTTTGGCTATTCGAGGTTTTTTGTACTTGCATACAAATTGTGAAATTATTTGTTCTAGCTCTATGAAAAGTACCGTTGGTAGTTTGATAGGGATTGCATTAAATCTATAGATTGCTTTGGGTAGTACATTCATTTTCACTCTATTGATTCTTCTGATCCATGAACACGATATATTTCTCCATCTATTAGTGTCCTCTTTGATTTCTTTCACCAGTGTTTTAAGTTTTCTATATATAGGTCTTTAGTTTCTTTAGGTAGATATATTCTTAAGTATTTTATTCTTTTTGTTGCAATGGTGAATGGAATTTTTTGCTTAATTTCTCTTTCTGTTTTCTCAATATTAGTGTATAGGAATGCAAGGAATTTCTGTGTGTTTTTATATCCTGGAACTTTACTGTATTCATTGATTAGCTCTAGTAATTTTCTGGTGGAGTCTTTAGGGTTTCCTATGTATAGGATCATGTCATCTGCAAAGAGTGAGAGTTTTACTTCTTTTCCAATTTGGATTTCTTTTATTTCTTTTTCTGCTCTGATTGCTGTGGCCAAAACTTCCAAACCTATGTTGAATAGTAATGGTGAAAGTGGGCACCCTTGTCTTGTTCCTGACTTTAGGGGAAATGCTTCCAGTTTTTCACCATTGAGGATAATGTTTGCTGTGGGGTTGTCATATATAGCTTTTATTATGTTGATATGTGTTCCTTCAATTCCTGCTTTCTGGAGAGTTTTTGTCATAAATGGATGTTGAATATTGTCACAGGCTTTCTCTCCATCTGTTGAGATAATCATATGGCTTTTATTTTTCAATTTGTTAATGGGGTGAATTACATTGGTTGATTTGCGGATATTGAAGAATCTTTGAATCCCTGGGATAAAGCCCGCTTGGTCATGGTGCATGATTTTTTTTAATGTGTTGCTGGATTCCGTTTGCTAGAATTTTGTTAAAGATATTTGCCTCTATGTTCATCAGTGATATTGGCCTGTAGTTTTCTATTTTGGTGGCATCTTTGTCAGGTTTTGGTATTAGGGTGATGGTGGCCTCATAGAATGAGTTTGGAAGTTTACCTTCCTCTGCAATTTTCTGGAAGAGTTTGAGTAGGATAGGTGTTAGCTCTTCTCTAAATTTTTGGTAGAATTCAGCTGTGAAGCCGTCTGGACCTGGGCTTTTGTTTGCTGGAAGATTTCTGATTACAGTTTCAATTTCCATGCTTGTGATGGGTCTGCTAAGATTTTCTATATCTTCCTGGTTCAGTTTTGGAAAGTTGTACTTTTCTCAGAATTTGTCCATTTCTTCCACGTTGTCCATTTTATTGGCATATAATTGCTGATAGTAGTCTCTTATGATCCTTTGTATTTCTGTGTTGTCTGTTGTGATCTCTCCATTTTAATTTCTAATTTTATTGATTTGATTTTTCTCCCTTTGTTTCCTGATGAGTCTGGCTAATGGCTTGTCAATTTTATTTATCCTTTCAAAGAACCAGCTTTTGGCTTTGTTGATTTTTGCTATGGTCTCTTTTGTTTCTTTTGCATTTATTTCTGCCCTAATTTTTAAGATTTCTTTCCTTCTACTAACCCTGGGGTTCTTCATTTCTTCCTTTTCTAGTTGCTTTAGGTGTAGAGTTAGGTTATTTATTTGACTTTTTTCTTGTTTCTTGAGGTATGCCTGTATTGCTATGAACTTTCCCCTCAGCACTGCTTTTACAGTGTCCCAGGTTTGGGGTTGTTTTGTTTTCATTTTATTCATTTATATGCATATTTTGATTTCTTTCTTTCTTTCTTTTTTTTTGATTTCTCCTGTGATTTGTTGGTTATTCAGCAGTGTGTTGTTCAGCCTCCATATGTTGGAATTTTTAATAGTTTTTCTCCTGTAATTGAGATCTAATCTTAATGTGTTATGGTCAGAAAAGATGCTTGGAATGACTTCAATTTTTTCTGAATTTGCCAAGGCTAGATTTATGGCCCAGGATGTGATCTATCCTGGAGAAGGTCCGTGTGTGCTTGAGAAAAAGGTGAAATTCAATGTTTTGGGGTGAAATGTCCTATAGATATCAATTAAGGCTAACTGGTCTATTGTATCATTTAAAGTTTGTGTTTCCTTGTTAATTTTCTGTTTAGTTGATCTATCCATAGGTGTGAGTGGGGTATTAAAGTCTCCCACTATTATTGTGTTATTGTTAATTTCCCCTTTCATACTTGTTAGCATTTGTCTTACATATTGTGGTGCTCCTATGTTGGGTGCATATATTTATTTATTTATTTATTTTTTATTTTTTAGTTTTTTATTTTTTAAATTTTAAAATCTTTAATTCTTACATGCATTCCCAAACATGAACCCCCCTCCCACCTCCCTCCCCAAAACATCTCTCTGGGTCATCCCCATGCACCAGCCCCCAAGCATGCTGCATCCTGCGTCAGACATAGACTGGCGATTCAATTCACATGATAGTATACATGTTAGAATGTCATTCTCCCAAATCATCCCACCCTCTCCCTCTCCCTCTGAGTCCAAAAGTCCGTTATACACATCTGTGTCTCTTTCCCTGTCTTGCATACAGGATCGTCATTGCCATCTTCCTAAATTCCATATATATGTGTTAGTATACTGTATTGGTGTTTTTCTTTCTGGCTTACTTCACTCTGTATAATCGGCTCCAGTTTCATCCATCTCATCAGAACTGATTCAAATGAATTCTTTTTAACGGCTGAGTAATACTCCATTGTGTATATGTACCACAGCTTTCTTATCCATTCATCTGCTGATGGACATCTAGGTTGTTTCCATGTCCTGGCTATTATAAACAGTGCTGCGATGAACATTGGGGTACATGTGTCTCTTTCAATTCTGGTTTCCTCGGTGTGTATGCCCAGCAGTGGGATTGCTGGGTCATAAGGTAGTTCTATTTGCAATTTTTAAAGGACTCTCCACACTGTTCTCCATAGTGGCTGTACTAGTTTGCATTCCCACCAACAGTGTAGGAGAGTTCCCTTTTCTCCACACCCTCTCCAGCATTTATTGCTTGCAGATTTTTGGATCGCAGCCATTCTGACTGGTGTGAAGTGGTACCTCATTGTGGTTTTGATTTGCATTTCTCTAATAATGAGTGATGTTGAGCATCTTTTCATGTGTTTGTTAGCCATCCGTATGTCTTCTTTGGAGAAATGTCCATTTAGTTCTTTGGCCCATTTTTTGATTGGGTCGTTTATTTTTCTGGAGTTGAGCTGCATAAGTTGCTTGTATATTTTTGAGATTAGTTGTTTGTCAGTTGCTTCATTTGCTATTATTTTCTCCCATTCAGAAGGCTGTCTTTTCACCTTGCTTATAGTTTCCTTTGTTGTGCAGAAGCTTTTAATTTTAATTAGATCCCATTTGTTTATTTTTGCTTTTATTTCCAGAATTCTGGGAGGTGGATCATAGAGGATCCTGCTGTGATTTATGTCTGAGAGTGTTTTGCCTATGTTCTCCTCTAGGAGTTTTATAGTTTCTGATTAAAGAAATCAAAGAGGACACTAATAGATGGAGAAATATACCATGTTCATGGATCGGAAGAATCAATATAGTGAAAATGAGTATACTACCCAAAGCAATTTACAAATTCAATGCAATCCCTATCAAGCTACCAGCCACATTTTTCACAGAACTAGAACAAATAATTTCAAGAGTTGTATGGAAATACAAAAAACCTCGAATAGCCAAAGCAATCTTGAGAAAGAAGAATGGAACTGGAGGAATCAACTTGCCTGACTTCAGGCTCTACTACAAAGCCACAGTCATCAAGACAGTATGGTACTGGCACAAAGACAGACATATAGATCAATGGAACAAAATAGAAAGCCCAGAGATAAATCCACACACATATGGACACCTTATCTTTGACAAAGGAGGCAAGAATATACAATGGAGTAAAGACAATCTGTTTAACAAGTGGTGCTGGGAAAACTGGTCAACCACTTGTAAAAGAATGAAACTAGATCACTTTCTAACACCGCACACAAAAATAAACTCAAAATGGATTAAAGATCTAAATGTAAGATCAGAAACTATAAAACTCCTAGAGGAGAACATAGGCAAAACACTCTCAGACATAAATCACAGCAGGGTGCATATATTTAAAGTTGTTATATCTTCTTCTTGGATTGATCCTTTGATCATTGTGTAGTGTCCTTCTTTGTCTCTTTTCACAGCCTTTGTTTTAAAGGCTATTTTATCTGATATGAGTATTGCTACTGCTAATTTCTTTTGGTCTCTATTTGCATGGAGAATCTTTTTCCAGCCCTTCACTTTCAGTCTGTATGTGTCCCTTGTTTTGAGGTGGGTCTCTTGTAGGCAACATATATAGGGATCTTGCTTTTTTGTATCCATTCAGCCAGTCTTTGTCTTTTGGTTGGGGCATTCAACCCATTTACATTTAAGGTAATTATTGATAAAGATGATCCCATTGCCATTTACTTTATTGTTTTGGGTTCAGGTTTATACATCCTTTTTGTGTTTCCTGCTTAGAGAAGATCCTTTAGCATTTGTTGGAGAGCTGGTTTGGTGGTGCTGAATTCTCTCAGCTTTTGCTTGTCTGTAAAGCTTTTGAATACTCCTTCATATTTGAATGAGATCCTTGCTGGGTACAGTAATCTGGGCTGTAGGTTATTTTCTTTCATCACTTTTAGTATGTCTCGCCATTCCCTCCTGGCCTGAAGAGTTTTTATTGAAAGATCCACTGTTATCCTTATGGGAATCCCCTTGTGTGTTTTTGTTGTTTTTCCCTTGCTGCTTTTAATATTTGTTCCTTGTGTTTGATCTTTGTTAATTTGATTAATATGTGTCTTGGAGTGTTTTGCCTTGGGTTTATCCTGTTTGGGACTCTCTGTGTTTCTTGGACTTGGGAGATTATTTCCTTCCCCATTTTAGGGAAGTTTTCAACTATTATCTCCTCCAGTATTTTCTCATGGCCTTTCTTTTTGTCTTCTTCTTCTGGGACTCCTATGATTCGAATGTTGGAGCATTTCATATTGTACTGGAGGTCTCTGAGATTGTCCTCATTTCTTTTAATTCGTTTTTCTTTTTTCCTCTCTGATTCATTTATTTCTGCCATTCTATTTTCTACTCCACTAATCCTATCTTCTGCCTCCCTTATTCTACTATTCGTTGCCTCCAGAGTGTTTTTGATCTCATTTATTGCATTATTCATTATATATTGACTTTTTTTTTTCTTCTATGTCCTTGTTAAACGTTTCTTGCATCTTCTCAGTCCTTGCCTCCAGCCTATTTATCTGTGATTCCATTTTTATTTCAAGATTTTGCATCATTTTCACTATCATTATTTGGAATTCTTTATCAGGTAGACTCCCTATCTCTTCCTCTTTTGTTTGGTTTGGTGGGCATTTATCATGTTTCTTTACCTGATGGGTATTCCTCTATCTCTTTATCTTGTTTATTTTGCTGCATTTGAGATGGCCTTTCTGTATTCTGGCAATGTGGAGTTCTCTGTATTGTGGAGTTTCCTAGCTGTGGGTGGGGTTCTACAGGTGGCTTGTCATTGTTTCTTGGTCAGGGAAGCTTGTGTCGGTGTTCTGGTGGGTGGAGCTGGATTTCTTCTCTCTGAGGGCAATGAAGTGTCCAGTAATGAGTTATGAGATGTCAATGGTTTTAGAATAACTTTGTGCAGCCTGTATATTGGAGCTCAGGGCTATGTTCCTGTATTGCTGGAGAATTTGCATGGTATGTTTTGCTGTGGAACTTATTGGCCTTGGGTGGTGCTTGGTTTCAGGACTATGGTTTTTCCTGTGGTCATGTATGAATGTGAGAGTTGGACTGCGAAGAAGGCTGAGCGCCAAAGAATTGATGCATTTGAACTGTGGTGTTGGAGAAGACTCTTGAGGGTCCCTTGGACTGCAAGGAGATCCAACCAGTCCATTCTGAAGGAGATCGACCCTGGGATTTCTTTGGAAGGAATGATGCTAAAGCTGAAACTCCAGTACTTTGGACACCTCATGCGAAGAGTTGACTCATTGGAAAAGACTCTGATGCTGGTAGGGATTGGGGGCAGGAGGAGAAGCGGACGACCCAGGATGAGATGGCTGGATGGCATCATGGCCTCGATGGACATGAGTCTGAATGAACTCCGGGAGATGGTGATGGACAGGGAGGCCTGGCGTGCTGTGATTCATGGGGTTGCAAAGAGTTGGACATGACTGAGCGACTGAACTGAACTGAACTGAACTGATGGAGGCGTTTGATGAGCTCCTATCAATTAATGTTCCCTGGAGTCAGGAGTTAACTTCTGTTCTCAGCATTTGGACTTAAGCCTCGTGCTTCTGGTTTTCAGTCTTATTTTTACAGTAGTCTCAAGACATCTCCTTCTATACAGCACCATTGATAAAAACATCTAGGTTAAAGATGAAAAGTTTCTCCACAGTGAGGGATACCCGGAGAGGTTCACAGAGTTACATGGAGAAGAGAAGAGGGAGGAGGGAGTTAGAGGTGACCCGAATGAGATGAGGTGGAATCAAAAGAGGAGAGAGCAAGCTAGGCAGTCATCACTTCCTTATGTGTGTTCCACAATCTGGACTGCTCAGAGATGTTCACAGAGTTATACAGAGAAGAGAATAGGGAAGAAGGAGACCGAGGTGGCCAGGGGGATAAAGCGGAATCAAAAGGAGAGAGACAGATCCAGCCAGTAATCAGTTCCCTACGTGTTCTCCACCGTCTGAAACACACAGAGATTCACAGGGTTGGGTAGAGAATAGAAGGGGGAGGGAGGAGATAGAGGCGACCTGGTGGAGAAAAAGGAGTGTCCAAAGGGGGAGAGAGCAGTCAAGCCAGTAATCTCACTCCCAAGTAAAAATGGGTACTGAAGATTGGATTTTTAAAGGTACAAAATTGATAACAAATACCAAAAAGCAAAGATTAAAAATCTAGAGTAAAGGTTGGATTTTTAAAAATACAATATTAAAGAAAAGAAGAAGGAAAAGAAAGTCACAAAAATTATTTAAAAAATTATATATATATATATATATGAAGTTTGCTTTAAAAAATAGGGTCTTTTTTTGAAAAGTAATAGTAGATTATAAAATTGAAAATTAAAGGAGTAATAGAGGACTTAAAAATTAAAGACAAGTTAAAAAGAAAGAAAAAATGATTGTAAAAATAGTAAAGATATATCTAGGACTGTCTCTGGTGTTGTTGTGGGCAGTATGGGGTCAGTTCATTTTCAGCTAGTTCCTTCATCCAACTTATATTTCTCAAGATCTATAGGTCCCTTCCTATGTCAGTTCAGTTCAGTCGCTCAGTCGTGTCCAACTCTTTGCAACCCCGTGAATTGCAGCACTCCAGGCCTCCATGCCATCACAAACTCCGGGAGTTCACTCAGACTCGCGTCCATTGAGTCAGTGATGCCATCCAGCCATCTCATCCTGGGTCGTCCCCTTCTTCTCCTGCCCCCAATCCCTCCCAGCATCAGAGTCTTTTCCAGTGAGTCAACACTTCGCATGAGTTGTCCAAAGCACTGGAGTTTCAGCTTTAGCATCATTCCTTCCAAAGAAATCTCAGGGTTGACCTCCTTCAGAATGGACTGGTTGGATCTCCTTGCAGTCCAAGGGAGTCTCAAGAGTCTTCTCCAACACCACAGTTCAAAAGCATCAATTCTTCGGCTCTCAGCCTTCTTCACAGTCCAACTCTCACATCCATACATGACTACTGGGAAAACCATAGCCTTGACTAGACGGACCTTAGTCGGCAAAGTAATGGCTCTGCTTTTGAATATGCTATCTAGGTTGGTCATAACTTTTCTTCTAAGGAGTAAGCGTCTTTTAATTTCATGGCTGCAGTCACCATCTGCAGTGATTTTGGAGCCCCAGAAAATAAAATCTTACACTGTTTCCACTGTTTCTCCATCTATTTCCCATGGAGTGATGGGACTGGATGCCATGATCTTCGTTTTCTGATTGTTGAGCTTTAAGCCAACTTTTTCACTCTCCTCTTTTACTTTCATCAAGAGGCTTTTTAGTTCATCTTCACTTTCTGCCATAAGGGTGGTGTCATCTGCATGTCCTAGGTTATTGCTATTTCTCCCGGCAATCTTGATTCCAGCTTGTGTTTCTTCCAGTCCAGCGTTTCTTGTCGGTACTAACTACAGGGTTTTAGTCTATTGCACCTGTCACTTCCAAGGTGATTCCCTTTGTTTCAGCTTCTTCTGTTTGCTGGTCTCTTCATTGTCTGATTTCCGCCCTGACACAAGGGGACGGTGGTGAACACGTTTTTAGGTTCACTTGTTCAGTCGTGCCTTTCATTCCAACCCAAAAGAAAGGCAATGCCTTGAAATGCTCAAACTACCGCACAACTGCACTCATCCCACATGCTAGTAAAGGAATGCTCAGAATTCTCCAAGCCAGGCTTCAGCAATACATGAACCGTGAACTTCCTGATGTTCAAGCTGGTTTTAGAAAAGGCAGAGGAACCAGAGATCAAATTGCTAACATCCACTGGATCCTGGAAAAAGCAAGAGAGTTCCAGAAAAACATCTATTTCTGCTTTATAGACTATGCCAAAGCCTTTGACTGTGTGGATCACAATAAACTGTGGAAAATTCTGAGAGAGATGGGAATACCAGACCACTTCACCTGCCTCCTGATAAATCTGTATGCAGGTCAGGAAGCAACAGTTAGAACTGGACATGGAACAACAGACTGGTTCCAAATAGGAAAAGGAGCACGTCAACGCTATATATTGTCACCTTGATTATTTAAATTATATGCAGAGTACATCATGAGAAATGCTAGACTGGAAGAAGCACAAGCTGGAATCAAGATTGCCGGGAGAAATATCAGTAACCTCAGACATCCAGATGACACCACCCTTATGGCAGAAAGTGAAGACGAAATAAAAAGCCTCTTGATGAAAGTGAAAGAGGAAAGCGAAAAAGTTGGCTTAAAACTCAACATTCAGAAAACAAAGATCATGGCATCCGGTCCCATCACTCCATGGGAAATAGATGGGGAAACAGTGGAAACAGTGTCAGACTTTATTTTCTGGGGCTCCAAAGTCACTGAAGATGGTGACTGCAGCCATGAAATTAAAAGACACTTACTCCTTGGAAGAAAAGTTATGACCAACCTAGATAGCATATTCAAAAGCAGAGCCATTACTTTGCCGACTAACGTCCGTCTAGTCAAGGCTATGGTTTTTCCTGTGGTCATGAATGGATGTGAGAGTTGGACTGTGAAGAAGGCTAAGCACTGAAGAATTGATGCTTTTGAAGTGTGGTGTTGGAGAAGACTCTTGAAAATCCCTTGGACTGCAAGAAGATCCAACCAGTCCATTCTCAAGGAGATCAGCCCTGGGTGTTCTTTGGAAAGAATGATGCTAAAGCTGAAACTCCAGTTCTTTGGCCAGCTCATGTGAAGAGTTGACTCATTGGAAAAGACTCTGATGCTGGGAGGGATTGGGGGCAGGAGGAGAACGGGACGATTAGGATGAGATGGCTGTATGGCATCACTGACTCAATGGCCATGAGTCTGAGTGAACTCCAGGAGTTGGTGATGGACAAGGAGGCCTGGAGTGCTGCGATTCACGGAGTCACAAAGAGTTGGACACGACTGAGTGACTGAACTGAACTGAACTGAGTCAGTCTTATTTTGTGTAAGCAGGCCTGGAGGTGTCTTAGGTTAAGGCTTTTCGCCTACTAGCTATCCCACAGTCTGGTTTGCTAGCCCAAGTTAGTTCCTTCACATTGCCCTCGGGGCATTCAGACTTGGTCCTTACTCTAAGCAATGCAGCCCATGCCTCCCTGCCCAGACCCTGCTTGCTAGTTGTGGATGCAGACATCTGTGCTGCTTCTCAACTGGGGGAGTTACTGTTGGGCACATAATCTGTGGCTTTTAATTATTTTGTTTAATTTTTCCTCCCGGTAATATTGCCCTATCTGGTTCCAAAGCTTTCCACACACTCGGCAGTGAGAGTGTTTCCTGGGGTTTGGAAACTTCTCTTTTTTAAGACTCCCTTCCTGGAACAGAGGTTTGTCCTACCTCTTTTGTGTCTCTTTTTGTCTTTTATAATTTTTCCTACCTCCTTTCGAAGATAATGGGCTGCTTTTCTGGGTGCCTGATGTCCTCTGCCAGCATTCAGAAGTTGTTTTGTGGAATTTACTCAGCGTTCAAATGTTCTTTTGATGAATTTGTCAGGGAGAAAGTAATCTCCCCGTACTATTCCTCGACCATCTTAGGACCGCCTCCTCTCTCTTTTTTTTGATGTTCTTTTTCAAGCCTTTATCAAGCATGGTAGAAAAACTTTCATATACATATATAAAAATAATACAGATCATGTATATATTTTAGAAAAATTATGATTTTTGCTTAACTAAAAATTCTATGACATTTTGATTCCACATATTTGACTTTGTGTTAATAGAATTCTAGTTTTCTAATTTTAAAAAATATATATGCAACAAGAAACTACAATAGTTTGGCCACCTGATGTGAACAGCTGACTAATTGGAAAAGACCTCAATACTGGGAAAGAATTGAATGGAAAAGGAGAATGGGTGACAGGATGAGATGGTTGATAGCATCACCAACTCAATGGACATGAATTTTTAAAATTAATTAATTAATTTTAATTGGAGGTTACTTTACAATATTATGGTGATTTTTGCCATACATCAACATGAATCAGCCACAATTGTACATGTGTCCCCCTAACCTGAACCCCTCTCACTTCCCTACCCACCCCATCCCTCTGGGTCACCCCAGAGCACTTGCACTCTCATCTGTTTTACATATGGTCGTATACATGTTTCAATGCTATTCTCTCAAATCATCCCACTGTCACCTTCTCCCACACAGTCCAATAGATTTTTTAGCAAACTCTCAGAGACAGTAAAGGACAAATGACTATGGCATGGGGTCACAAAGAATTGGACATGACTTACTGACCGAATAGCAACAAAATGATCATATCTGACTCTTCATGACCCCATGGACTATACAGTCCATGGAATTCTACAGACCAGAACACTGGTGTGGGGACCTTTCCGTTCTCCAGGGGATCTTCCCAATCCAGGGATCAAACCTAGGTCTCCTGCATTTCAGGCAGATTCTTTACCAGCTGAGCCACAAAGGAAACCCAAGAATACTAGAGTGGATAGCCTATCCCTTCTCCAGCAGATCTTTCTGACCTGCATTGCAGGTAGATTCTTTACAACTGAGCTATCAGGGAAGACTAGTAAGTGCTGAAAAATAAACATAACTTGAAATTTCCCTTATGTTTTGCTAAAACTATAATTATATTAGTAATTATAACTTTAATTTAAAAATCAATAACATTTACTACACACATGCAAGTTGTGCAGCTTTAGCAACCACATTTGAATGAGGAGCAGTGACAAAACTTTTCTTCTATAACACAGAGAGCTCAACCTGGTGCTTTGTGACAACCTAGGAGCATGAGTTGGAAAATTGGAAAATTCAGCCATGGCCACAGGACTGGAAAAGGTCAGTTTTCAGTCCAATCCCAAAGAGAGGCCATGCCAAAAAATGCTCAAACTACTGCACAATTGCACTCATCTCACTCGCTACTAAAGTAATGCTCAAAATCCTCCAAGCCAGGCCTCAACAATACATGAACTATGTATTTCCAGATGTTCAAGCTGGGTTTAGAAAAGGCAGAGGAACCGGAGATCAAATTGCCAGTATCTGATAGATCATTGAAAAAGCCAGAGGGTTCCAGAATAACATCTATTTCTGCTTTATTGACTATGCCAAAGCCTTTGACTGTGTGGATCACAATAAACTGTGGAAAATTCTGAAAAAGATGGGAATACCAGACCACCTGACCTGCCTTTTGAGAAATCTGTATGCATGTCAGGAAGCAACAGTTTGAACTGGACATGGAAAAACAAACTGGTTCTAAATAGGAAAAGGAGTACATTAAGGCTGAATATTGTTATCCTGCTTATTTGACTGATATGCAGAGTACATCATGAGAAACACTGGGCTGGATGACACAAGCTGGAATCAAGATTGCAGGGAGAAATATTAATAACCTCAGATATGCAGATGACGCCACCCTTATGGTAGAAAGTGAGGAAAAACTACAGAACCTCTTGATGAAAATGAAAGAGGAGAGTGACAAAGCTGGCTTCATTGAAACATGTATAATATCCTATAAGAAACGAATCACCAGTCTAGGTTCAATGCAGGATACAGGATGCTTGGGGCTGGTGCACTGGGATGTCCCAGAGGGATGGTATGGAGACGTAGGTGTAGTGGGGTTCAGGATTGGGAACACGTGCACACCCATGGTGGATTCATGTTTATGTATGGCAAAACCAATACAATATTGTAAAGTAAAAAAAGTAAAATAATAATAAAATAAAAAAGAAAACTAAGATCATGGCATCTGGTCCCATCACTTCTTGGCAAACAGATGGGGAAACAGTGGAAACAGTGGCACACTTTATTTTGGAGGGCTCCCAAATCAAGGCAGATGGTAACTGCAGCCATGAAATGAAAAAACGCTATTACTTGGAAGGAAAGTTATGACCAACCTAGACAGCATATTAAAAAGCAGATGACTTTGTCAACAAACGTCCATCTAGTCAAGGCTATGGTTTTTTTCCAGTGGTCATGTATGAATGTGAGAGTTGGACTATAAAGAAAGCTGAGCACTAAAGAATTGCTGCTTTTGAACTGTGGTGTTGGAGAAGACACTTGAGAGTCCTTCGGATGCAAGGAGATCCAGCCAGTCCATCCTAAAGGAAATCAGTCCTGAATATTCATTGGAAGGACTGATGTTGAATTGAAACTCCAATACTTTGGCCACCTGGTGCAAAAGCTGACTCATTTGAAAAGACCCTGATGCTGAGAAAGACTGAAGGTGGGAGGAGAAGGCAATAACAGAGGATGAGATGGTTGGATGGCATCACTGACTCAATGGACACGAGTTTGGGTAAACTCCGGGAGTCGGTGATGGACAGGGAGGCCTGGCCTGCTGCAGTCCATGGGGTTGCAAAGAGTTGGACACGATTGAGCAACTGAACTGAACTGAACTGACTGAAAGGGGTGGGATGCAGTGGGGAGTGGGAGGGAGATTCGAGACGGAGGGGACTTATGTATGCTTATGGCTGATCCATCCATGTTGTTGTTTGACAGAAGCCAACATGGCATTGTAAGGCCATTACCCTCCAACTTAAAATAAATTAAAACAAAAAACAAAAAACTTATTCTACTAAACATACGTAAAATGATTTCAATGAGAAAATCTTTATCATTCAGAAAAATTAACAAATTATATTCAAATATATATCATGAAGCAAAACTAGTCATGGATCTATGAAAACATTATTCAGCAAAAATAGTAAGAATTTCTAGATGAAAACAGACATGATATATGAAATATGTAATGAAGGAGGAGCTAGCTGATTGTCACCAAAATGGTAGTATAGGAGCCCCCAGACTGCACCCTTCTCGAAAGACCAAAAATTAAAGAGTTTTCCACAACAAAAACAACAATGGGAAGAGCTCTAGAGTCCCTTTAAGAAGTTTCAGGCTCAAAAATCTCAGAATAACTCAACTAGAAGAAAAAGCAGACAGCTTCATTCCATTCCTCAAGCCAGCACTGCTCTAAGCCAAAAGGAAACTTCCCAGCTACAGAAGATTTTTCCTCATGGGAATGGTGGAGTGAGCAACTACCTCCCCCGCCTTTCATAGCACTATGTGAAGGACCCCCTTACTTTCACCCAACCCAGACTGGCAAAGCTGAGGTGTATAGAAAGAGCTAGACACAAGGGAAAAAAACAGGGGCTACTAGTAGCAGTAACTCAGAAAGAGTGATCACATTTCACAGTGACCTCTTCTGCAAACAAACCCAGCGGCGTTCACCACTGAAGGAACCAACCCTGAAGATTTCACCAGCTTTGACCCCACAAGTATTAACATTTGCCATCTGAGTACATTCCTACTTCCTGCTCCCCAGCCTCACTGGGGTCCAGAAACTGTATCAGCTGTTAGCTCAAGCCTCTGGACCTGTACAAGTACAAGACACTACTCTAGACCACTGTGGGTGACATTCAGTACCATAGACATACTCAGAGCTAACCCCTCCAGCTGTGCACTGGCATGCCACTGACCTGACACTTGTCTCCACTTTGCGGTGGAGTGTATGCCTCTGTAGGGAGACTGTGCAGCCGTAGGAGAACATGCCAATAGCCAAAGTCCCAAATCTGTCGTGGGCCTGGATCAGGCCTGTGTCTGTCACTGGGCTGTACCATTGTAGCTAGGACCTCCAGCAACTGTCGCCCCCAGCCTTCTGTCTCCCAACAACCCCCCAGTGCCATGCTCCCATGGCAATGTTACAAAACATTGCCAAGTCCATGTGCCCAATGCACAATAAGGTCAAACAATAATAAAACATTGGAGTTTGAAACAGAGAAAGGTTTATTAAAAGGCCATGCAAGGAGATGAGTGGCTCATGTCTTAAGAGCCCCAGAGTTACTGAAGGCTTTCAGCAAGCCCTTTTATTTCATTTTATTTTTTTTATATAATAATTTTTATTTTTACTTTATTTTAATTTACAATACTGTATTGGTTTTGCCATACATTGACATGAATCTGCCACGGGTGTACATGAGTTCCCAAACATGAACCCCCCTCCCACCTCCCACCCCATATCATCTCTCTGGATCATACCAGTGCACCAGCCCCAAGCATCCTGTATCCTGTATCAAACATAGACTGGCGATTCGTTTCTTACATGATACAATGTAAGTATACATTGTTTCAATGCCATTCTCCCAAATCATTACACCCTCTCCCTCTCCCATGGAGTCCAAAAATCTGCTCTACACATCTGTGTCTCTTTTGCTGTCTCGCATACAGGGTCATCATTACCATCTTTCTAAATTCCATATATATGTGTTAGTATACTGTATTGAGTTTTTCTTTCTGGCTTACTTCACTCTGTATAATCAGCTCCAGTTTCATCCACCTTATTAGAACTGATTCAAATGTATTCTTTTTAATAGCTGAGTAATACTCCATTGTGTATATGTATCACAGCTTTCTTATCCATTCATCTCCTAATGGACATCTTGGTTGTTTCCATGTCCTGGCTATTATAAACAGTGGTGCGATGAACATTGGGGTACATGTGTCTCTTTCAATTCTGGTTTCCTCGGAGTGTATGCCCAGCAGCGGGATTGCTGGGTCATAAGGCAGTTCTATTTCCAGTTTTTAAAGGAATCTCCACACTGTTCTCCATAGTGGCTGTACTAGTTTGCATTCCCACCAACAGTGTAAGCGGGTTCCCTTTTCTCCACACCCTGTCCAGAATTTATTGCTTGTAGAGTTTTTGATCGCAGCCATTCTGACTGGTGTGAGGTGGTACCTCATCGTGGTCTTGATTTACATTTCTCTAATAATAATGAGTGATGCTGAGCATCTTTTCATGTGTTTTTAGCCATCCGTATGTCTTCTTTGGAGAAATGTCCATTTAGTTCTTTAGCCAATTTTTTGATTGGGTCATTTATTTTCCTGGAATTGAGCTGCATAAGTTGCTTGTATATTTTTGAGATTAGTTTGTCAGTTGCTTCATTTGCTATTATTTTCTTCCATTCCAAAGGCTGTCTTTTCACCTTGCTTATAGTTTCCTCTGTTGTGCAGAAGCTTTTAATTTTAATTAGATCCCATTTGTTTATTTTTCCTTTTATTTCCAGTATTCTGGGAGGTGGATCATAGAGGATCCTGCTGTGATGTATGTCGGACAGTGTTTTGCCTATGTTCTCCTCTAGGAGTTTTATAGTTTCTGGTCTTATGTTTAGATCTTTAATCCATTTTGAGTTTGTTTTTGTGTATGATGTTTGAAAGTGTTCTAATTTCCTTCTTTTACAAGTGGTTGACCAGTTTTCCCAGCACCGCTAATCCATTGTATATTCTTGCCTCCTTTGTCAAAGATAAGGTATCCATATGTGTGTGGATTTATCTCTGGGCTTTCTATTTTGTTCCATTGATCTATATTTCTGTCTTTGTGCCAGTACCATACTGTCTTGATGACTGTGGCTTTGTAGTAGAGCCTGAAGTCAGGCAAGTTGATTCCTCCAGTTCCATTCTTTCTCAAGATTGCTTTGGCTACTCGAGGTTTTTTGTATTTCCATACAAATCTTGAAATTATTTGTTCTAGTTCTGTGAAAAATACCACTGGTAGCTTGATAGGGATTGCATTGAATCTGTAGATTGCTTTTGGTAGTATACTCATTTTCATTCTATTGATTCTTCCGATCCATGAACATGGTATATTTTTCCATCTATTAGTGTCCTCTTTGATTTCTTTCACCAGTGTTTTATAGTTTTCTATATATAGGTCTTTAGTTTCTTTAGGTAGATATATTCCTAAGTATTTTATTCTTTTCATTGCAATGGTGAATGGAATTGCTTCCTTAATTTCTTTTTCTACTATCTCATTATTAGTGTATGTGGATGCAAGGGATTTCTATGTGTTGATTTTATATCCTAAAACTTTACTATATTCATTGATTAGCTCTAGTAATTTTCTGGTGGAGTCTTAAGGGTTTTCTATGTAGAGGATCATGTCATCTGTAAACAGTGAGAGTTTTACTTCTTCTTTTCCAATTGGGATTTCTTTTATTTCTTTTTCTGCTCTGAAGTGCACACAGAACCTTCTCCAGGATAGATCACATCCTGGGCCATAAATCTAAACTTGATAAATTCAAAAAAATCGAAATCATTCCAAGCATCTTTTCTGACCATAATGCATTAAGATTAGATCTCAATTACAGGAGAAAAACTATTAAAAATTCCAACATATGGAGGCTGAACAACACACTGCTGAATAACCAACAAATCACAGAAGAAATCAAAAAAGAAATCAAAATATGCATAGAAATGAATGAAAATGAAAGCACAACAACCCAAAACCTGTGGGACACTATAAAAGCAGTGCTAAGTGGAAAGTTCATAGCAATATAGGCATACGTCAAGAAACAAGAAAAAGGTCAAATAAAAAACCTAACTCTACACCTAAAGCAACTAGAAAAGGAAGAAATGGAGAACCCCAGAGTTAGTAGAAGGAAAGAAATCTCAAAAATTAGGGCAGAAATAAATGCAAAAGAAACAAAAGAGACCATAGCAAAAATCAACAAAACAAAAAGCTGGTTCTTTGAAAGGATAAATAAAATTGACAAGCCATTAGCCAGACTCATCAGGAAACAAAGGGAGAAAAATCAAATCAATAAAATTAGAAATTAAAATGGAGAGATCACAACAGACAACACAGAAATACAAAGGATCATAAGAGACTACTATCAGCAATTATATGCCAATAAAATGGACAACGTGGAAGAAATGGACAAATTCTGAGAAAAGTACAACTTTCCAAAACTGAACCAGGAAGAAATAGAAAATCTTAGCAGACCCATCACAAGCATGGAAATTGAAACTGTAATCAGAAATCTTCCAGCAAACAAAAGCCCAGGTCCAGACGGCTTCACAGCTAAATTCTACCAAAAATTTAGAGAAGAACCAACACCTATCCTACTCAAACTCTTCCAGAAAATTGCAGAGGAAGGTAAACTTCCAAACTCATTCTATGAGGCCACCATCACCCTAATACCAAAACCTGACAAAGATGCCAAAAAGAAAGAAAACTACAGGCCAATATCACTGATGAACATAGATGCAAAAATCCTTAACAAAATTCTAGCAATCAGAATCCAACAACACATTAAAAGGATCATACACCATGATCAAGTGGGCTTTATCCCAGGGATGCCAGGTTTCTTCAATATCCGCAAATCAATCAATGTAATTCACCCCATTAACAAATTGAAAAATAAATACCACATGATTATCTCCATAGATGCAGAGAAGGCCTTTGACAAAATTCAACATTCACTTATGATAAAAACTCTCCAGAAAGCAGGAATAGAAGGAACATACCTCAACATAATAAAAGCTATATATGACAAACCCACAGCAAACATTATCCTCAAAGGTGAAAAATTGGAAGCATTTCCCCTAAAGTCAGGAACAAGACAAGGGTGCCCACTTTCACCACTACTATTCAACATAGTTCTGGAAGTTTTGGCCATAGCAATCAGAGCAAAGCCCTTTTAAAAGCAAAATGGGGAGAAAGGAGCATGGTTAGTTGCAAATTTCCTGGTGTCAGATCATTTGTTCTTGAAGTCAGGTCATGGTCAATCATGTTTCTATAAATTTTTGCCAAAATTTTAATTTTTTTAAATTTTAATAATTTTACCAAAATTATTATCTGTCCTGACAAGAAAGGGCAAAGTTCCAGGGTATAACTTTCACCCTCCAAGGTCCTGCGCCTCGCTAAGAGGAGGCAGAGCTCAGTCAGCAGCTCCCTCAGGACCAAGTCCCCAGACTCTGCTCAACTGACATCCCTGAGAGAGCCAGGCATCCAACCCAACTTCAGATTCCTCAAGCCACCCAAAGTGGGCAGACTAAGTCCCACAGGCTACAACCCAGGCAGACTGCCACTGTTATTACATCGCAGAGACCAGGATAGGGGAGAGGTTAACCATTGCCTCAAGGCCTGGGCCAAGGTTAGTGGGTGACCTTTGTGAAGGCTCTGAAGCCCTTGCAGGACACAGCTCCAAGCCTGTTCTCTGGGTCCCCAAGCTCACCCACTAACCCAAGTCTGGGTGAGCTGGAGGGCCTCAGGAAGAAGGCAGCATCCACCTCTTACCTCACTCTCCACCTCAGGATGACCACTCCACTGTTGTCTGAATCCTCTCATTAACTGTCCTTTCTTAACTGTTAGTTGCTTGTGGGCAGGGCCCACTTCTGTGCAGTCCAATGGCTGAATAGGACTGCTAATGGTCCCATGGCAACCATTGCCTGGTAACAAGGTGCAGTGGGGTGGGAAGTGTAGTAATGATCCACAGCAATGGCCCTGTGTTAAGAACTGGGTTCTATCATGCTCTATCACACTTGGATCTGGTGCCACTACACACCTTTGCACCTGACACGCTGTACCATTAGACTCAGAGTCTCAGCATGTTCAAACATGCCTCTGCCCACAGATAAATGTCTTCTCTTATTAGCTCATAAAGTCTGGAAGATGTGGCTGCTTCTTCAAATGTGAAAATACCTATGCAAATCCATAGGGATCACAAACAGTCAGGGAACATGACTCCACCAAATAAATACAAAGAAATGGGGATTCAGAAATTGCCTGAAAAGGAGTTCAAAACATTTGTTCTGAAGATGCTCAGAGATCTTTAAGAGAATGCAAATACAAATTAAAAAAAAAACAACAACTGTAAAAATCTAAGGAGAAAAATATGAGAGTGAAATGAGTTTATCTAAGAGATAAAAGTATGAAGAAGAACCAAAAAGAAGTTTTGGAGGTAAAGAATGAAAGGACTGAGCTAAAAAATTCAACAGAGAGTTTGAATAGCAGACTTGATTAAACAGAAGAAAGAATCAGTGATTTCAAGGACAGATCAATTAAAATTACCCAATCAGAGGTGCAAAAAGAAAAAAAAAATGGAATGAAGAATGAAAAGCAATGAAGAAAGCCTACATGACTTACAGGACTGCATTAGGAGAAGAAATTTTTTACATCATTGGTGGCTCAGAAGAGAAGGTGGAAGGATAGGATGCTTGAATAAAGAAACCGTGACAGAGAACTTCCCAAATCTGGGGATAGAATTGGACACCCAGGTTAGTGAAGCTAATAGATCATCCCCAAATTTCAATACAAAATGACCTTCTGTAAAACATTATAATAAATTTTAAAGAAAGAAACTATCTAAAATCAAAGATGAAAAAATAAAGTTTTGAAAGAACCAAAAGAAGAAGAAGAAGAAGAAGAAAAACCCTCTCATGAAAGGAGACCCCCATAACACTATCTGATGAATTCTCAGTAGTGGTCAGGAGAGAGTGGGATGATATTTTCAAAATGTAGAAAAAGAAAACTATGTATCAAGAATACTTGACCCCAAAAAAGTTGCCTTTCAGAAATGAAGGTGTGATAAAGATTCTTCCTAACAGCTCATCACCACTAGAACTGCCTTACAGAAAATTCAAAAAGGAGTTCTTCAAACTGAGATGAAAGTACATTACTTTAATATAAAAACATATAGAAACATACAACACAGGCATGGACTCAAACTCATAATTCTCTAATATGATGATGTGTTAAAGCACTTAATCCTCATATAAAGGTTAATGGACAAAAGTATTAAAAACAGCTATAGCAACAAAAGATATAAAATATAAAAAAATCTAAGTTGTGACTTAAAAAACATAAAAGGAAGATTGGAGAAAGGCAGAACTTTATATAATTGAAGTTAAATCACTATCAACGTAAAAAAGACTACTGTGTCTATGAGTTATTTTTTGTAAGCCTCATGATAATCACAAAGAAATAACTTACAGTAAATTTGCAAAAAATAAAGAAAAAGGAATCTAAGTAAACCACTATAGGAAATAATATATTCACAAAGGAAGGAATCAAGGGAGGAAGAACAAGAGAACTACAAGACAACCAAAAACAATAAGATACATTACTAAGTCTTCACTAATAAAACACTGCTCTAGTGGTAAATAGATCAAAATTTTCAATCAAAAGACACAGAGTGACTGTATTGATTAAAGCCAAACAAACCAAAAACCAGACTCAACAGTATCATATTGATAGTGTCAATAATAGAAATTCTCAAGGAAATAAAAATGAATTGAATAAAATGAGACAAAATCAGGACCTGAAAGAATAATAAGATCATTCAGTAATAAGAGCTTTAAAATCAAGCATAAAAAATATGGAATTTAAATAAAAAAGTAAAATTTTATGTTTAATATGACTATATTTTATTATTATTGTAGAGTTGTATAATGATCATTGAATTGACACTGAACCTCTTCAGAAATGAGAAGATGGTCATTAAGAGGAGAAATATCATTGTTAATAAATATAATTATCAAATATTTTGTATTAAAATGAAGTAAAAAAAAGAGTACAGAATGTTGTTAGATTCATATATGTGAAAAGTGTCAGGATGAACAATAGCAACAAAAACTAAAGGCAAAATAAAGTACATGATTTCTTAATTTCTCTATTTCTATTTATGGAGTCCCTATTAGTGCTAAGAGTTCCTTCAATTTAAAAATTAAATTGTCATATATACATAGAGCTCAAAATGATTCTGGATTAAAGACAATCTCTTTAACAAGTGGTGCTAGGAAAACTGGTCAACCACTTGTAAAAGAATGAAACTAGAACACTTTCTAACATCATTCACAAAAATAAACTCAAAATGGATTAAAGATCTAAATGTAAGACCAGAAACTATAAACCTCCTAGAGGAGAACATAAGCAAAACACTTGCCGACATACATCACAGCAGGATCCTCTATGACCCACCTCCCAGAATACTGGAAATAAAAGCAAAAATAAACAAATGGGATCTAATTAAAATTAAAAGCTTCTGCACAACAAAGGAAACTATAAGCAAGGTGAAAAGACAGCCTTCAGAATGGGAGAAAATAATAGCAAATGAAGCAACTGACAAACAACTAGTCTCAAAAATATACAAGCAACTTATGCAGCTCAATTCCAGAAAAATAAATGACCCAATCAAAAAATGGGCCAAAGAACTAAATAGACATTTCTCCAAAGTAGACATACAGATGGCTAACAAACACATGAAAAGATGCTCAACATCACTCATTATCAGAGAAATGCAAATCAAGACCACGATGAGGTACCATTTCACACCAGTCAGAATGGCTGCGATCAAAAACTCTACAAGCAATAAATTCTGGACAGGGTGTGGAGAAAAGGGAACCCGCTTACACTATTGGTGGGAATGCAAACTAGTACAGCCACTATGGAGAACAGTGTGGAGATTCCTTTAAAAACTGGAAATAGAACTGTCTTATGACCCAGCAATCCCACTGCTGGGCATACACTCCGAGGAAACCAGAATTGAAAGAGACACGTGTATCCCAATGTTCATCACAGCACTGTTTATAATAGCCAGGACATGGAAACAACCAAGATGTCCATCAGCAGATGAATGGATAAGAAATCTGTGATACATATACACAATGGAGTATTAATCAGTCATTAAAAAGAATACATTTGAATCAGTTCTAATGAGGTGGATGAAACTGGAGCCGATTATACAGAGTGAAGTAAGCCAGAAAGAAAAACACCAGTACAGGATACTATACATATATATATGGAATTTAGAAAGATGGTAATGATAACCCTGTATGCGAGACAGCAAAAGAGACACAGATATAAAGAACAGACTTTTGGACTCTGTGGGAGAGGGAGAGGTTGTGATGATTTGGGAGAATGGCATTGAAACATGTATACTATCATGTAAGAAACGAATCGCTAGTCTAGGTTCGATGCAGGATACAGGATGCTTGGGGCTGGTGCACTGGGATGACCCAGAGAGATGATATGGGGAGGGAGGTGGGAGGGAATTCATGGTTGGGAACTCATGTACACCTGTGGTAGATTCATGTCAATGTATGGCAAAACCAATACAGTATTGTAAAGGAAAAAAATAAAATAATATAAAAATAATAAAAACAAAATGAAGAATATTTGTTGAAGTATCACATGTTATTATTGTGTTAAATTTGCAAATCATTACCTATTTCTTTAATCAACCATTTATGGAATGTCAAGAGGTTGATCCAAATTTCTTTTTGTGAGAAATTTTATTTTTTTTTTATAAGAAACACAGTATTTTTTTTAATTTTAATATCTTTAATTCTTACATGCGTTCCCAAACATGAACCCCCCCTCCCACCTCCCTCCCCATAACATCTCTCTGGGTCATCCCCATGCACCAGCCCCAAGCATGCTGCATCCTGCGTCAGACTCCAAAATCATCAAAAATGCAAAAAGCATAAAATTTGAGTTATTACTTAATACACCTCTACATTACTTTTCCCTACTTTTATCTGATGTTTTTGATCATTCTTCATAGAACATTTTTTGTTTGTTTTCTTTATTCATTTTTTAAATTTACATACAGTAATGAACTGTAAGCACATTGCACTGAATGAAAGTGGCCAGGCTCACAAGACATTGTTCTGTATGATTCTACTTTTTGGAAAAGGTAAAATAATAGGAAGATAAAATATGTCAGTGATTTTGAGGAACTGGTTGTGTAAGGTATTCTGGGAGGTGATGGAGCTATTCCAGATATTGATTGTTTTATGTCAAATTCAAGAACTGTACATTCTGAAGCAGGAAAAGTCCAGTTAAACCTGGAATATCTTTTTCAGAAAATAAGAAAATTCTCCAAGAATGATGTAAACATATCAAAAAACTTATGACCTGCCTGAAAAGGGATCCTATTAGCAAAATTTAGCACAAATTGGATTTCAAAAACAAAAATAGTTATAATGAAGCATCAGTTCAATTCAGTTCAGCTGTGCAATCATGTCTGACTCTTTGCGACCCCATGGACTGCAGCATGCCAGGCTTCCCTGTCCATAACTAATTCCCAAATCTTGGTCAAACATATGTCCATTGAGTCGGTGATGCCATCCAATCATCTCATCCTCTGTCATCCCCTTTCCTCCTGCCTTCAGTCTTTTCAGGTGGCCAAACTGGAGCTTCAGCATCAGTCCTTCCAATGAATATTCAGGGTTGATTTTCTTCAGGATTGACTGGTTTGATCTCCTTGCTCTCCAAGGGACTGTCAAGAGTCTTCTCCAACACCACAGTTCAAAAGCATCAGTTATTCAGCACTCAGTCTTCTTCAGGGTCCAATCCTCACTCATATCTGTACATAACTACTGGAAAAAACCATAGCTTCGATTATACAGACCTTTGTTGGCAAAGTGATGTCTGCTTTTTAATACACTGTCTAGGTTTTTCATAGCTTTACTTTCAAGTAGCAAGTGTCTTTTAATTTCATGGCTGCAGTTACTATCTGCAGTGATTTTGGAGCACGAGAAAATAAAATCTGCCACTGTTTCCATTGTTTCCCCATCTATTTGCCATGAAGTGATGGAGCAGGATGCATAATCATTGTTTCTGAATGTTGAGTTTTAAACCAGCTTTTTCTCTCTTTTCTCTAACCTTCATCAAGAGGCTGTTCAGTTCCTCTTTGCTTTCTGCCGTTAGAGTGGTATCATCTGCTTATCTGAAACTGTTAATATTTCTCCCAGCAAACTTACTTCCAGTGTGCTTCTTCCAGCCCAGCATTTCAAATGATGTACTCTGCATATAAGTTAAATAAGCAAGATGATAATATACAGCCTTGACATATTCCTTTCCCAATTTTGAAACAATTCACTGTCCCATGTCTGATTCTAACTGTTGCTTCTTGACCTGCATTCAGGTTTCTCAGGAACCAGGTAAGGTGGTCTGGTATTCCCATCTCTTTAAAAATTTTCCACAGTTTTTTTTGTGATCCCCAAAGTCATTGAGGCTTTAGTGTACTCAATGAAGAAGTGGATGTTTCTCTGGAGTTCCCTTAGTTTTCCTATGATCCAGCAGTTATCAGCAATTTGAGTTCTGGTTCTTCTGCCTTTTCTAAATCAGGCTTATATACCTTGCTAGCATGTGAAACGAGCTTTTTTTTGGGGTATAAATTGGTGCTTATTTTTTGTGTGAAGTACAAGGTATGAGTCAAGATACCTTTCTTTGCCCTATGAATTTTTAATTATTTCAGCACCATTTGTTGAAAAAACTGTCTTGCCTTACACCTTTTAAAAACAAATATTTCACCATATCACTGTTGGTGTGGGGCTTCCCTCATAGGTCATTTGGAAAATAATCTGCCTGTAGTATTCTGGCCTGGGGAATTCCATGGACTGTATAGTCTGTGGGGTCACAAAGAGTCAGACATGAATGAGCAACTTTCACTGACACTTTCTGTTGGTCTATTTGTGGACTCTATTCTGATCATGTTCTCTAAGGGTCTATCCTTTCACCAATACCACACAGATTTCTGTACCTTAATAGTCTTGAAAATTTCCAGCATTTTCTTCACATTTAAAGCTGTGTTGGCTATTCAAGTCAATTTCCATATAAATTTCAGAATCACATTGTCACTATCTACAAATAGTTTTTTAGATTTTGATCAAGACTACTTCAAATCTATAAATCACATAGAAAACAGTAATTAGTCTTCAATCCATGAATATAAGGTAAGTAGAAAGATACTACTTATTTAGGTCTTCTTTTTTTCACCAGTCTTTGTAATTTTCAGCATATAGATCTAGCAAATATGTTTATAGGCTTATACCTAAGTATTTTATTTTTGATGTATTATATTTATTTCCATTTCAATTAATCATTGCTGATATATAGAAACATAATTTTTTGCATAGTAATACATTATTTTGCATAATAATCATGTATCCTGTGACCTTCTTAAACTCACTTGCTAGGGGAACATTTTTTAACAGATTGTTTAGAATTAAATATATAATTGTTCACTTACTGAGTTATAACTGACTCTTTGCAACTCCATGGACTGTAACATGCCAGGCCCCATGGGGTTCTCCAGGCAAGAGAATGGGTTGCCATTTCCTTTTCTAATGTACATAATTATGTGGTGTGTAGAGACCATGTCATCACTTCTCTTTTTCCACTCCATATACTACTTACTTATTTTTCTTCTATTATTAAACTACTTTGGACCTTCACTGTGAATTTGGATAGTAGTGGTGAAGGAGGATATCCTGGCCTTGTTCTAAATCTTCAGTTCAGTTCAGTCACTCAATCGTGTCCAACTCTTTGTGACCCCATGAATCGCAGCACCCCAGGCTTCTCTGTCCATCACCAACTCCTGGAGTTTACTCAAACTCATGTCCATCGAGTTGGTGATGCCATCCAGCTACCTCATCCTCTGTAGTCCCCTTCTCCTCCTGCCCCCAATCCCTCCCAGTATCAGAGTCTTTTCCAATGAGTCAACTCTTCGCATGAGGTGGCCAAAGTACTGGAGTTTCAGCTTTAGCATACAAATCTTAGTGGATAATAATTCAATCTTTTACCATTAAATATGATGTTAGCAATTGGATTTTTATTTTGTGGATATCAATATTAGTTTGCTAGGGCTTCCAAACAAAATATAACAGACTAAGTGACTTAAACAGCATAAATTTATTTCTTATAGGGTTCAAGGGAAGAAATCAAAGATCACCAGGATGTCAACAGGCTTGATTTCTTCTGGGGCCTCTGTCCTTGGCTTTCAGATGGCTGCTTTCTTGATGTATCTCCTCATGGCCTTTTCTCTGTTTGCCCACATCCCCAGTGTCTCTCTGTGTGTCCAAACTTCCACTTCCTATCATAAGGTTCTTTATCAAGTGAAGGAAGTTTATTACTAGTTTCCAAACTAGTCTCAAGCTTTCTAAGCGATTTTTTTCATGAATAGATGTCAACTTTTATCAATTGTTTTTCTGCATTTATTGAAAATAATTGTATGATTTTTCTTCTTTGATTCTTAATGTTTAGCCAATCCTGCATTCTTGAGGATGCTGTATCATTATATTGGATTGGCTAAAGAGTTCCATTGGTTTTTAAGTAAAAATAAAAGATACAGTTTTCAGTTTCATCAAGAACTTTATTGAACAACATATTCACCATTTTGTTCCACTACCTTCTATCATTTTTCAGACAACTTCATAATTCTATATTCTCAAAATTTTTATCTTTTTGAGCAAAGAGCTGTTCTGGGTGCCTTTTATAGTCTTCCAGGGAGTTGCAATTTTTTTTTTCCCATTAAGAGAATTTTGTGAAGGCCAAAATAATTGGAAATCTAAGTTGCAATGCCTGGTGAATATGGCAGTTGAGTCAGAATTTCCCAGCCAAACTGTAACAATTTTTTGCTTGGTCATCAAAGAAACAAGCATTATCCTGATGGAAGATTATGCATTTTCTGTTGACTGATTCTGGACCATTTTTTATCAAGTGTTGCTTTCAGTTGGTCTAATTGAGAGCAGTACTTGTTGGAATTAACCATTTGGTTTTCCAAAAAGAGCTCATAATTAGAAGATTCCCTTCCAATCCCGCCACATATATATCACCTTCTTTGGATGAAGAATGGCCTTTGGTGTGGTTGGTGGTGGTTCATTTCACTTGTCTCATGAACTCACCCATTCCACATTATTATAAAGTATCCACTTTTTATCACCCATCACAATTTGTTTTAAAAACAGAAAGTATTTGTTATGTTTAAGTAGAGAATTTCATGCAGAAGTCAAGAAGTTTTTTTTTAATTTTAACGTATACAGTACCCAAACGTCAAAGTGATCAACATAAACCTGCATCTTCCACATTGCAGGCAGATTCTTTACCATCTGAGCAACAGGAAACATCACCAAACTGGTACAAGTTATTTTCAACTCTCAATTTGGATATTTTGAATATGTCTTCCATTTCCTGTAGTATATAACATTGAATGTTCTTGACTAATATCTTGATTTGATCAACTTCAGCTGGTCTACCCAACCATGGAGCATTGTCCAGCAAGAGATTTCCGGCACAAAAGTTTGCAAACCACTTTTGACACATTCAATCAGTCACAGCGCCTTCTCCACGCACTGCACAAACTCTTTCTTTGCATTTCACTTGTGTTTTTAACCTTGAAATAATAAAGATTTTTTCTTCCATATTCAATATTAAAATGGCTACACAAAAATTCACCAATTTCAATGTTTTGAATGAAATCAAAGAAAACTAACCCATACTAGGGGGCTTCCATGGTGGCTCAGATGGTAAAGAATCTGCCTGCAATGCAGGTTACCCAGACTCAATTCCTGGGTTGGGGAGATCCCCTGGAGAAGGAATGGAAGAGGAGCTTGGCAGCCTACCATCCATGGGGCTGCAAAGAGTCAGACACAACTGAGGAACTAATGAAAGCCCTTCTAGAGCCATCTTATGGGAAAAAATGAACTTTTTGACCAACTCAGTCTTTTCAGTTGTTTGATTTGATTTGGTAATATTTTGCCAAAGATATTTGCATATATGATCATGAAAGATATTGGTCTTTCATTTTCCTTTTCTTGCAATATATTTGGTTTTAGAATCAGGTTAGTGTTAAGCTCATAAAATGAGTTGATTCTCATATGTTTTAGATGACATTGTGCATGATTGTAATTATTTCTTCTTTAAAATATTACATAAACTTTGCATTGCAGCCATCTATGCCTGAAGATTTCTTCATTGGTGGTGTTTGTGAATTCAATCCCTTTGATAGATATAGAATTCTTCTGGCATTGCAATAATTTTTACTATCATTTTCCATAGAGAGAAGAGAAAAATATTCAATCTTCCCTCCAGCATGGTTGATGGGTATCGGTTGTTTTATTAGTGATAGGATCCATAAAATATGAACCTGTCACACTGACATATGCACTATTTGTAAAATACAGGTTTTTCTCCCCAACACAAGAGGTCTGATTATATACAATTTTAAAACAATTCCCACAGAAAAAGAAGATGCATGGTCTTTTTATAAATACAACTTTTATTATTATATACTTTATTAAGTATACACTCTATATATTTATGGAACAATATGCTTCATACTTATGCTGTAATCCAGGTATTCTGTATATATATATATATACAGTATACTATATATAAGTATATATACATATACAGTATACTATATATAAGTATATATACATATACAGAATATACATAAGTATATATATATAAGTATATATATATATAGTATACTTATATATGTTATATTATGTAATTCTGTTAGAATAATACTTTTTTTTTTTTACTAGATATAAAATAAGAATATATTCCTCCATTCACAATTTTCATGTCTCATGTTTGGAAGATTCTTCCACAGATTAGCTTCTGGGTTCATAGTTTACAAACTGGCTTCTGGCTTTATAGATTATTTCTTTTGTATACTTAGAGCTCCCTTAATCACAGAATGTCACACATTAGACCAAACATAATGATGAGAAGTGTAAACTTCTAAGTCCTAACACAAAAAGGCTAAGGTTTCAGAGAGGCTAAAAAAAAATTGAAACAGTATTCTGACTATAAGACAAATAAATACTACAAACAAGAGTTGGTGTAAGACTAAATAAGCATTGAATAAGAAAAAAACATAGCATTATAACTATCAAAAATATTACAAAAGATGGAACCACTGTATAATTGTAGAAGGCATGGTTAATAATGAAGAAGAATACATGGAAAATAACTTGCGGTAAACAGAATGGAAACTATTAATCAAAATCTATTAAACTACAAGGAAAATATACAGAGATTTAGCTAAAAGTTTGACCATAACTGACACTTCAAAAACAACAACAACGACAACAACAACAACAACACACAGATGTATAGAACAGTCTTTTGGACTTTGTAGGAGAGGGCGAGGGTGGGATGATTTGGGAGAATGACATTGAAACGTATAATATCATATATGAAATGAATCCCCAGTTCAGGTTCGATGCATGATACTGGATACTTGGGGCTTGTGCACTGAGATGACCCAGAGGGATGGTATGGGGAGGGAAGAGGGAGGGGGTTTCAGGATGGGGAACACGTGGATACCTGTGGCAGATTCATGTTGATGTATGGCAAAACCAATGCAATATTGTAAAGCAATTAACCTCCAATTTAAATAAATAAATGTATATTTTAAAAACTATCATAAATAAAATTAATTAATAAAATAAGTAGGCATAGTAAAAATCAACCTGAAACAATAAATGTATCTCATTTTATAGCATATGCCATATTCATATGAACATTTACTTAGGCACTCACAAAAAGAAACTTAACTAAATATAAACATAGAAGTATTAATTCCTACTTTTACTATATTGACTACAATATATTAATTTATAAATTAAAAGTAAAATACTTGTGAGTAGAAATAATAAAATAAAATAAATAATAACATAATCTTAATAAAATAACAAATTGAAGAAAAAAGAATATATTTCAAAAGATGAAAATAATGAATATAAATACAGTGTATACAGCTAAAACATTTCTACTAGAAAATAAAAATAATAATTTGAATATTTCATTATGAATAGACAAAATTAATCAGAGTTATGAAAAAGTTTATGGTTTCAAATTTAAAGAATATGAATATAAGTATAATAAACTTGAAAATCAAGATAAGAATGATAAGTATATTTTTTTATTTTATTTTTTTATTTTTATTTATTTATTTATTTATTTATTTTACATTTATTTATTTATTTATTTTTATTTTTATTTATTTCTTTTTTTTTTAATTTTAAAATCTTTAATTCTTACATGCATTCCCAAACATGAACCCCCCTCCCACCTCCCTCCCCAAAACATCTCTCTGGGTCATCTCCATGCACCAGCTTTAATATGAAATCCACAGAACTAAACTGGAAAATTCACAGAGAACTATTTCAGTAGCAAATTGGAAAAAAACATCCAAGAGCTACTCTCAACCACAGCTGGGGAAGGAAATCAGTTAAATTTGACAGCTCTTTAGAGAAATATTTTAAGCTTTAAAATTTATGATGTTAAAAAGCTTAAAAAATTCTGAAATTGTTATTTCATAACACAAATGTGTTTATTTACCCAAATTCATTTAATGCCAAACAGTCTATCTCAATTATGAACATAAGTGTGAAAAATTTGTTTTTAAAATGATATATTTACATACAGAATTTAGTTTTACAATATAAAATATGCCACTATAGCTAAACAAATTTCTTGAGAAATCTGTGTATAGCTAAACAGATTTCCTGAGAAGTCTGTATGCAGGTCAAGAAGGAACAGTTAGAACTGGATATGGAATAACAGACTGGTTCCAAATCGGGAAAGGAGTATGTCAAGGCTGTATTTTTCACCCTGCTTATTTACTGATATGCAGAGTACATTATGTGAAATGCTGGGCTGGATGAAGCACAAGCTGGAATCAAGATTGCCAGCAGAAATATCAATAACCTCAGACATGCACCACACTTATGGCAGAAAGGAAAGAAGAACTAAGGAGGCTCTTGATGAAAGTGAAAGAGGAGAGTGAAAAAATTGGCCTAAAACTCAACATTCAGAAAGCTAAGATCATGGCATCTGGTCCCATCACTTCATGGCAAATAGATGGGGAAACAGTGGAAAGTGAGAAACTAGTTTTTGGAGCTCCAAAATCACTGCAGATGGTGACTACAGCCATGAAATGAAAAGACGCTTACTCCTTAAAAGGAAAGTTATGACCAACCTAGACAGCATATTCAAAAACAGAGACATTACTTTACCAACAAAGGTCCATCTAGTCAAAACTAGTTTTTCTAGTAGTCATGTATGGATGTGATAGTTGGACTATAAAGAAAGCTGAGCACTAAAGAATTGATGCTTTTGAACTGTGGTGTTGGAGAAGATTCTTGAGAGTCCCTTGGACTGCAAGGAAACCCAAGCTGTCTATCCCAAAGGAAATCAGTCCTGAATATTCACTGGAAGGATTGAAGCTGAAGATGAAACTCCAATACTTTGATGCAAAGAGCTGACTCATGGAAAAGACCCTGATGCTGGAAAAAACTGAAGGCAGAAGAAGGGGATGACAGAGGATGAGATGGTTGGATGGCATCATCAAATCAATAGACTTGAGTTTGAGCAAGCTCAGGGATTTGGTGATGGACAGGGAAGCCTGGCATGCTGCACTCCATGGGGGTCACAAAGAGTTGGACATGACTGAGTGAAGCAGGGTGACAATATACAACCTTGACATATTTCTGTCCCAATTTTAAATCAGTCTGCTGTATACATGTCTGGTTTTAACTGTTGCTCTTTGACTTGTAAACAGGTTTCTCAGGAGGCAGGCAGGTATGGTAGTCTTGTATTCCCCTCTCTTTCAGAATTTCCCATGATTTGTAGTTGTCCACAGAGTCAACGGCTTTAGCATAGCCAATGAAGCAGAGGTAGATGTTTTTCTCGAATTCTCTTGATTTTTCTATGATACAATGTTGTTGGCAATTTGATTTCTGGTTCCTCTACCTTTTCTAAATCTAGCTTGAACATCTGGAATTTCAGTTCTTGTACTGTTGAAGCCTGGCATGCAGTACTAGTTCAATGAAATCAAGTGAAAACAATACATGAGTGAGAAGATAGAACTGAATGAGAAAGAAAACTCTTAGATCAGAGATTATTGACCTAATAAAAATCTAAATGACAATTACAGGAGGCACTGAAATTACTGACATTCCTCTTTGAAGAACAGACTCATGGATTTATGTTCTATGTACTACATTTATAAAAATAAAGGATTATAAAGTATTTTTCTAATATCAGCATAAGAAAATATTGATGAGCTATCCAAACTGTATTATTGAATAAAAATAATATATAAGAACCTACAAATGGTTGTATCTACTTTGATCATTGTATTGAAAAACATCAGATAGACACATGAAAGAAACTAAAATTTGCATTGGGTCCTTCTTTCTATTATATCTACTATAATACAGGGAAAGGCTACAAACATCTGTTTCAAATTCTCCCATTAAAAATTTTACATGAATATTCAGTAAAAATTCAATAGAAAGGATAATATGCACATGTAATTTCATTAGGAATAAATTCTGATCTAATTTTAGAATTCTGGGGCATCTGTTGATATGCTTGTTTCTAATGTTTATAATATTTACACTTAACACTAATCTTTCTTCTGAGCCCAGGAATCCCTTAAATATGATGGGATAAACATTTTTTAAGTAGTGACCTAGAATCCTGAAAGATGAGAGAACTCCAAAAGATTATAACTTATCTTTTGACAGATTCAGTGTAGTGGGTTGCATGGAGCATCTCCCTCACTCCACCCACCAAATTCTTGTCTATCCAAGAATTTCAGAATCTGATCTTATTTGGAAATGAGAGCTTTGCAGATGTAATTATTTAAGGATAAAGATGAACTCATGGGCCTCCCAGGTGGCACTAGTGGTAAAGAACCTGCCTGCCAATGAAGGAGATGCAAGAGATGAGGGTTTGACCCCTGGATTGAGACTACCCCCTGGAGGAGGGCATAGCAACCCACTCCAGTATTCTTGCCTAGAGAATCCCTTGGACTGAGTAGCCTCCCGGAATACAATCTATAGTGTCCCAAAGAGTTGGACACGAGAGAAGCCACTTAGCACACACCCATGCAAGGTGAACTCATGCTGGTTTAGGGTTGGCCCTAAATCCAATGAAAAAGACATGAATAGGCAGTGGGGAGAAGGCCATTTGAAGACAGAGGCAGAGATTAGAGTGATGCGGCCAAGGACCCACAAAGAGCTGGAAGAGGCAATGAAACATTTTCCCTAGTACCTTTAGAGGTAGTGTGACTCTGCCAATACCTTGACTTCTGTCCTCCAGAACCATGAAAGAATAAATCCCTGTTAAGTTTGCAGCAATTTGTTTCAGCAGCCACAAGAAACTAATACAATGGGCATGATCTACTCCAATGCTTCAGAGTCGCAAATTTAATCTGTAGGCAGGTGTTTATGTCCATTGAATTGGTGATGTGATCCAACCATCTCATCCTCTGTTGTCCTTTTCCCCTCCAATCTACAATCTTTTATAACATCAGAGTCTTTTCCAATGAGTTGACTGTTCACATCTGGTGGTCAAAGTATTGAAGCTTCAGTGTCAGCATCAGTCCTTCCAATGAGTATTCAGGGTTTATTTCCTTTAAGATTGATTGTTTGATCTCATTGTTGTCCAAGGGGCTCTCAAGAGTCTTCTCCAGCACCACAGTATGAAAGCATCAATCCTTCAGCCCTCTGTCTTCCTTATTGTCCAGCTCTCACATCCATACTTGACTACTAGAAAGACCATAGCCTTGACTATGAGGATATTGTAGGCAAAGTAATGTCTTTGCTTTTTAGCATACTGGCTAGTTTGCCAAAGCTTTTCTGCCAAGAAGCAATTGTCTTCTTATTTCATGGCTACAGTCACCATCCACAGTGATGTTGGAGGCCAAGAAGGGGAAATCTGTCACTACTTCCACCTTTTCCTCTTCTATTTGCCATTAAATGATGGGACTGGATGCCATGATCTTAGTTTTTTTCAATACTGAGTTTTGAGCCAGCTTTTTCACTCTTCTTCACCCTCATTAAGAGGTTCTTTAGTTCTTCTTCGCTTTCTGCCATTAGAGTGATATCATTCCCATATCTGAGGTTGTTGATATTTCTCTGGGCAGTCTTGATTCCAGCTTGTCATTCATCCAGCCTGGCATTTCACATGACATGATCTGTGTATAAGTTAAATAAACAGGGTGACAATAAACAGCCTTGTTGTACTCCTTTCTCAATCCTGAACCAGTCAGTTGTCCCATATAAGGTTCTAACTGTTTCTTCTTGAACAACATACAGGTTTTTCAGGAGACAGGCAAGATGTTCTGGCTTTCTCATCTCTTTAAGAGTTTCCCAGTGTACACCCATGGCGGATTCAGGTTGGTGTATGGCAAAACCAATACAGTATTGTAAAGTAAAATAAAAATAAAAATAAAATAAAATGGAAAAAAAGAGAAAAAAATGTAATTATAGTATGTAAGCTCTAAGAGGCCTAGAAATTTTGTTTCTTTTGTTCAGTGTTGTACCTAGAACAGAACAAGGACTTCACATGTATCTGTTTAGTAAATAAATTTTTTTTTTTAAAAAAGAGTTCTCCACAGTTTGTTATGATCCACACAGTCAAAGGCTTTAGAGTATTCAATGGAACAGAGGGGTTTTTTTGGAAATCCCTTGCTTTTTCTATGATTCAGCAAATGTTGGAAATTTGATGTCTGTTTCCTCTTCCTTTTCTAAACCAAGCTTGAACATCTGGAAGTTCTCAGGTGATGCTGAGAACCTAGCTTGGAGGATTTTGAGCATAACCTTACTAGTATGGGAGATGAGTGCAATTGTCCAGTGGTTTAAACATTCTTTAGTACTGCCCTTCTTGGGAATTTGAATGAGGATTGATCTTTTCCAGTCCTGTGGCCACTTCTGGGTTTTCCATATTTGCTGACATATTGAGTGCAGCACTTTAACACCACCATCTCTTAGGATTTTAAATAGCTCTATTGGAATTATATCACCTCCACTATCTTTATTGGCAACAGTGCTTCCTAAGACCCACCTGACTTCATACTCCAGAATGTCTGGCTCTAAGTGAGTGACCACACCACTGTGGTTATTCGGGCTATTAAGATATTTTATGTAGGGTTCTTCTTTGTATTCTTGCCATCTCTTCTTCTTCTTTTTTTTTTTTTTTTGTAGAAAATTCCTTTATTATAGTGCAAATAACTTTCAGCAGTGACATCATAACGCTAAAACACATTTAGCAACATTTTACACCACGCAGTAAATAAGAAAGTGTTTCTTTGAAAATATGTCATCATAGGAACATTATTTCTACATTAACAATGTAGCTGGAAAATGCCAAGGGTGTTTCTCTCAAGGCAAAAGTTCTCCCGCCCTCTTTTTGGATATTTTCTTATTACAAATGAAAGGATTTGCCATTTTAACAAGTCATCAACAATTCTAAGAATGATCCTTCTGGAGGTTTTTAACTAAGGTTGGCATGATTTGAAATGGGGTTTCAAGTTTTTTTAAAAATTAAGACAATTCTGGGATAGCCCAGAAAGGAGAAGTCATTCCTATTAACTTTTAAGTAGATATATACATTCACTCCAAATTTGATGCAGAAATGAACAGGTTGTCTAAAGCCTGCCTATTATTCCCCCAGAGCCTGATATTTATGTTCCTTGGTTTTGGTCATATTGCAGAATTAGGGCTCTGGACAGGAATAACACTTTACACACCCAAATGCTTTCCTGTGAAGCTTAAAATTGCACTTTTCATCCTGAATTCCCACCTTAGACCACACATGCTGATGAGAGGATGTGAACAGTTTCCAGTTTACAGCTAATGATTAATACAGCTGGACTAGCCCCCTGCTAACTTAATTACACCTGAATCAAATCATCACATCATTTTGATAAATTTCAATAAGCTTAACCAAGAGGTTCTCACTGACCCCACAGAACAATGAAGGGTTAACAGTGTATCTTTACACTAAGCTGCCTAAGGTCTTGGCTGCTAACCAGTTAGCTGATACGTAGAGAGAACAGTGTCAGTTCCAACAGTTATACCCCCAACTCCTCCAGTTTCTGCTGAATTATGCAGTGGGTGGGAATGGATGCCCACTCAAAGAAAAACCTCCTGTTGGGGGGGGGGGTCTTCTACCACAATGAGACTCAAAACCCCTACCAATATATTTCAGGGTGTCCTCTAGGTCTCTCTACAAATACTTGACAAAATCTAGTGGCTGCACAAGGTTAGTCACGGGCTCCAAAATACGGAGCCAGAGCACAGCCCTCCTGGGGTTATGGCTGGTTAAGTCAGCAGGGACATAAAGCTTCTCAATGCTCAGACAGTCTTATTGGATAAAGCATCTTCTTACATAATACAATGGAACTGTGCTAAACAGTTTCAAAGCTGAGGAGAATCCAAATATATCACCTATAAAAAAAATTCACGATTTTAGTTTGCTTTTTCTTAAACTTTGGTACTGAAACACTGTCTACATTCTTGACACGTGAAAATGACGTGGTCACTTCAGTGCCTCTGTATGTTGTGTAAAAAAACTCAAAAGCAAAGCAGGACAAGGACGTGTCATAACAAGATGCAGTATGCTGTACAAATAAAACCTAAATTGTATATAAATACAACCCCACCCCAGCACCCCCTTACCCACCCCACCACCACCGCCCACCCCCCCACCCCCACCCCCCCCCCCGCCAACTAGCTGACCAGAGCAATGCCAAGGGTCCTTCTCTCCAAGGCCAATGCAGTTTATGAAATCCAGCACCCAGGACTCCAACCATCCCTTGCCTTCCAGTGACATGTGTATCACTGCAGGCTTTTCCTGGAGACTACCTACTGTCTAATCAGTTCCACAAGTACAGGGAAACTGCCAAAGCTTCATTGGATCATTCATACTATTGGCTGGACTCAAAGACCTAGAGTAGTGGGAGTTAACTTTTCAGATAAACTGGATCATTTCCTATGTTGGATCTTGTCTTATCGTACTATCTTAGCAGAGTCCACACAGTAGGAAGCATCTTCTACTCTGAAGCTCCAAAGGCATTGCTTAGGGATTGGTAAGGGTCACATAATAAAAGTGACACAATGAGCTAACAGCTTAAGTTGATATAAATTATTTCCAAGTAAGTTATTTGGGGCCATTTGCTTCTGCTTTCCATTGCATTCCCAAATCATTTTCACACTATACCTTTAAAAATGTATATAATAGTCCATTTTTAAAACTATCGATGCAATCACCTCTTAATGTGTTTTCAGCTAGCTTAATAACAACTTGATGAGCTATTATGTAGATCCAGTGAAAAGTAGTTAATTAGTCTTAAGGATGCCAATACTGTGCTAATTTCGCATTATGGACAGAAAGCAATGTTAAGTAGAATTTTACATAATCATTAATAACTTGAAAAGCAGTGTTACTGAACTGTTGCAAAGTTTTCCCAAAAGCACTTACAGCAATTTATATCAAGAGATCCTAAGTTTAGGGGTAGGAGGATAAGACTCAGCTCTTTAAGGTAGAAACTCATCTTTCTCATGACTACAATAGGTAATTTCCCCACTCAGACCTAAGATAATTGTACATTCAAAAGTTCATAACAAGCTGTTCTTGAGACATTAATCATCTCTAACACATACACTGAGTAGAAATAACTACAAGAAAGCTTAAAAAATCTGAGTTAACATTATGCTGTGCAAAAAGGAAAAAACAACAACAACAAAACAAACAGACAAAAAAACACCTTGAACAACCTACATTCTATGTTAAATACCCTGACTAAAACGTTGGTTGTGCTATACAATTCCACTTCAGTGCAGAAATGAGTTGATTTCTGTGTACCGTCTTTGTTGTTGTTAAGTCTTTACCACTTTTGTTCGAAATATCAGCTTGCTTTGAAAAGAGGAATAACTTATTACCAAATCACAAATTGTCACAGATCCTTCTCAGTTTAGTCTGAATAAAATCCAGCATAAATATATTACTTTGTTCTGGGAATAATGGCTTGGTGTCTTAGTTCTGATAGCTTCCTAAGGGCAAACCACCGATGAAGTCATTTTGGGTTTAAACTGCACAGAAAGAAGAGACAGTGAAGTCTGCCTTTTTGTTTTCTTTTTAAGTCTTTAGACCTTGCTAGGACACTTCTTTCAGATCAACAGTCAGGCAGTTGTGGCACCTGTTGCTCTTTGAAACAGACGTGGTTTAAACATCAGCCAAGCTTAGTGATCTGGAGGTCTCTGTTGATCTTTATGGCGTCAATTGCAGATAATGTTTGAATGCGGTCGTAAAAATCAAAAAGTTGGTGTCCATCCACAAACACTCTAAAACGTGGGTGCTCACAAAGGATTTCCACCCTGAATGGCTGGTCTGGGATGAGTGGGAAGTAAGGGATTGCTGACTGTTCTTCACCCCTTTCCCCAGATATACCAGAATTTCTGAGTGGCTACTGGTCTGTGAACACTGCTTTGAGTTCAATTGCCACGTCAGCGGGAGGATCTTCTGAATCACCACAGGTCAAGCTGATTGCAAAGCTTTCTGGGTTGAGGTCTACAATGCCCATCACTAAAACCTTCTTGCCTGGTCTCAAGCCACCTTTAATGTGCCCACAAAATGGCACGATCAGTCATGGGAAGTACACGTCGGCTTGAACTGGAGAGCCCAAGGAGTTGTTTAAATGTACATCATCTAGTTTCACCACTGCATCATTGTCGGCCACTGACCCCGCCATCCTCTCACGCAGCGCCGCGGGGTGAGCGGCTGGCGGCCGGGCAGCGTGGGACGTGGGACGTGGCGCGGGCGGGGATCTCTGGGCGGTCCTGTGCCCGGTGGAGGCACGGGTCTTGCCATCTCTTCTTGATTTCTTCTGCTTTTGTTAGGTCTTTACTGTTTCTGCCATTTATTGGGACCTTTTTTGGATGAAATGTTCCTTTGATATTTCCAATTTTCTTGAAGAGATCTCTGCTGCTGCTAAGTCGATTCAGTCGTGTCCGACTCTGTGCAACCCCATAGACGGCAGCCTACCAGGCTCAGCCCCTGGGATTCTCCAGGCAAGAACACTGGAGTGGGGTGCCATTTCCTTCTCCAATGTATGAAAGCGAAAAGTGAAAGTGAAGTCGCTCAGTCGTATCCGACTCCTCGCGACCCCACAGACTGCAGCCTTCCAGGCTCCTCCGTCCATGGGATTTTCCAGGCTCTAGTCTTTCCCTTTTATTGTATTCCTCTATTTCTTTGCATTGTTTATTGAAGAAGGCCTTTTTGTCTCTCCTGGTTATTCTCGGGAACTCTGCATTTAGTTTCGGTGTACCTTTCCCTCTCTCTCTTGCTTTTAACTTCTCCTCTTTCCTTGGCTATTTGTAAAGCCTCCTCAGACAACCGCTTTGCCTTCTTGAATTTCTTTTTCTTTGGGATGGCTTTGTTCTGCCTCCTGTACAATATTACAAACCTCTGTCCATAGTACTGCAGGCACTCTGTTTACAGATCTGATACCTTCAACCTATTTATCACCTCCACTTATATTCACAGGAGATTTGATTTAAGTCACCTGATTGGCTTAGTGTTTTTCCCCACTTTCTTTAGTTTAAGCCTAAAGTTTACTATGAGGAACTGATGATCTGAGACACAGTCAGCCCCAGGTCTTGTTTTGCTGACTGTACATGTCTTCTCCATCATTAGCGACAAAGAATGTAATCAATTTGATTTCAATACTGACTATTTGGTGATGTCTATGTGTTGTCATCTCTTGTGCTGTTGAAAACAGGTGTTTGTTATGACCAGTGAATTCTCCTGGCAGAATTCTGTTAGCCTTTGCCCTTCCTCATTTTGTACTTCAAGGCCAAACTTGCCTATTACTCCAGGTATCTCTTGAATTCCTTCTTTCGCATTCCAATCCCTTATTGGAATGAAACAGAACTTTTTTTTTCGGGGGGGAGGGTGTTAGTTCTAGAAGGTCTTATAGGTCTTCATAAAACTGATTAACTTCAGCTTCTTCAGTATGGGTGGCTGAGGCATAGACTTGGATTACTGTGATGTTGAGTGGCTTGCCTTGGAAATGAACTGAGATCATTCTGTTGTTTTTGAGATTGCAACCAAGTACTGCATTTTACACTCATTGATTTTGAGGGCTACTCCATTTCTTCTATGGGATTCTTGCCCACAGTAGTAAATATAAGGGTCATCTGAATTAGATTCATCTATTCCTGTCTATTTTAATTCACTGATTCCTAAGTTGTTGGTGTTTACTCTTGCCATCCCCTGCTTGACCATATCCAATTCACTTTGATTCATGGACCTAACAGTCTATGTTACTATGCAATATTGTTCTTACAGCATCAGATTTTACTTTCATCACCAGACACATCCACAACTGAGTGTCGTTTCCACTTTGGCCCTGCCGCTTCATTCTTTCTGGAGCTATTAGTCGTTGTCCTCTGCTCTTCCCCAGTAGCATATAGAACATCTACCAACCTCGGGGGCTCATCTTTCAGTGTCATAGCTTTGTGCTTTTCTATACAGTTCATGGGGTTCTCACCTCAAGTATACTGGAGTGGTTTGCCATTCCCTTCTCCAGTGTATCACATTTTGCCAGAACTCTTCCCTATGACCCTTCTGTCTTGGGTAGCCCTACACAGCATGGCTCATAGTTTCACTGAGTTATGCAAGCCCCTTCACCATGACCAGGCAGTGATCAATGAAGGGGATTTAATACATCACTGAATCAGTTGTAAATCATGTGTAATAATGGTGCTAAAATTTTAATTCTTCTTAAGGTACGTATTTTGGGGGGAAAGTTAATTCAATAATTCAAACCTCTCATTTCTTCAGATCTTCTTCCTTTTAAATATTTTTAAAGTTAATTTTAAAGTTTACAATTAAAAGTTTAAGTTTAAAGTTTACAATTAAACTTCAAATTTAATTTGTCAAACCAGAGACTCCCCTGGTGGCTCAGTGGTAAAGAATCTACCTGCAATGCAGGGGACACAGGTTCAATACCTACATCAGGAAGATCCCTTGGAGGAAGGCATGGCAATCCATTCCCATTCTTGTTAGGAAAATCCCATGGACAAAGGAGCTGAACAGGCGACTGTCCATGTGTAGCAAAGAGTTAGACATGACTGAATCAACTGAGCATGCACACACAGACTTTATAGATTAACTTTTTTTCAAAATGTGTTTTATTAATATCAATTTAGCCTTCACATTTTATAAGATGCTATAACCGAAGTACTTTAAAAAATTTACATAAATGGTATTTTCTCTTGAAATCCATCAAAGAATAAAGAGCAAATTTAACCCTCCATATGCAACCCACCATAGGCAAGGTGATCTCTGCTGTTTCTTTACATATTGTATCCAAGAGTGACTTTATTTATTCCTTCCTAATATTTTCTATTATATATGAAATGACTTATTCACACTTTGCCATGCTTGCATTCTTTCCCTGCCCAAGGACCAGTAGTGTTGGCTCCATCTGAGCTTCCTTGGGATTTCCCACATGGTCTATATGTTAAGCTCAGAAGGTTTCCAGTATCACTCAACCTTTCTGGGCTATTTTTCCCACCAACATATTGTATTAAGTTGACATCTAAAGGGTATGTAAGATTTATGGCTAATTCAATGGTCCAAAGCCCTAGTAGCAGAAATCTGTTAAGAAATGATCATAAAGGAAACTATCTGGTCATGATTTGCTCCCTTCAAAACCTACTAGACCAGATTAAAAATCCTGTGAAAATTAAAACCAAAGTGACGCTGATTACCAACCTCTTCAGATTGATATAAACAAAAGAGATATATGCCATTTAGAATACTGAAAGCCAGAGAAATGTCTTTTTTTTTTCTTTAAAACTGACAAGTCAACATTTTCAGAAGGTATTCATATTGTTATTCTTACAGTTGTTTGGTGGTTTAGTCGCTAAGTTGTATCCAATTCTTGTGACCCCATGGACTGTAGCCTGCCAGGCTATGTCTGTGGGGATTCTCCAGGCAAGAATACTGGAGTGGGCTGCCATTCCCTTTTCTAGGGGATCTTCCCGACCCAGGAATTGAACCCAGGTTTCCCGCATTACAGGCAGCTTCTTTACTGACTGAGCTACAAGGGAAGTCCATTATTCTTATCTATGAGTCCAAAACAAAAAAGGACAACTTATCATTTTCATTTTTTTCATCATATGATGATAGAGAAATTTGTCATTGTTCCAGGGAGGAGGCCATTTTATCAGTGAACCTCTGAGTTGTCAGTGATTGAGCCCATATGTATGTGTTGACAAGCGCACATCCAAGGGAAACTGCAAAGTAAAAATGCCCCTGCCTTAGGCTCCTAGAACACACAATGCAGAAGAAAGACGAGAGGACAGGATACTGTGCAGAACAAGTGTGCACTTCACAACACAATCACCATCTCTCAAGAATCTGAGGGTTTATTTTATGAGTAGGAACAACTGCTGGACCCTGTCCCATCAAATATCAGATATATGCCTGGAAAGATAATGTAACAGCAGAATTAAATAGTTCCCCATGGGTTCCTGGTATCCAGCATAAATATATTTTTAACCAATTGATTTTCTTTTTTGTTACTCTAAGACTTGGTGGCAATGCAAATTACTACTATGTTTTAGGATGTTTATGAGCTCTAACTTACCCGTGGCAGATTCATGCTGATGTATGGCAAAACCAATACAGTACTGTAAAGTAAAAAAAAAAAAAAAAAAAAAAAGATGTTTGGATCATAATCAAATTCCTTAAAGTTCTTTTGAGATTCTTCATAATTTGGCCACTTTTTACAGCTTTCCTGACTCCTCACCTGACTTCAAGTTCTAGTAAATCTGAAACACTTTCAGCTAGGAAAAGCTGTGCTGGGTTAGCCAGACACCATTCCTGTCTTCAAGAAAATCAATGAGGATTATAATAAGTATAATAAAAGCTACATATATACAAGCACAGACCTAATTCAGTCTTGGGAGCATAGAAGACTTTAGGGAAAATGTCTAAATATAGGAAAATAGTTAAATATTAGGGAATTGAGTTTGTGTGGACAAGTAGTTTTTACAAAGGAAATAGCCTGTGCAGATCCCTGGAGATCAGAAGTTCCTACAAACATTCTTTAGCTTATTCCGAGTTTCAATTTGTTCACATTGTCTAAAGTGCTAATTATCACTGGTATATGTGAGATGAGTTCTCAGTATAAGTTTTTCTCCTAGGTTCTAAGGTTCACAAGTTTACTATGCCCATACTAATTACAGAAAAATAAGAAACAAGTCTACAAAAATTAAGAATGGAATGATATATGAATCATTTTACAAACTGCTATTCCCTAAGTACAGTATTCTTCCCTAAACTATAATGCCTGTTAATTGTTTTATTTCACTCACTGTTAAATTATTCTCCATCTTCATTAGACTGAAGGCAGGTGGTCTCCATGAAAGATAAGTCTTAAAATTAAACTTGGCTTTGAGCAGCTGTTTCTCTTTTGTAATCTTTTACATTTCATACAATTCAGGCTCACTGCTCTTCCTGACAATATCCTCATTCAAAAACACAAAAGCAAAACAGGAAGAATGTTATAAACTGTGTGCTCTTAAAGCATGATATTTCTCCGCCTTCATTTCAGCCTGACCCCTCTCATTTATCATCCCTGGCCTCATTACCAAGTTCTTCCAGTCACCCCTTATGCCACTAGAAAAATACATTGGATGAGAACTTGGCAAAATGTAGCTCCTCTTTAGCTAAATATACAGTGTGATACACAAATATGTTCAGCAAAGAAGTACGGTGAATGAACTTCACATGTACCACAGTGGCACATCTGTTCTCCACAAATTTCAATTGAGAAGAATTAGCTTGGAGCTGGTCCAGCAACTACAAACTTTTGTGTTCAATTACTGGTACTTTCTTTTGATTCACAATGAGATGTGTCACAAATATCTTACCCTTTTGTAACTCAGTTTTCCTCTTCTGTTGAACAGATATGAAGCCTCCTGGTCTCCATTCTCCTACTGCTTGTGGTTCCTAATTTTTGTGTATAGTTTTCACTGACTTCAGTTTGTCCACTTAGGAAAGGAACTACACACAGGTGAAGAAGAAAAAAAAAAAGTTTTTTTCTGGTTTGCAGGACAACTTGATTGGTCAGAATTTGAGGTACAGATATAATCTTTGTAAGTCTCTCTTGAATGCCAAGTTTTGATGTTGAAATATGTCCACATTTTTACCTATCACAGTGGCATTTATGTTTTACTCCAAAAGATAAAATACCATGTTATAATTCTGGAGGTTTTGATAGGAAATATTAACATCCTTCAGTTTAGTTTTCTAACACATTTTCTTTGCTGAGACTCCAAAGACACACACACACACAAAATCAATTCTTCTTCTTCTTTTTTTTTTTTTTTTTCAGTTTCAACAGTAAATAACTTTTGATTCTAATTACCTTTGTGTGCTGCCTAATTGTGCTGCCTGATGTTTAAAAATAAAAGTAAAAATTTTGATGAAAATGAATCTGTGGCAATGCTCTTCTTCTGAAGATCACAAATAAATCTATACTTTTTCAACCATTTTTGATTTTCTAATTTGAAATAATACATCATGTGAGAATTACAGACAATTGTTTCTTATGAAATTACTTCCCATATGAAGTTTAGTATCAGCTCTTACAAGTCATTTCCTATGATTTCTGAATCATTTGGAGAAGAATTACACATCTGTACATAGTTAAGTGACCTAAATTACTTTAGCTTCTGATTCATCATGCCTCCACCCTATTTTTATATTTAGCTCTATCTTTTCCCAAACTTCACTGTTAACATAGAGCAAGTTCATACATAGTCTCCAAACCTATAGCTTTCTTGTTTGCTTCATGAAAGAGATTTTTGCATCTTTTCTCCTCCTAGCTGTTTCTTATTCAAGTTCTAAATATACAATCATGGCAAACAAATATACAGCATCTTAAAGCTGGAAAGATATATCAAAGTTGACTAGTTGCAACCTCATAAATAATGCAGAAGTAGCTTTCTTAAATTCCCTGGCAAGTAATGCAGACTCTGAACAGTACAAGGACAGAGAGTCCACTAAATCACAAAGAAACTGATTTCTCATATTTCCAAATTAAGATGCTTTGCTTACTCTTCCAATGGGAGATTTTACTTGCTCTGATGGAAACAATCTCACTCCAAGGCTTTGCATAACTTGCTTCCAAAATAATTTGTCCACTTTTAATGTCAACTCTGCAAGACTTGTAGTCATTCTTATTCTCTTATCCATCTTATTTTTTTTCACAATTCTTATTGCTACCTGACTTTATACTATAGATGTATTTGTTTACTTGTAGATGCTGCAAAGAATATAAACTTCAAGAAAGGAGGGACTATATTTTATTACCATGGAATCCCCAGTCCCTAGAATAATGCCTGGTATATAGTAGGTACCAGAAATATTTGTTGATAATTGAATATTGAACTTAAATGAGCATCCCTATAATTTTACCTATTAATCCAAGCTCTGCTTTTTGGAATCAAAAAAGAGCAAACATTCTCCATGTAAATTGGTACAGCCACTATGGAGAACAGTATGATGATTACATAAAAAACTAAAAATAGAGCTACCATATGATTCAGCAATCCCACTCCTGGGTATATTTAAGAAATAAACATACTTCAAAAAGATATATGAGCACTCTAGTGCTCAAAGCAGCTCTATACAGTGGACAAGACATGGGGCAACCTAAATGCCCATCAATAGATGAATGGATAAATAAGATGTTGTGCACATATACAATGGAATACTACACAGCCATAAAAAAGAATGAAATAGTGCCTTTTGCAGCCACATGGATGGACCTAGAGATTATCATACTAAGTGAAGTAAGTCAGACAAAAAGTATATAGCTTATTCCACTTATATATGGAATCTAAAAAATGAACTTATTAACAAAACAGAACTGAGCTAGGGAACTTTAAAGGTAATAGAAAGGAGGATATTGAGTATCCGTGAAGAACCCATTTAGAGGTATGGAATTAGACTAGGTAGACATCTTACAGATTGGGGACTTTCTCTACTAATGTTATGCGGACCAAAAGGAGGTGAGGGGAAGACATAGTGTTAATGGCCCAGGTCTAAGGCTGGGCAAGGTGGGTGCCTGACCTTTTAATGTAATTATGAGGGTGATATTCTGTTCATATGATACATGTTGAAAGGTAAATAGAGAAATTAAACAAAGAAAATAAATTTTTGACACAGAAAACATTTTAAGAAGTTGAAATATGCCCAGTAACTATTTACAATGATGGATACATTAATATACATTCTTTATTTCTCTATTCTTTATTACCAGTCTTGGCTTTCAAAGTATCTTAAAAACTTGCTCTACATTAAAATTATTTCTAAAATCTTACAGTTCTTTGAGGTGTCCTGACTTTTTGGTTCTACTTCTTAGCATCTTTGCATGTGGAAAATTCTCTTTATTTCATATTTGAGTATAAATAAAATGTTACCAAAATGACTAAAATTGGCTATTGCATACTATCTTGCATACCTGGTATACCCCAGTTTATTTACAATCTTGTCCAAGTATCTTTCTTATTAAATGAGTATATACCAAATCGCTTCAGTCATATCTGACTCTTTGCGACCCTATGGATCATAGCCTGCCAGGTTCCTCTGTCCATGGAATTCTGCAGGCAAGAATAATGGAGTAAGTTGCCGTGCCTCCTCCAGAGACTTTTTCTGACCCAGGACTGAACCCATGTGTTATGTCTCCTGCGTTGGCAATTGGGTTCTTTACCATAGTGCCATCTGGGAAACCCAAATGTGTAAAACTAATCCTGAATAACTGATAAAAATGGAGGATGATCGTAATGTGAATAAATTCTCTCCACAAACCTGATTTTATTTTATTTTATTTTTTTCTTAATGCTGATTTTATTATTATTTTTTTTAATTTTTTAAATTTTAAAATCTTTAATTCTTACATGCATTCCCAAACATGACCCCCCCTCCCACCTCCCTCCCCACAACATCTCTCTGGGTCATCCCCATGCACCAGCCCCAAGCATGCTGCACCCTACGTCAGACATGGACTGGCGATTCATGGTTTCAACTACCTTGTCAACAAATATTTTGTAAATATTCCTAATTAGAAGAACTATTTGGATTTCAGTCTCATCTGCTTACCAAAATGTAAGCTCATCCCAAAGAGCCCAGGACAAAGCATAATAACACCCAAGGGCACACTTGCTGGTTCTGTCAGGCTTCCTCCCCCCAAAATCAAGTATAGAAACATCTTTAGGTCTTGGTGATTGAGAAAATCATCTTCCTTAAGAGTTGCTTGACAGATACATCTTCCCCATTATTTCATCCTCAACATGAAGTCTTCCTTTTCTTAATCTCCAAGTCTTTCTTTTCTATCAAATGCAACTTACAGTAAAGTCAGAAATAACCTCTGGTAATTCACTTAGACATCTCTCAAATAGATGACTGTCAGTGTCCGGCTTTGCAAGTACTTGTTTATATTACTGTGCTTTAGACATTCAACTTTGTATTTCTCTAGATAAAATGATAAAATGCATCCAATAACATTTTCCAGAAACAAGAGTTAATTTTAGGTATTCTTTCTGACAGTGTCCTAAAATGTTTATAATATAACCTGGGCAATTTTTAGGATCCATGATAGAACTTGGATTCCTAAGTAAGGATCCTTTGGTTACTCTTCCATTGCTATGTAGTTACATTATCATAGTATCACAAACTTTGATTTTGTTGTTCTCCAGTCACTCAGTCATGTCCAACACTGTGACCTCATGAACTGCAGCATGCCAGGCTTCCTTGTCCTTCACCATCTCCTGGGGCTTGCTCAAACTCATGTCAATTGAGTCAGTGATGCCATCTAACCATCTTATCCTCTGTCGTTCCCTTCTCCTCCTGTTTTCAATCCTTCCCAGCATCAGGGTATTTTCTAATAAATTGGTTCTTCACATCAGGTGGTCAAAATATTGGAGCTTCAACTTCAGTATCAGTCCTTCTAGTGAATATTCAGGACTGATTTCCTTTAGAATTGACAGGTTTGATCTCCTTGCACTCCAAGGGACTCTGAAGAGTTTTCTTCAACACTGCAGTTCAAAAGCATTAATTCTTCAGTGCTCAGTCTTCTTCATGGTCCAATTCTCACATCCTTATGTGACTACTGGAAAACCATAACTTTGACTAAACAGAGCTTTGTTGCTAAAGTAATGTCTCTGCTTTTTAATATGCTGTCTAGGTTTGTCATAGATTTTCTTCCAAGGAGCAAGTGTCTTTTAATTTTGTGGCTGTGGTAACAATTTGCAGTGATTTTTGAGCCCAAGAAAAGAAAGTCTGTCACTGTCTTCATTGTTTCCCCATTTATTTACCATGAAGAAATAGGACCAGATGCCATGACATTTGTTTTTTGAATTTTGATCTTAAGCCAGCATTTTCACTCTCCTCTTTCATGAACTTAACAGCTTAAAACAAGATGAATTTATTAATTCAGTTTCCAAGTGTTGGGACTCCAGCAAAGCTTGCTGGTTCCTCTGCTTACAGTCTCACAAAGCTATAAAGTTCTAGCTATGGTTATGATTTCAACTGAGGCTTAAGGTCTTCTTCTAGGCTTCTTAGCTGTTGGTAGAATTCAGCTCCTTCGATTATAGGGCTGAAATACTATCTTTCTTTCTGGCTACTACTTGAGGCCCATCAACTTTAAGGAAGATGTTTATTTTCAATCACCAGGACCTGGGGATGTCTGGATGGTCAAATTCTAGAAGAGGAGGCCAGACAGAGCCATTCTCAGCTCCTTGAGGCTATCCATGGTTCTGTCATGGGGTCCTCTATACAATGTGGCAGCTTATTTTTCAAGGCCAGCAGGACAGCACTTCTTTTGCTTTTAATCTCCCCTTCTAGTCTGTTAAGACAAAATCTATAAAACAATAAAATCACAGGAAGGACTAGCCTATCATATTCACAGGTCCCACAACTATCAAGCAAGGTTGATTGTACTACAACAAATGATGGGAGCATGGTCCCAATATGGTGGAGGAATAGGATGGGGAGACCACTTTCTCCCCTACAAATTCATGAAAAGATCATTTTAATGTCGAGAAACTTCCACAAAACAGCTTCTGAATTCTGGCAGAGGACACCAGGCACCGAGAAAGGCAGCCCAATCTTTTCAAAAGAGGTAGAACAAAATATAAAAGATAAAAACCGACACAAAAGAATTAGGGAGGGAGACCCACTCTGGGGAGGGAGTCATGAAAGAGGAGAAGTTTCCACATAATAGGAAACCCTCACAGGCATGTCAGTTGGGAGCTTTGGAATCTCAGAGGGCACTAAAACAGGACAAAAAAAATCAGAATACGCACCTAAGTGTAACTACCAGTGGAGAAGCTGCTCAGACTCTCCTGTCCACCATCAGTGAGTGGGGGCTAGTCAGGGAGATGTGGGCTGAATTATTGGCCCTTAGGGTAAGGACTGGCTTGAATGTCCTGAGAAACATCTGAGGGAGCTAATGTGACATAGTAGCCCAAATCTTTGATCGCCAGAGAAACAAAAAGGAAAAGAACCTTTCTTGCAATAGGCTCTAACACTGCACAGTGACCCCAGGTGTGCTCACTGAATAAAGTATTGTGCCCTAGTGAATACCAAAGGAGAGCAAGCCAGCTTCCATTTAGGGACTTCCCTCCCTAGAGGCAGAGAGGCAGGTGTGTGACAGCCAGAGCCCAAAAGGAAGGGGCTACTGCAGTCTCAGCACTAGCACCAAACTGTGAGCAGGGTGCCAGTTGCTAACACATTTTCCTGGGATGGTTCACATTGAGAGAATCAATTCCTAGGCAGATTGATAAGAAGTCCAGCGTCCGCAAGGAGGAGAAAGGGGTCTGAGGCTCTCAAAATGGAGATTGGGGGTCTGGAATTCTCAAGGAAGAGAAAAGGACAAACTTTTTTTTTCCCCTCTACATTCCTTAGTCTTAGTTACACAACTCAGTTTAAACTTGTTGGGACCTGACCTGAGCCATGACAGGCTCAACAGTGCATACTAGGCCTAAGCCTCAGGTTCTTGTAAGCATGAGTCATAATTCTGGGAAACCCCACCAAGGTCCCCGATGACACCAAGGTCCTCCCTGATGACACCAAGGTTAAATCAATCACCACGATGATTCAAGGTTGAGTCAATCACCACACACCAATTACACTATTGCTGAGACAAAAGACTGCCTGTATATAAGCAGCTGTGATTCAGAGCTCGGGGCCCTCGTCAAGATTCCACTGTGCTGGCTGAGATTTGGGCCCTAGCTCGAGCTAGCAATAAACCCCTTTATGCTTTTGCATTGCTGTGGACGTCCTATTCTCTCAGTTTTGGGGACTCGGACACTGGGCATAACAAACTCTGTACTAGGGATTGTACAACAACAATGTATCTGGCTGGAGGACAGTTTCTCCTTCCTGAAAACCTACTGACTAATCCTGATATCTTAGAATGTATATTGTGGTAGTGGGTCTGGAGGGTCTTTCTATTGTTAAATTCTAATCTTGTTATCCTAAAATGCAAATTGTGAGAGTAGGTCTGGTAAAATTTTCACAAACTTGAGACATTTTTTTTTTTAATTCATTGTAACAACTAATTAAAAGTTATATAACTCCATTGCTAACACTAGCAAGGGGGTACTCTTTCTGCCCTCTTCTGATGCTTATGTCAGAAGCTTTCCCTATCCCTTTTATACTTCAATAAAACTCTATTGCACAAAAGCTCTGAGCGATCAAGCCTCATCTCTAGCCCCAGATTGAATTCTTCTCTTCTGGAGGCCAAGAATCCCGGAGTCTTTTCTTGGGTCAGCAACAACCTTTCATCTTGGGGGCTCATCTCGGATTGTTCAGGACAAGGTAAGGATGCTTGGAGCCCTAGTTCTTTGTTCTCCTAGCAAACACGTTTTCTGCTGTACTTTACTAATTCTACGCTGTGCTTGTGTGAATGAATGACACGCTCTGCTCTGTGCTTCCATGGTGACCTCATACAGCTTATGGCAGAAACCTGTAGGAGGTTTATACCGACCTACCAGTGCCAAGAGGCACCCAATGTCTCCTTCAGGGACCGGCCAGAAATGGGCAAAGTATGTGGACTCCTTTCTCGGTCAAACTTTTTGGTCTCTTTGACCATTTCATAACTCCTTGGGAATTAGAAGTACTAACCTAATCTGTTGGATCATAGACTTTCAAGGGACTTGTGATCTATGCTGTTACTGTGTACTGTGACTTAGGTCCCAAACTTGGATTGGTAGTCAGGAAGCGTCTAGCCTCGCTAGGAATCAGAAGTTCGGAAGCTAGATGGAGCTCTAGCTCCAAGAGCATCTCTGAGGTGAAAGGTTACTCAGATTGGAACCACAATGTTTTTTTTTTTTTTTCCTTTGGTAACGCTAGCTCTTAGAGGACCAGAGGAGGCTCTTATACTGGTATGGCGATGCTTGGAAGGAACATCTCAGGTTTATGTCCATACCGGTTTTATTGTGGTCAAGAATATACTCAGGGTCGTGCACAGGCACTCAGATGACAAATATTTCCCCCAGCGGTCTTAGCTTGGGAGGCATCCTGGAAGGTTATTCTGATTGCACCCCGGGTGGCATCAGAGGCAAGGAAGGTTTTAATGTTGAGGAGCTGGACATCAGACTGGGATGCCATCAGGTCTACCCCTGGTGCATCCCCACCCCGTCTTGGTGGTAAAACCAGGAGGGAAGAGTACGGTGCCTGCATTAGTAAGGGACAGACCAGGTCTGACCAGGAAAGAAAAACTTTGGTGTTAAGTCTGTCTACACCCCCATCTAGAGCAGGAAGGGATATCTCTGGTAGAAAGATGGCACTGGTTGCTTCTTTTCTCTCTTACAGATGGGAGCTAACAATTCCAACCTCACTTGTTTGAACTATATCCTGAAAAACTGGGATAGATTTGATCCCCAGAGCTTAAAGAAGACACATCTGGTTTTCCTATGTGATACTGCATGGCCATGGTATCCATTGGAGGATGGTGAACGGTGACCAGTTGGAGGATCTCTTAATTATAATACAGTTTTACAATTAGACCGGTTCTGTAGAAAACAAGGGAAATGGGTAGAAGTAGCAGTGGCATCCCACTCCAGTACTCTTGCCTGGAAAATCCCATGGACGGTGGAGCCTGGTAGGCTGTAGTCCATGGGGTTGTTAAGAGGTGGGCACGACTGAGTGACTTCAGTTTCACTTTTCATTTTCATGCATTGGAGAAAGAAATGGCAACCCACTCCAGTATTCTTGCCTGGAGAATCCCAGGGACGAGGGAGCCTCATGGGCTGCCGTCTATGGGGTCGTACAGAGTCGGACCTGACTGAAGTGACCTAGCAGCAACTTAGCAGTAGCAGCATATGTATTGCCCTTTTTCTCTGCAAAATATGCCAGACTTGTGTCCTAAGGGTATAAATTTGGGTGTGAAACTTTCAGCTCCCTCCTGTCCTCCTACTTTGTCGCCATACCCGGGGCTCCAAACTGAGCAAAGTCAGAGAACCCTCCCCCTTATCTCCCCAAGAAGGGTTGCCTTTGTCTCAGTAAAAACCCAAACTGAGATTCAAACTGCCCAAGTAGAGATCCAAACAACATGATCTCAGACTACTCTGGTTTCAATAGAAACTCAGACCATCGAAGTAAGAGATGAGATGGAGGACAGGAAACAAAGAGAAAAAGAAAAGAAGGTTTCTCCAATCTATCCCTGGGGTCACATGCTCAGAACAGCCAGAAAGCCTGAGAAACAGCCACACAAGCTGTTGCCTCGTCACGAAGCACCCACAGGTAGAAATAATCAGTCTATGAGAGTTAATAAGCCCCTTCCTTATCAAGAAATGTAAAGAATCAAGGAACATCTGGGAGACTATTTAGAGGACCCAGAAAAATTGGACTTCTCTGGTGGCTCAGACGGTAAAGCGTCTGTCTACAATGTGGGAGACCTGGGTTCGAGCCCTGGGTTGGGAAGATCCCCTGGAGAAGGAAATGGCAATCCACTCCAGGACTATTGCCTGGAAAATCCCATGGACAGAGGAGCCTGGTAGGCTACAGTCCATGGGGTCGCAAAGAATTGGACGCGACTGACCGACTTCACTATTCTCTAGAAAAATATATTAAAGCTTTTAAAGGTGTTACTCTGCTTTATGACCTTACTTGGAAGTATGTGATGTATATCTTGGGACAAACGCTGACTCCTGACTCAAAGACACGAGTTTTGGAAAAAGCGGTTGCTTATGGAAATGAATGGTTTGGTAATGAGTCAGTAGGGAAGAGGGAGGATAAGATAACCGCCCTCCCCACTGGGAATCAGGTGGTCCCAACTACAGAACCAGACCGGGATTACAACACAGCTAAAGGAAGATGGGATCAGAGTCATTTTGTCAGATATATTCTTGAAGGACTCAGGCAGGCACATGCTAAGCCTTTAAACTATGGCAAATTGGCAAACACAGAACAGGAGAAGGAAGCTCCTGGTAAATTCCTAGATAGACTGAGAGAAGCCCTTGGCAGATTCACTGAGATTGATCCCAAAATTGAAGAGGGAAGAGTGATCGTAAAAGATAGGTTTCTCACTCAGTCAGCTCCAGATATCCGCTGTAAGCTACTGAAATAGGCTTATGGAACAAACAGTCTTTAGATAATCTGTTACAACTGGCTCAAACAGTCTATAATGGTAGGGAACATGAGGAATAGAAAGAAAGGCAGAAAGACAAAGGAACAGGCAGTAGTCCTCATAATGGCTGTAAGAACCATTCTTAAACAACCTGAGAAAAATGCCCAGAGGGACCCAGGTGAAAAGGGATGGGCTCGCTATTACTGTGAAAGGGAGGGACACCTCAAGCGGGATTGCCCTCAGGCATCCAAGTTGCACCTGGCTCCCTGTCTGGTCTGCAAGGGACCACATTGGAGGAGAGACTGCCCCCACAGGTGTAAGTTCCAGGGGTCAGACTCTCAAGACAATCAGGACTGAAGGTGCCCAGGGGTCCCCACACAAGCTTCCATCCTAATTACACCCGAGGAACCCCGGATATTAATAATTGTAGGGGGCCAATCCTTTTAGATACTGGGGCAACTTTCAGTGTGCTTACTGAAGCCCCTGGCCCACTTTCTTCTCGATCCGTTTCCATAATGGGGGTGTCTGGACGAGCCAAAGGTGTTACTTCTGTTGTTCTGTAACCGGGATTCTGTGCTATTTTCACAAGAGTTTCTGATCATGCCAGTCTCCCTCACCCCTTTTGGGAAGGGATATACTGAGCAAGGTCCATGCCTCTGTTTTCATGAATATGGAACCCTCCCTTTCTCTCCCTTTAATTGAACAAAATGTAAACCCTAGAGTGTGGGATGATGGAAAATCTGTGGGTCGAGCAAAAAAATGCTATTTCTATAGTTGTCAGGCTCAAAGACCCACACTTATTTCCACATAAGAAGCAGTATCCACTGAAACCTGAGGTGAAGGAAGGGTTAAAACTCATCATTGAGAACTTAAAGGAGCAAGGGCTATTAATTCCCTGTTACAGTCCATGCAACACTCCTATTTTGGGTATAAAGAAATCAAATGGTAAATGGGGACTAGTTCAAGATTTATGTATAATAAATGAGGCTGTAGTTCCTTGACACCCCATGATGCCTAATCCTTATACTCTATTATCTGAAATTCCTGAATGAGCCAAATATTTCTCAGTAATTGATTTAAAAGGTGCCTTCTATTCAGTCCCTTTGGAGGAGGAAAGTCAATTTCTATTTGCCTTTGAAGACCCTATCAGCCAGCTTCTCAGTTAACCTGGCCAATTTTGCCCCAGGGATTTCATGACAGTCCTCACTTATTCAGACAAAGTTTGTCATGGGATCTACAAAACTTTAATAGCTCCAAAGCAGTGGTGCTACAGTATGTAGATGATATTCTGCTCTGTGCTGAGACAGAGGAAGCTTGTTCACAAACCTCAGAAGATTTCTTAAACTTTCTGGCAGGCTGCGGTTACAAGGCATCAAGAGAAAAGGCTCAGCTTTGTCAACAATTGGTTAGATATCTGGGCCTAATTATATCAAAAGGGACTAGGGCCATAGGCCCTGAGAGAATTAAACCTATACTAAATCATCCCCTACCTATGACTTTAAGACAATTGAGAAGATTTTTCGAATCACAGGCTACTATCACATTTGGATTCCGGGTTATGGGGAACTTGCCTAACCTTTACATAAATTTATAGCTGAAACTCAGTAGGCCCAAACAGACAAACTGGTTTCGTCTTCAGATACTCAAAAGGCTTTTAAGGTTCTTCAGACTGCTCTCCTGCAAGCTCCCACTTTGAGCTTACCCACAGAGTCAGAATTTAATTTGTTTGTCACTGAAAGAAAAGGTATGGCATTGGGAGTTTTGACACAACTCCGAGGGCCGCACCAACAACCTATTGCTTATGTAAGCAGAGAAGTAGACATAATTTCACATGGGTGGCCCACTGTCTAAGAGTAATTGGGGCAACACTTTATTAACAGCTGAAGCTTTATAAATAATTTATGGATGAAATCATACTGTATTGACTTCTCATGATGTGAGTGGAATATTAAATTCTAAGATTAATATTTGGATGACAGACAGTCGGCTTCTTAAATATTAGTCATTGTTGTTAGAAGGACTAGTAACTAAGCTTAAAGTTTGTGGAAAATTAAATCCTGTCACTTTCCTTCCTGAGAAGGAAAATGAAACATCTGATCATGATTGTTCCCAATCTCTAACTGTAAACTATACAGCTTGGGAAGATCTAATGGATACCCCATTAGACAATCCTGACATGGAAATATTTACAGATGGCAGTTCTTTTGTTCAGGATGGAAAGTGTAACGCAGGTTACCCCATGGTGACTGCTGAACAGGATTTAGAAGCAAAATCTCTCCCCCAGGAAACTAGTGCTCAATTAGCAGAGCTTGTGGCTCTGACTCAAGCTCTAGAGTTAAGCAAAGGGCATTGAGTAAATATCTACATTGATTTTAAGTATGCTTATTTGACTTTACATGCTCATGCTGCAATATGGAAAGAAAGACAGTTTAAAACAGCAAAAGGAGAACCTATTAAGCATTTTAGAGAGATCTAGATACTTTTAACTGCTATATATTGTCCTAAAGAAGTAGCTGTTTTGCATTGCAAAGAGCACAGCAGGGATGGGAGTAAAGTAGCTGAAGGTAATCAGCTGGCTGACAGTCAAGCCAGAAAAGCAGCACTTTTACAAGACCCCTTCACTACAGACACCTAGGATCTGGACAGGTCCTGTGGAACAGGACAAACCACAATACACTGAGGAAGTATTAGAAAGATATGAGAAGAGGAGCAAAGATTACTGATAAAGGATGGTTATAGTCTGAGGATGGACAATTAATAATTCCTGAAAATGCTCAATGGAAAATTCTTAAGGGTTTACAACAGAGTTTTCATTTAAGTGTAGAAAGTTCTTACCAGATGGCTTCTTATTTATTTGAAGGTAAAAATGTAATGAAAACTTTAAAGAATATTATAAAAAGATCTGAGGTTTGTCAGAAAAATAACCCAAAGACTGAAAAGATAGCAAAATCTGGGTTACAAAGAAGTGGAAAGTATCCTGTAGAGGACTGGGAAATTGATTTTACTCATATGCCAAAAGCTAGTGGCTATTCTTGATTACAAGTTTGGGTGGATACTTTTACTGGATGGATTGAGGCTTTTTCCTGTCATAGTGAACAGGCTAAGGAGGTTAGAGAGATTCTAATCCATGAAATTATCCCTAGGTTTGGGCTGCCACGGAGCCCTCAGAGTGACAATGGCTCCACCTTTAAAGCTGCTGTAACTCAGGGCATATCTAAAGCCCTAGAAATAGAATGTCACTTACACTGTTCCTGGAGACCCCAATCCTCAGGAAAGGTGGAAAAGGCTAATGACATTATCAAATCAAAAGATATTTGTGCAAATTAACTCAAGAGAGGCAGGACAATTGGATTAAAGTTCTACCCATAGCTTTAATGAGGGCTCGGCCTGCCCCCCCAAAAGGAGGGACTGTCCTCCTTTGAATGTGTTTATGGAAGGTCTTTCTTATGCACAGACATTTTCATAGACCCTGAAGCCTTGGAATTAACTAATTATGCAACTCAGCTCTCAGCTTTTCAACAAGCATTAACAGAACTCCAGGAGATGACTCCTGACCCAGCCTCTGAGTCAAGCAAGCCTCTGTTTGAACCAGGAACGGAGGTTTTGATAAAAACTTTGGGATCTGGGGGCCAATACCTCAATCTGCTCTGGGAAGGCCCTTACCAGGTGATTCTTTCTTCTCCCACAGCTGTCAAAGTGTCAGGAATCGGTTCGTGGGTTCATCACACTTGAGTTAAGAGATGGTACCCTGACCAGAACTAAGTGGTATCATTTTATGTCTTTACTTTCTATGCTCTGACTTTGTACTTTTCAGATGGGCCTGGTAATTCATGTGAGCCTACTTCTGCTGACTCCAAAAATCCGAAGTCTGCCATTTGACCCTCAAGACAGTGACTTCCTGTCCTGGGCTCATTCCTATGCTGCATTCCACAATCGGTCTTATTGCTGGGTCTGCAGAACACTCCCCTCCTCATCAAATGAAGAATCCCCATGGTGGATTTCTCCACTTAATCGAAAGGGCTTTCTTCAACTCTGTGATGACACCTAACAATCCTAAGATGGATTGATGTAACTATGGAGATGAGTGAAAGTTGCTCAGTTGTGTCCGACACTCTGTGACCCTGTAGACTATACAGTCCATGGAATTCTCCAGGCCAGAATACTGGAGTGGGTAGCCTTTCCCTTCTCCAGGGGATCTTCCCAACCCAGGGATCGAACCCAGGTCTCCAGCATTGCAGGCGGATTCTTTACCAGCTGAGCTATGAAGATAATGTAACTTTTAATTTTGATTAGATTTTAACTTGGTTTAATGACTATTTTGACTTACATCTGTAACTGTAAAACAGGGTTTGTTTCTAACCATCTGAAAGCTTTTAAGTTACAAATGGTTGTCCAAGCTCCTACTGTTATAGCCACGCGTTTTGGGAAACTCACTCAGAAGGACAATGCAGATAGTGGAGTGCAGTTTATTACACCGGTGGGCCCAAGGCAGAGTCTTCACTTAGCCAAGGACCCCAACCAGCATTTTTGAAAATCTTTTATACCCCATGTTTACGTGTCTGAACCCACCACTCCAAATTCCTTGAGACTAACATAAACCAAGGAAAATACAATCCCAAAAACCCCATCATTCACGTGCTATGTGCTCATATGCTCAAACAGTCAAACAATTAGCCAATAATCAAACCTGAGGTTATACTCCGATAGATACAGAAAAATTTATGGCCTGTCTGGAGGAAGGGCTGATTAGTGTATGTTTTCTCTTAGGCGATGAGTAACCTAGATATGATCTTCAAGGTTCCCTGGTCTGGAGGGGGCCTTACCCTTCTTTTGTTTTCATAGGCACTAAACACAGAGTTCAGAGTCCATTGGAAAGGTGGCTGAGCATGATCAACATGAACAGGCCTAAGATGGAGTCCAGGCCCTATGAATTCTTTCTTCACTACGAGTACCACAGCCTCCTCCAAATATTACTTGGGGCCCCTGGATCAGAAACCCTCAATATGAGAATATTCCCCTCAATAGGAGAATATGTTGTCTCACAAATTTAGGGACAACACCCTTTATCAGCTCAGAAGCAATTGTGGAATGAGAACGATGCCCTTTTTCCTAGGCAACATAATTCTCCTAAAAGAAAAAGGGGGAATGAGAGAGTCAATTCCTAGGCAGATTGATAAGAAGTCCAGGGTCCCCAAGGAGGAGAAAGGGATCTGGGGCTCTCAAAGTGGAGACTGGGAGTCTGGTGTTCTCAAGGAGGAGAAAAGGACAAACTTTTTTTTTTTTTCCCCTCTACATTCCTTAGTGTTAGTCAGTTACATAACTCAGTTTAAACTCTGTACTAGGGATTATACAACAACAATGTATCTGGCTGGAGGACAGCTTCTCCTTCCTGAAAACCTACTGATTAATCCTGATATCTTAAAATGTATATTGTGGTAGTGGGTCTGGAGGGTCTTTCTATTGTTAAATTCTAATCTTGTTATCCTAAAATGTAAATTGTGAGAGTGGGTCTGGTAAAATTTTCACAACCTTAAGACATTCATTTGATTCATTGTAATAACTAATTAAAAGGTACATAGCTCCATCGCTAACACTAGCAAGGGGGTACTCTTTCTGCCCTCTTCTGATGCTTATGTCAGAAGCTTTCCCTATCCCTTTTATACTTTAAAAAAACTCTATTGCACAAAAGCTCTGAGCAATCAAGCCTCGTCTCTGGCCCCAGATTGAATTCTCTTCCAGAGGCCAAGAATCCCAGCATCTTTTCATGAGTCAGCAACAACTTTTCAACATCCACCAGGAGGGTCACAGTCTGAGATCACCTTCACAGAGGAGATACATGACAACACTTGGAACTGTGCCCTTGCAACATACCTGGGGAAAAGGTGGCAGGGACTGGGGAGGTGCATAAGATTCATGGGCAACCTGGGACAGTGAGCTTACCAAGCACCTGATCACCTTAGTGGCTTGGACCCAGAAAGGGTAAAAACCGCACAGCCCATCTGGGTCTGTTCCCTTGTGGAGCACCAGAGACCCTGAGCACATAGACATGGGAAGTGCATGCAATGCAGGGCTCACTTGGGGCAGTTCCTTTGCAGAGTGGGCTGGAGTCTGTGCAGTGTGGACCCATGAAGTACATGCTGCCTTGGGTTGAGGAAAACCCAGTGTGGTACATCCACTGTAAGCACTCCCCACACAGCCAGCAGTATTTGTTTGCAGTGTCCCTCCCTCCCCACAGCACAGCTGAACAAGTGAGGCTAAATAAGTGCTCACCTTTTCACCCTCATGTCAGGGAAGAAATTAGACACTGAAGAGAGAAGAGATTTGTAAATAAAGGAAGAAAAAATAAACAAAGAAGGGGGAACCGTTCCCAAAGTGACAGGCACAACAGATTAAAACCCTGCAGTTAAGGCTGAAACTGCATTTGAGGGGCAACTATAGACCTTGAGAAAAAGTGCAAGCCAGAAGTGACTATCTGATGTTGAACTGACCCCACACTGTCCACAACAGCACCAAAGAAAGTCCTAGATATGTTTTTACTTTTATCACTTATCAATGAAAAAAAATAATTCCATATTACTCTAACTTTCATTTTTGTATCCTACTGATACCTTTAAAAAATATTGTTTTTAAAAGACAAATCCCATATATATATTTTCAATTATTGTGATCAATTTAGTTTTGTACTTTTATATTGTATCTTTGAGACCCTAACCTGTATTCTAGGTTTTTAGTCTCTGTTTTTTGATATTTGTTATCAATTTCGTACCTTTAAGAATCTAACCTTCACTATCCATTTTCACTTAGGGATTTGATGACTGGTATGATTGCTGTTGAGTAACAAGCAAATTTAGAGCAATACGGAACGAAGCAGGGCAAAGACTAACAGAGTTTTGCCAAGAAAATGCACTGGTCAGAGTAAACACCCTCTTTCAACAACACAAGAGAAGACTTTACACATGGACATCACCAGACAGTCAACACCAAAATCAGATTGATTATATTCTTTGCAGCCAAAGATGGAGAAGCTTTACACAGTCAAAAAAAAAAAAGACCAGGAGCTGACTGTAGCTCAGATCATGAACTCCTTATTACCAAATTCAGACTTAAATTGAAGAAAGTAGGGAAAACTGCTAGACCATTCAGGTATGACCTAAATCAAATCCCTTATGATTATACAGTGGAAGTGAGAAATAGATTTAAGGGACTTGATCTGATAGAGAGAGTGTCTGATGATCTATGGAATGAGGTTCGTGACATTGTACAGGAGACAGGGATCAAGACCATCTCCATGGAAAAGAAATGCAAAAAAGCAAAATGGCTGTCTGGGGAGGCCTTACAAATAGCTGTGAAAAGAAGAGAGTGAAAAGCAAAGGAGTAAAGGAAAGATATAAGCATCTGAATGCAGAGTTCCAAAGAACAGCAAGGAGAGATAAGAAAGCCTTCCTCAGTGATCAATGCAAAGAAATAGAGGAAAAGAACAGAATGGGAAGGACTAGAGATCTCTTCAAGAAAATTAGAGATACCAAGGGAACATTTCATGCAAAGATGGGCTCCATAAAGGACAGAAATGGTCTGGGCCTAACAGAAGCAGAAGATATTAAGAAGAGGTGGCAAGAATACACAGAAGAACTGTACAAAAAAGATCTTCATGACCAAGATAACCATGATGGTGTGATTACTCATCTAGAGCCAGACATCCTGGAATGTGAAGTCAAGTGGGCCTTAGAAAGCATCACTACAAACAAAACTAGTGGAGGTGATGGAATTCCAGTTAAGCAATTTCAAATTCTGAAAGATGATGCTGTCAAAGTGCTGCACTCAATATGCCAGCAAATTTGGAAAACTCAGCAGTGGCCACAGGACTGGAAAAGGTCAGTTTTCATTCCAATCCCAAAGAAAGGCAATGTCAAAGAATGCTCAAACTACCACATAATTGCACTCATCTCACACGCTAGTAAAGTAATGCTCAAAATTCTCCGAGCCAGGCTTCAGCAATATGCGAACCGTGAGCTTCCAGATGTTCAAGCTGGTTTTACAAAAGGCAGAGAAAGCAGAGATCAAATTGCCAACATCTGCTGGATCATGGAAAAAGCAAGAGAGTTCCAGAAAAATATCTATTTCTGCTTTATTGACTATGCCAAAGCCTTTGACTGTGTGGATCACAATCAACTGTGGAAAATTCTGAAAGACATGGGAATACCAGACCACCTGACCTGCCTCTTGAGAAATCTGTATGCAGGTCAGGAAGCAATAGTTAGAAATGGACATGGAACAAAAGACTGGTTCCAAATAGCAAAAGGAGTATGTCAAGACTGTATATTGTCACCCTGCTTATTTAACTTATATGCAGAGTACATCATGAGAAACATTGGGCTGGAAGAAGTACAAGCTGGAATCAAGATTGAAGGGAGAAATATCAATAACCTCAGATATACAGATGACACCACCCTTATGGCAGAAAGTGAAGAGGAACTAAAAAGCCTCCTGATGAAAGTGAAAGTGGAGAGGGAAAAAGTTGGCTTAAAGCTCAACATTCAGAAAACCAAGATGATGGCATCTGGTCCCATCACTTCATGGGAAATAGATGGGGAAACAGTGGAAACATTGTCAGACTTTATTTTTGGGGGACTCCAAAATCACTGCAGATAATGACTGCAGCCATGAATTTAAAAGACACTTACTCCTTGGAAGAAAAGTTATAACCAACCTAGATAGCATATTGAAAAGCAGAGACAAAGGTCTCTGCCAACAAAGGTCCGTCTAGTCAAGGCTATGGTTTTTCCAGTGGTCATGCATGGATGTGAAAGTTGGACTGTGTAGAAAGCTGAGCACTGAAGAATTGATGCTTGTGAACTGTGGTGTTGGAGAAGACTCTTGAGAGTCCCTTGGACTGCAAGGAGATCAATGATTTCTTTCTGAAGGAGATCAGTCCTGGGATTTCTTTGGAGGGAGTGATGCTAAAGGTGAAACTCCAGTACTTTGGCCACTTCCTGTGAAGAGTTGACTCATTGGAAAAGGCTCTGATGCTGGGAGGGATTGGGGGCGGGAGGAGAAGGGGACGACAGAGGATGAGATGGCTGGATGGCATCACTGACTCAATGGACATGAGTCTGAGTGAACTCTGGGAGTTGATGATGGACAAGGAAGCCTGATGTGCTGTTATTCACAGGGTCACAAAGAGTCAGACACGACTGAGCAACCAAACTGAACTGAACTTGATTGCTGTCTCCCCTTTTGACTGTCCCTTTTCTCCTCCTGGTCACCTCTGACTCCTTCCTTCCTCTTTTCGATATAACTCTGTGAATGTCTCTGGGGGCTCCTTGCTGTGAAGAGTTGTTTCACCACTAACTTAGGGGTTTTATCTTCTGTGCACTATGGATAGAGAAATCTTGATACTATTATAAGAGGAAGACTGAAACCCAGAGGCAGGAGGCTCACCTTCAGAAGGTTATAACATCAGAGAACTCCTAACTCCAGTGAACATTAACAGACAAGGCCCCACCCAGAAGTCTCCATACCTACACTGAAGCGAAGGTCCACACAAGAGCAAATAACTGCCACTGAAAAACATATCATGATAATTCTCCAGCAAAACAGGAACACAATCCTTAACTTTAAAAGACAGGCTGCCCAAAGCCATACCAAATCCATAGACACCACAAAACTCACTACTGGACCCTTTATAACACTCCAGAGAAAAGATATCAAGCTCCACCCACCAAAGCACAGATACAAGTTTCCCCATCCAAGAAACCTTGACAAGACACTGGTAAAACCCCATCCACAGAGAGAAGACTCCACAATTAAGGGGTACCATGATATTCTAGCCTTCAGAGAAGGCATCCCAAACACAGCAATGTAAACAAAACGAAAAGGCAGGAAAAAGTTCCCCAGGTGAAGGAACATGATAAAAATCAAACAAAAGAGGAGGAGATAAGGAGTCTACCTGAAAAAGAATTCAGAATAATGATAGTAAAGATGATCCAAAATCTTGAACACCAAATGGAGTTAAAGATAAATAAACTAGAGACAAAGATTTAAATGATGTAAGAAATGTTTAACAAGGAGCTAGAAGAAATGAAGAAGAGTCATCAATAATGAACCGTTTATTAACTCATATTAATAACACTCTGGAGGGAATCAGCTGTATAGTAACAGAGGCAGAAGAGAGAGGATAAGTGAGGTGGAAGATAGAATGGTGGGAAAAAATGAAACAGAGAGACATAAAAGGAAAAAGAATAAAAAGAAATAAGGACCACCTCAGAGACCTCTGGGACAATGTTAAATGTCCCAACATTAAAACCATATGTGTCCCAGAAGAAGAAGACAAAAAGAAAGGGCATGAGAAATTACTGAGGAGATAATAGCCCAAAACTTTCCTAAAATGGGAAAGATAATAGCCACCCACGTCCAAGAAACCCAGAGAGTCCCCCAAAAGATCAGCCTAAGGCAAAACATCCCAAGACAAAACTAACAAAAATTAAACACAGTGAGCAAATATTAAAAGCAGCAAGGGAAAAACAACAAATAACACACAAGGAGATCCTCATAAAGATAATAGCTGATCTTATAGAAAGTCTTTAGGTCAGAAGGGATTGGCAGGATATACTTAAAGTGATGAAAGAGAAAAACCTACAACCAAGATTAGTCTACCCAGCAAGGATCTCTTTCAGATATGAAGGCGAAATCAAAAGCTTAACAGACTAGTAAAAGCTGACATAATTCAGCACCACCAAACCAGCTCTTCAACAAATGCTCAAGGACCTTCTCCAGACAGGAAACACAGGAAAGGTTTATAAAAATGAACTCAAAACAACAAAATAAATGATAATGGGATCATACTTATCAATAATTGCCTTAAATGTAAGCGGGTTAAATGCTCTGACCAAAAGACAAAGACTAGCCAAATCAACACAAAAACAAAACCTCTATAAGAGGTTCAGTTCAGTTCAGTCGCTCAGTCATGTCCGACTCTTTGCGACCCTATGAATCGCAGCACACCAGGCCTCCCTGTCCATCACCATCTCCCAGAGTTCACTCAGATTCACGACCATCGAGTCGGTAATGCCATCCAGCCATCTCATCCTCGGTCGTCCCTTTCTCCTACTGCCCCCAATACCTCCCAGCATCAGAGTCTTTTCCAATGAGTCAACTTTTCCCATGAGGTGGCCAAAATACTGGAGTTTCAGCTTTAGCATCATTCCTTCCAAAGAAATCCCAGGGTTGATCTCCTTCAGAATGGACTGGTTGCATCTCCTTGCAGTCCAAGGGACTCGAAAAATAAATTACTTAGGAATAAATTTACCTAAAGAAACAAAAGACCTAAATATAGTAAACTAAAAGACAGTGATGAAAGAAATCAAAGATGACATAAATACATAGAGAAACATACCATGCCTATGTATTAGAAGAATCAATGTAGCAAAAATGAGTTTACTACACAAAGCAATCTATAGATTCAATGAAATCCCTATCAAGCTACCAATAGTATTTTTCACAGAACTAGAGCAAATAATTTCACTATTAACATGAAAACACAGAAAACTTCAAATAGTCAAAAGCAGTCTTGAGAAAGAAGAATGGAACTGGCAGAATCATCCTGCCTGAATTCAGACCATATTACAAAGCTACAGTCATCAAGGCAGTATGGCACTGGCACAAAGACAGAAATATAGATCAGTTAAACAAAATGGAAAGTCCAGAGATAAATCCACAAACCTATGGACAACTTATCTTGGACAAAGGAGGCAAAAATATACAATGGAGAAAAGACAATCTCTTTAACAAGTGGTGCTGGGAAAATTGGTGAGTCATGTGTAAAAGAATGAAACCATAATACTTTCTAACACCATATACAAAAATAAACTCAAAATGTATTAAAGATCTAAGTGTGAGACCAGAAACTATAAAACTCTTAGAGAAAAACATAGGTAGAACATTCTCTGACATAAATCACAGCAAGATCCTCTATGATCCATCTCCCAGAGTAATGGAAATGAAAATAAACAAATGGGAGCTATATAAGCTTAAAAGCTTTTGTACAATGAAGGGAATTATAAGCAAGGTGAAAAGGCAGCCTTCAGAATGGGAGGAAATAATAGTAAATGGAGAAACTGACAAAGGATTAATCTCCACAAGGTACAAGCAACACACGCAGCTCAATACAAGAAAAATGAACAATACAATCTAAAATTGGGCCATACATTGACATGAATCAGCAATGGGTGCACATGTGTCCTTTCATCCTGAACCTCCCTCCCACCACCAAAATCAGTTTAGTTCAGTCGATCAGTCATAACCGACTCTTTATGTCCCCATGAATTGCAGCACTCCAGGCATCCCTGCCCATCATCAACTCCCGGAGTTCATTCAAACTCATGTCCATCGAGTTGGTGATGCCATCCAGCCAGCTCATTCTCTGTCATTCCCTTCTCCTCCCGCCCCCAATTCCTCCCAGCATCAGAGTTTTTTCCAGTGAGTCAACTCTTCGCATGAGGTGGCCAAAGTACTGGAGTTTCAGCTTCAGCATCAGTCCTTCCAGTGAACATCCAGGACTGATCTTCTTTAGGAGGGACTTGTTGGATCTCCTTGCAGTCCAAGGGACTCTCAAGAGTCTTCTCCAACATCACAGTTCACAAGCATCAATTCTTTGACACTCAGCTTTCTTCACAGTCCAACTCTCACATTCACACATGATCACTGGAAAAACCATAGGCTTGACTAGACTGACCTTTGTTGGCAAAGTAATGTCTCCGCTTTTCAATATGCTATCTAGGTTGGTCATAACTTTCCTTCCAAGGAGTAAGCATCTTTTAGTTTCATGGCTGCAGTCATTATCTGCAGTGATTTTGGAGCCCCAAAAAATAAAGTTTGACACTGTGTCCACTGTTTCCCCATCTCTTTCCCATGAAGTGATGGGACCAGATGCCATGATCTTTGTTTTCTGAATGTTGAGTTTTAAGCTACCTTTTTCAGTCTCTTCTTTCACTTTCATCAAGAGGCTTTTTTTCTGCCATAAGGGTGGTGTCATCTGCATATCTGAGGTTATTGATATTTCTCCCGGAAACCTTGATTCTAGCTTGTGCTTCTTGCAGCCCAGTGTTTCTCATGATGTACTCTGCATATAAGTTAAATATGCAGAGTGACAATATACATCCTTGACATACTCCTTTTGCTATTTGGAACCAGTCTGTTGTTCCATGTTCAGTTCTAACTGTTGCTTCCTGACCTGCATATAGGTTTCTCAAGAAACAGGTCAGGTCTGGTATTTCTATCTTTTTCAGAATTTCCCACAGTTTATTGTGATCCACACAGTCAAAGGTTTGGCATAGTCAATAAAGCAGAAATAGATGTTTTTCTGGAACTCTCTCGCTTTTTCCATGATCCAGCATATGTTGGCAATTTGATCTCTGGTTCCTGTGCCTTTTGTAAAACCAACTTGAACATCTGGAAGTTCACAATTCACATATTGCTGAAGCCTGACTTGGAGAATTTTGAGCATTACTTTCCTAGCATGTGAGATGAGTGCAATTGTGTGGTAGTTTGAGCATTCTTTGGCATTGCCTATCTTTGGGATTGGAATAAAAACAGACCTTTTCCAGTCCTGTGGCCACTGCTGAGTTTTCCAACTTTGCTGGCATATGGAGTGCAGCACTTTGACAGCATCATCTTTCAGGATTTGAAACAGCTCAACTGGAATGCCATCACCTCCACTAGCTCTATTCATAGTGATGCTTTCTAAGGCCCACTTGACTTCACATTCCAGGATGTCTGGCTCTAGATAAGTGATCACACCATCATGATTATCTTGATCATGAAGCTCTTTTTTTGTTGTTTTTTTACAGTTCTTCTGTGTATTCTTGCCACCTCTTCTTAATATCTTTTGCTTCTGTTAGATGCATGCCATTTCTGTCCTTTATCAAGCTCATCTTTGTATGAAATGTTCCCTTGGTATCTCTAATTTTCTTGAAGAGATCTCTAGTCTTCCACCATAATGTTGTAATGTAATTATTCTCCAATTAAAATAAATTAACTAATTTTGAAAGTGGGCCAAAGAACTAAGCAGACATTTCTTCAAACAAGACATACAGATGGCTATGAACACATTGAAAGATGGTCAACCTCACTCAATATTGGTGTAATGCAAATCAGATCCACATAGAAATACCATCTCACACTGGTCAGAACTACTGCCATCCAAAAGTCTACAAAGAATAAATTTTGGAGAGTGTGTGGAGAAAAGAACCCTCTAACACTGTTGGTGCAAATGCAAACTGGTACAGCTATTATAAAGAACAGGAATCTGTTCTTGTAAAGATCAGATTCCTGTTCTTTATAATAATAAAAACAAAAGTTTAAAATAAAACTTAAAATACAATGTGGAGATTCCTTAAAAAATTGGAAATAGAACTGCCATGTGACCCAGCATTCCCACTGCTGGGCATAAACACTGAGGAAACCAGAAATGAAAGCGATACATGTCCAATGTTCATTGCAGCACTGTTTATAATAGCTAGGACATGGAAGCAACCTAGATGTCTATCAGCAGACGAATGGATAAGGAACTTGTAGTACATATACACAATGGACTATTACTCAGCTATACAAAGGAAGACACCTGAGTCAGTTCTAATGAGGTGGATTAAACCGGAGCCCATTATACAGAGTGAAGTAAGTCAGAAAGAGAAACACCAATACAGTATATTAAGGCATATATATGGAGTTTAAAAAGACAGTAACAATGGTTCTGTATGCTAGGCAGCAAAAGAGACAGAGATGTAAAAACAGACTGTTGGACTATGTGAGAGAGATGAGGGTGGTATGATTTGAGAGAATAGCATTGAAATCTGTTATTACTGTATGTAAAATAGATGACCAATGCAAGTTTGATACCTGAAGCAGGGCACTTAACCCAGAGGGATGGGGTGGGGAGGGAGGTGGGATGAGTTCCAGGATGGAGGGGGGACACATACATGCCCATGTCTGATCCATATCAATGTATGGAAAAACCACCAAAGTATCGTAGAACAATTATCCTCCAAATAAAATAATTTAAATAAATGACTAAATAAAAGTGTATTATTATTATTTGTACATTTATTCCTTTTTTTGCTTTTCTACTTTTCTTTTCCTATTGCAATTAATCTTTAATATATATATATATATATATATCTTCTTTATCTACCCCTATTTAACTTTGCATTTCTATTCTTTCTTTTTCTAACCATATTTGTTAGATTATTTTGTTTTAATTGTTTTATTCCCCAGTTGACACTTTGCCTAGCTTTGTTTTCCAGTTTGTGCTTTAATTAGTTTTGTTCTTAACTGTTGGATATCATTTTTGGTGTCCTTTGTTTGCTGGCTTTCTCCATTGTATTTTGTTTATTGGGCTGTTTTGGTTTTGCTTATGGGTGTATATGTATGTGCATATATTACATGACTTTACTTATTTGCCTGATTTTGTAATTGGCATTTGTCGGGGGGGCGTGCCTTCTGTATCTCACTTTTGTGAATTTGCTTCAATCCTGTTTTATTCCATATCAAACCACCTGTGGATCTCTTTTCTTGGCCAGAGATCAAGCAACGAGCCTTTGGAGTGGGAACACTGACTCCAATATCCTACACTAACAGAGAACTCCTAAACCTAGGGAGTATCAAATAGTGAGAACTCCCACAAAGGCAATGACTTGTATACAAGGCCTGGCATTACACAACTGTCAGCAGAACCCTGTGCAGGATGCCCCATCCAAAAAACGAGCAAGATGAAAATAGAAACCTAATCATCAGCAGACAAGATTACCACCTAACTGAACCCTGCCCAGCAGAGGAAGAAAACACAACAACTCACCTCCTCCCACCAGAGTGCAAACACAAATCACACCTTACGTGGAGCTTATACCAAACACTGTACTGATCTTATGAGGGCAGAAACCAACAGGAAGAAAGAATTTGACTATGAAGCCTGGGAAGAGGAGGCTTTAACAATAAGTTTTTAAATAATAATAATAATAAAGACAGAGAAATACTGCACAAAGGAACAACTTAGAGACACACAAGGCCAAATAAATGAAGAGGAAATAGGTAAACTACCTGAAAAAGAGTTCAGAATAATAAAAGCAAAAATGAAACAACACAATTACTGAAACTAAAAATACTCCAGAAGGAATCAACAGCAGAATATCTGAGGCAGAAGAATGAATAAGTGAGCTGGAAGATAGAATAGTGGAAATAACTGCTGAAGAGCAGAATAAAGTAAAAAGAATGAAAAGAACTGAGGATAGTCTCAGAGACCATTGAGACAATATTGAATGCACCAATATTTGAATTATAGGGTTCCCAGAAGGAGAAAATAAGAAAAAAAAATGAGAAAAAATTTTAAAAGATTATAGTTGAAAATTTCCACAATCAAGTCCAAGAAGAGCAGAATCCTGTACTGGATAAACCCAAGGAGAAACATGCCATGACACATATTAATCAAACTAACAAAGATTAAACACACAGAAAGAATATTAAAACCATCAAGAGAAAAGCAAGAAGTAACATACAAGGGAAACCCCATATGTTTAATAGCTGATTTTTCAGCAGAAACTCTGCAGGCCAGAAGGGAATGGAATGATATATTTAAAGTACTGAGAGGGAAACATCTACAATCAAGATTACCCTACCTTCAAAGATCTCATTCAAAATTGATGAAGAAGTCAAAAGCTTAACAGAGAAGCAAAAGATAAGAGAATTTAGTACCACCAAACCAGCTTTACAACAAATGGTAAAGGGATTGATGTGGTCAGGAAATAGAAGGAAAAGATCTACAGAAATAAACCACAAATAATAAAGGTAAAGACCATATATATACATATATATATCTCAATAAATATTTTAAATGTAAACAAATTAAATGTTCCAACCAAAAGACACAGATTGGCTGAATGGATATAAAAGCAAAACCCAAATATATGCTGTTTACAAGAAACCCACTTCAGACATCAAAACACATATAGACTGAAAGTGAGAGGATGGAAAACCAGGAGTAGCAATCCTGATATCAGACAAAATAGACCTTAAAATAAAGAATATTACAAGAGACCATGAATGACACTTCATAATGATCAAGGGATCAGTCCAAGAGGAAGATATAACAATTGTAAATATCTATGCACCCAACATAGGAGCATGTCAGTACTTAGGACAAACACTAACAGACATAAAATGAGAAACAGATAGTAACACAATAATAGTAGAAGAGTTTGACATCCTACTTACACATATGGACAAATCATCAAAACAGAAAGTTAACAAGGAAATACAAGCCTTAAATGACACATTAGGCCCGCTGGAACTCACTGATTACTTCAGGACATTCCATCCAAATGCAGAATACACTTTCTTCTCAAGTGTACATGGAACATTCTCCAGGATAGAGCGCATCTTGGGTCACAAGTAAAGCCTCAGTAAATTTAAGAAAATTGAAATCATATCGAGCATCTTTTCTGACAACAACACTATGAGACTAGATATCAATTACAAAAACAACAACAACAACAAAACAAACCCTGTAATAAAACCACAAGCACATGCAGATTAAACAATACATTTCTAAATGGACAAGTTACTGAAGAAGTCAAAAGGGAATTTAAAAAATACCTAAAAAAAAAATGACAAATGAAAACAAAACAACTCAAAACCTATGGGATGCAGCAAAAGCAATTCTAAAAGGGACGTTTAGAGCAATACAATCCTTCCTCAAGAAATAAGAGAAACATTGACTAGACAACTGAAATTTACACTTAAAACTATTGAAAAAAGAAGAACAAAAAAACCACCAAAGTTAGCAGAAGGAAAGAAATCATAAAGTTCAGAGCAGAAATAATTGAAAAAGAAATGAAAGAAACAATAGTAAAGATTAATAAAGCTGAAAGCTGGTTCTTTGAGAAGATAAAATTAACAAAACTTTTAGTCAGACTCATCAAGAAAAAAAGAGAGAAGAATCAAATCAACATAATTAGAAACGAAAATGTAGAGGTTACAACAGATAATGCAGAAATACAAAGGATTATAGCAGACTATTATTAGCAACTATATAGCAAGAAAATGGACAACCTGAAAGAAATGGGCAGATTCTTAGAAAAGTTCAATCTTCCAAGACGGAACCAGGAAGAAATAGCTATCACAAACAATTCAATTACAAGCACTAAAATTGAGACTGTTATCAAAAATCTCCCCCAAAACAAAAGCCCAGGACCAGATGGATTCACAGGGGAATTTTATCAAATGTTTAGAGAAGAGTTAATGCCTATCCTTCTAAAATTCTTTCAAAATGTTGTAGAGGAAGGTAACATCCAAACTCATTCTATGAGGCTACCATCACCCTGATACTGAAGCCATGCAAAGACAACACAGGAAACACAATTACAGGTAAATATCACTGATGAACATTGATGCAAATATCCTCAACAAAATTCTAGCAAACATAATCCAACAGTACATTAAACAGCTCATACACCATGATCAAATCATGTTTATTCAAAGCGTGCAAGGATTCTTTGATATATACAAATATCATTCATTGTGATACACTATATTAACAAATTGAAAGATAAAAATCATATGATAATTTCAATAGGTGCAGGAAAATCCTTTGACAAAATTCAGCACCTATGAATGATAAAAATCTTCAAAAAATGGGCATAGAAGAAACCTGTCTCAACACAGTAAAGGCCATATATAATAATCCCACAGTAAACATTATTCTCAATGGGGAAAAATAGAAAGCATTCCCTCTAAGATCAGAACAAGACAAGGGTGTCCACTCTCACCACTATTAATCAACATAGGTTTGGAAGTCCTAACTGTGGCAATAGGAGAAGAAAAAGAAATAAAAGGAATACATATTGGAAAAGAAGTAAAACTCTCACTGTTTGCAGATGATATACTATACAAAGAAAACCCTAAAGATACTATCAGAAAATTACTAGAGCTAATTAGTGAATTTAGTAAAGTCACAGGATACAAAATCAATACACAGAAATCACTTGCATTCCTATATACTAACAACAAAAAATCAGAAGGAAAAATTAAGGAATCAATCCTATTCACCATTACAACAAAAAGAATAAAATATCTAGGAATAAACCCACCTAATGAGACAAAAGAACTGTATACAGAAAAGTATAAAACACTGATGAAAGAAATCAAAAGTGACATGAACAGAAGGAGAGATATTACATGTTCCTGGGTTCAAAAAATCATTATTGTGGAAATGTCTCTACTACTAAATATAATGTACAGATTCATCTTGCTGCTGCTACTAAGTCGCTTCAGTCGTGTCCAACTCTGTGGCCCCATAAACAGCAGCCCAACAGGCTCCCCCGTCCCTGGGATTCTCCAGGCAAGAACACTGGAGTGGGTTGCCATTTCCTTCTCCACTGCATGAAAGTGAAAAGTGAAAGTGAAGTTGCTCAGTCGTGTCCGACTCTTCATGATCCCATAGAGTGCAGCCTATCAGGCTCCTCTGTCCATCGGATTTTCCAGGCAAGAGTACTGGAGTGGGGTGCCATTGCCTTCTCAGACAGATTCATCTTAATCCCTATCAAACTACCAATGGGGGTAATTTTTCACAGAATTAGAGCAAAAAATCTAACAGTTTATATGGAAAGACCAGAGACTCTGAATAGATAAATCAGTCTTGAGAAAGAACAATGGAACTGGAGGAATCAACCTTCCCTGACTTCAGATTATACTACAAAGCTGCAGTTATCAAGACAGTATGGTATTGACACAAAGACAGAAATATAGACCAATGGAACAAGATAGAAAACCCACAAATAAACCCATGCACCTACGGGTACCTTATTTTTGCCAAAGAGGCAAGAATATACAATGGGGCAAAGACAGCCTCTTCAATAAAAGGTGCTGGGAAAACTGGACAGCTACATGTAAAAGAATGAAATTAGAACACCTCCTAACACCACACACAAAGATAAACTCAAAATGGATTAAAGACTTAAATGTAAGACCAGAAACTATAAAACTCTTAGAGGAAACCATAGGCAGAACACTTGATGACATAAATCAAAGCAAGATCTTCTATGACCACCCCCTAGATTAACAGAAATTAAAAAAAAAAGTAAACAAATGGGGCCTGATTAAACTTAAAAGCTTTGCACAGCAAAGTAAAATATAAGCAAGGTGAAAAGACAACCCCCAACATGGGAGAAAATAATAGCAAATGAAACAACTGACAAAAGATTCATTTCCAAAATATACAAGCAGCTCATAAAATTCAATGCCAGAAAAGCAAATAACCCAATTAAAAAGTGGGAAAAAGTCCTACACAGACATTTCTCCAAAGAAGATATACAGATGGCTAACAAACACATGAAAAGATGCTCAACATTGTTCATTATTAGAGAAATGCAAATCAAATCCATCATGAGACGTCACCTCACACCTGTCAGAATGGCCATCATCAAAAAGTCTACAAACAATAAATGCTGGAGAGGGTGTGGAGAAAAGGGAATGCTCTTTCACTGTTGGTTGGAATGTAAATTGATACAGCCACTATGGAAGACGATATGGAGATTCCTTTAAAAACTAGGAATAAAACCACCATATGACCCAGCAATCCCACTCCTAGGCATATACCCTAAGGAAACCAAAATTGAAAAAGACACATGTATCCCATTGTTCATTGTAGCACTGTTTACAAAAACTAGAACATGGAAGCACCCCACTCCAGTACTCTTGCTGGAAAATCCCATGGACGGAGGAGCCTTGTGGGCTGCAGTTCATGGGGTCGCTAAGAGTTGGACACAACTGAAGTGACTTAGCAGGAGCAGCAGCAGCAGAACTTGGAAGCAACCTAGATGCTTCCAAGATGCTATCATTCATGGACAGATGAATGATAAAGAAGTTGTGGTACATATACACAATGGAATATTACTCAGCCTTAAAAAAGGACACATTTTTGTTAGTTCTGATGAGGTGGATGAACCTAGACCCTTTTATACAGAGTGAAGTGAGTAAGAAAGAAAAAGATAAATATCTATCTAATGCACGTATATGGAATCTAGGGAAATGGGACTGAAGAATTTATTTAAAGGGAAGCAGTGGAGAAACAGACATACAGAATAGACTTATGGACATGGGGAGAGGAGAGGAAAGATATGGAAACAGTAACGTGGAAACTTACATTACCATATGTAAAATACATAGCCAAGGTAAATTTGCTGTATGGCTCAGGCAACTCAAACTGGGGCTCTGTATCAACCTAGAGGGATGGGATGGGGAGGGAGATGTGAGTGAGTTTCAAAAGGGAGGGGATATATGTATACCTATGGCTGATTTCATGTTGAGGTTTGACAGAAAACAACAAAATTCTGTAAAGCAATTATCCTTCAATAAGAAAATAAATTTAAAAAAAACATAAAGGGAAAAAAAAAACTCTCTGGGACATTCTAATCATATTTCTTTTTGATAGCTGACTGTTCATATTTTGATGCTCCACCAAATCTTCATTCTCAAAACGTCGAAAAGCAAGACCATAATCAAAGCCCCAAACCTGATTTCTTTTAATATTGGGTTGACCAAAATGTTCATTCGGATTGTAAGAACTTTTGGCCAGCCCAGGAATTACTGTTCCTATTTTCAGTGTTGAAACTTCAGAGTTATTTTTGTGTCTTTCTACATCACTCTGTGCATTGAACTATTCAATAAGCATTATCAATTTTTCCATTACAATGTTTCTCACATAGGACTCCAGAAACCTAGTTCAATATTTCATAACACATTTATGAACTATTAAAAGTATCTCCTAATTTTTTCCTTCATTTCAAGTAATATTTGCTCTAGTGCAGTCATTTCCATATAGAAATAAAATAACTCTAAGTACTCAAAGTACTCAAAATGATCCTCTAGATTTCAAGACAGAAAATCATAGATTTGTTTTACATTAATTTGATGTCTTAAAAATCAGAAAGAAGCTTATTTTTTACCAATATTTAACATATATGTTGATGCTGGCTTCCAACTCAATTTATAAGTTTATGATTATTTGACAGGGGCTTCCCTGGTGGCTCAGAGGTTAAAGCATCTGCCTCCAGTGTGGGAGACCCGGGTTTGATCCCTGGGTCGGGAAGATCCTCTGGAGAAGGAAATGGTAACCCACTCCAGTATTCTTGCCTGGAGAATCCCATGGACAGAGGAGACTGGCGGGCTACAGTCCACGGGGTCGTGAAGAGTCAGACACGACTGAGCTACTTCCCATATAGAAATAAAATAACTCTAAGTACTCAAAGTACTCAGAATGGTCCTCTAGATTTCAAGACACAAAATCATAGATTTGTTTTACATTAATTTGATGTCTTAAAAATTAGAAAGAAGCTTATTTTTACCAATATTTGACAATAATGGGAGACATGTTATCTTGAAGAAAGAGAGGAAGGGCCATAATATGGAGGAGTTGGATCTTTCACTCTTCATTTTTCTTCAGTTTGCATTAGATATTGTTGTTTATTCATTCCAGTTCAGTTGATTTAAAGACTATATTGTCTATTTTTAAGGAAATGAATGACCAATATTGACCAAAGTCCCTAAAAATGTTAGATGTTGACTTAAAAATATTCACAATCTAAAAGTAGAGAGTGTTTTATTCTGTAAGAAATTTTAGGACTTCAAGTCCGGGAGATAGCACCTAAAATAACCCTGAAAGAATTGCTCTGAGGAGGCAGAGGGAAGAGGAAGCTTATATAGAAGTTTTTCAACAAAGAGTAGCTAGTCTGAATGTCAATTTTTCTGTAAATTAAAGAAAATCAGATATCCCAAGTTAATCTATATATGGGGAGATGTAAGAGTCTGGGCTTAATTAAATCATTCCTTTGATATGCACCTCAGCTATCCTGGGCCAGTATCCTGTTTTCATATCCTGAGTTCCTCAGAACTCACAGTAGGGAGTGGCTAGAGTATGATTACTGCTAGATAGCAGATATTCTTCTTGCTGAGTTCTCTAAAGGCTCACCTGGTCATATTGGAGGGCTGCAATTGCTGATGACTGTGACATTTTTGTTTACTGATATGGCAGGAAATATTTCATTTCTCTAAAGATGGAAAATTATATTAATATTGCAAATACAAATGGATTTTATGAAAATTCAGCATACACTTCTAAAAATAGCACTTCTTCAGTTTATCACAAGATAAAAATGACATTAGATCAGATGTAAGAAATTTTTGAAATGTTGCTAACATTAGCAAAAATACTTAAATATATATTTATATCCACTACTATTAATGATGATGATGTATATGTGCTTTGAGATAATGGCTAGTGCTAATGCAAAGTATCACAATAAGAAATACATTGTAAAATAATATTTATGTCATTTAAATTTCATCCTTCTTAAATTTTTATCTTTGAATATACTTTATAATATGCATATTTAGCACAACAGGAAATGTATATACTTTCAACCAAATAATTATCTGTATATTAGAAAGTATATAATCAAATAGTTTTTATTGAGTGTGTGATCACAAAAGACACCACTGTTCTAGTACATCTTTTGTATCATGTTGATTATGCTTTATGAAATACTATATAAGTCCTGCCACTTCCATGTTAAAAGTCTCCATAACTTTCCCATTGTTACTGAATAAAGTATAACACTTTAGCAAGGCTTCTAGTGTGTAGTTCCCGCTAACGTTTCTACCTTTTCTTTTTTTTTTTTTTTTTTGCCATTTTCCATCAATTGTTTGCATGTTGGAAATCTCCAATTATTAAGCTAGTTCTGCCCCCCAAGACTTTGATAATTTGATGTGCAAGATATTAAATTACATAAGATTATTTAACTTATTTATCCCATTACCAAAAAGTCATATTTCTCAGAAACATCTGAATTTTCAGTTTGTTTTAAATATCAAAAGATGCGCCAACACTCGGCTTTTACTCTTGAATGGCAACAAGAAGATAGAGCTGATATTCCTTTTGAACTAAACATGTATTCTCCAGGTCATCACATTTTCAGTCTCTCTCTTTTGTCTCTGTCATTCTAAGGCCAAATGTCAACTGATATTTTTCACCAGTTTTGGCTGTGGTAAAACAAAATACACAAGGATTGTAATGTATTTTAAGAGAAATGGAAGAGTATGCATATGTATATGGAAGAGAAGCATTTCCTTTCATCTAGGCACTTGTATCTCTTAACACCTACTTCTTCTATAAGAAAAACTTATATAACTCAGAATTACATGAAGCACATTTAGACTTATTCTTGTGGTTTTATTCACACTGTTTTCTCTACTTGAGAAATTTCTTCTTTATCCTTTATAACTAAAAAATTCATGTAACACCTCTCTTTTTTTTATTATAGATACTTAGAGTCTTCAAGTGACCATTCAGTTCTTCAACAACTAAAACTTTGCAAGATATTTGTTATGAAACATTGAAGGTCTCACAAAAGGTATAGAAGGTCCCAAGTAGTCTTCAGTTCAGTTCAGTTCAGTCACTTAGTCGTGTCTGACTCTGCAACCCCATGAACCACAGCATGCCAGGCGTCCCTGTTCATCACCAACTCCCAGAGTCCACCCAAACCCATGTCCATTGAGTCAGTGATGGCATCCAACCATCTCATCCTCTGTTGTCCCCTTCTCCTCCTGCCCTCAATCTTTCCCAGCCTCAGGGTCTTTACACTTAAAGGAAAAAAAGAAAAAAGAAAAAGGAGATCAGTTAAGGAAACAATAGAAACTGTGGTCCAGCTAAATTTAAAACCAAAAAAAAAAAAAAAGATGCGGAAGGATCATAGATGCCTGAGGTAGAGTTGCTATCTGAAAATTGATCTCTAGGCCACATGGTAAAGTACATTTGGCCTTAAGCTCTGAAGTGAGACCCTATAGGGAATGCTTATTGATTCTAGCTCAATGGTCTAGATAACTGCTAGAAATGGAAGAAGTAAATCATTTTTGCAAGAATGGTTCCCCATTCCCATTTAAAATTCCAAACAATTAACAGGTAGTAAAGTTCTATCCATCAAAGATCATAACATTTTTTTAAAAAGCCATTATTAAAAAAAGTAATAGTTTTGGCAATTTGAACCAGAGATCAAATTGCAGACATCTGTTGGATGATTGAAAAAGGAATAGAGTTCCAGAAAAACATCTAGTTCTTTTTTATTGATCACACTAAAGACTTTGACTGTTGGCTTCACAATAAACTGTGGAAAATTCTTCAAGAGATGGGAAGAATCTCTTGAATTGCCTCCTGACCTGCCTCCTGAGAAATCTGTATGCAGGTCAAGAAGCATCAGTTAGAATTGGATATGGAACAATAGACTGGTTCCAAATCAGGAAAGGAGTATGTCAAGGCTGCATACTGTCACCCTGCTTATTTAACTTATGTGCAGAGTACATCATGAGAAATTCTGGGCTGGATGAAGCACAAGCTAGAATAAAGATTCCTGGGAGAAATATAAATAACCTCAGCTATGCAGATGACACCATCCTTATGGCAGAAAGCAAAGAAGAACTAAAGAGGCTCTTGATGAAAGTGAAAGAGGTAAGTGAAAAAGTTGGCTTAAAACTCAATATTCAGAAAACTAAGATCATGGCTTCCAGTCCCATCACTTCACAGCAAATAGATGGAGAAAGAAAGGAAACAGTGAGAGACTTTATTTTGGGGGGCTCCAAAATCACTGCAGATGGTGACTGCAGCCATGAAATTAAAACGCACTTGCTCCTTGGAAGAAAAGCTATGACCAACCTATACAGCATATTAAAAGCAGAGATATTACTTTGCCAACAAAATTCTGTCTAGTCAAAACTATGGTTTTTCAGTAGTCATTTATGGATGTGAGAGTTGGACAATAAAGAAGGCTGAGCACTGAAGAATTGATGCTTTTGAATCGTGGTGTTGAAGAAGACTTTTGAGAGTCCTTTGGACTGCAAGGAGATACAACGAGTTAATCCCAAAGGAAATCAGTCCGAATATTCATTAGAAGGGCTGATGCTAAGGCTGAAGCTCCAATACTTTGACCACCTGATGTGAAGAACTGACTCATTGGGAAAGACCATGATGGTTGGAAAAATTGGAGGCAGGAGGAGAAGGGGATGACAGAGGATGAGATGGTTGGATAGCATCACTGACTAGATGGACACGAGTTTGAGTAAGTTCCGCGAGTTGGTGATGGACAGGGAAGCCTTGCGTGCTACAGTCCATGGGGTTGCAAAGAGTCAGGCACGACTGAACGACTGAACTGAACTGGACTAAACTGAATTACAGAAAGTAAGTAGAGGGGGACAAAAGCTAATAGATTTAGAGCTCTAAGGGATTCAGTTATTGTATTATTCAGATATAGAATATAGAACAGCACCCCACTCCAGTACTCTTGCCTGGAAAACCTCATGGACGGAGGAGCCAAGTAGCCTGCAGTCCGTGGTTTCGTTGAGTGTCGGACACGACTGAGCGACTTCACATTCACTTTTCACTTTCATGCATTGGAGAAGGAAATGGCAACCCACTCCAGTATTCTTGCCTGGAAAATCCCACGGATGGAGGAGCCTGGTGGGCTGCAGTCTATGGGGTCACACAGAGTCGGACACGACTGAAACGACTTAGCAGTAGCAGCAGCATACATATAATGGTTAAAAAATAAAGAACATCATCACGAAAGTCATCCATCAAGTCTAGCATATTGGAAATTGACATACAACTTCAAAACACAAGTGGAACTTCTAAATATGAAAAATAATACAATTACTCAAACACATACACACACACACTCTCACATTTAAGAAGAAAAATAGCAGGATAGATAACTAAAAATAGAATTAATGAAGTGGAAGATGCACCAGTAGAAATGACCAAAATAGCAGCTCAGAAATGTAAAGATATTGAAATAAAAAAAAAATTATGTGAAAATATATGGAGATTTTAATTTAAACGTCTTGCATAAGTCTAACAAAAATCACAAAAAGAGAATAAAGGTAATTGAAGGAGAAGCAGTTTTCAAGGAGAACATGACTGAAAAATTTTCTAGAACTCTTAAAAACAATAATGTACAGGTGAAGAAACCATACCCAAGCATCTGGAAAGAAGGCCAGAACATTTAAAAAGAAACAATAATTATAATTACAGCACCTTAGAATACAGTAAAACCAGGCCTTCAAAGTTCTGAGACAAAATAATCTGGATTACCATATGATGTTAGATTTTCACTAACTGTTCTAAGTAAGTTTTTTCTACTTTTAACCATGTTCTTATATAGTCCTCCCCCACATTAACTCTAAGGTTGTTCTTGTGCTTTGATTAATATGATATTATCAAATTTGAAGCTTAAAAGCCCTTGGGAATTGAAGCATAGCTTCCTGCTTCTGGGAACTCAACCTCTATAATATGAAGAAGTCTAGGATAGCTCACTGAAGGATGAAAGTATGTGAACTCACTCCAAGTGAGATCCTCCCAGGTCAACTGTGGCAAAATAATACACTTACAACCCTGCCAAAGATGTTCACATCCTAATCTATGGGATATGTGGGTATATTACCTTACTAAGCAAAAGGAACCTTGCATTCAGATGTGATTAAATTAAAGGCCTTGAAATGGAGATGTTATCCTGGACTATTTGAGTGAGCCTAATGTCATCACAGGATCTTTAAAAGAGTCAAAGTAAGTCTAGTTCAGTTAAGTCACTCAGTAGTGTCCAACTCTTTGTTACTCAATGGACTGTAGCATGATAGGCCTTCCTGTCCATTGCCAATTCCTGAAGATTACTCAAACTCATATCCATTGAGTCAGTGGTGCCATCCAACCATCTCATCCTCTGTCATCTCCTTCTCCTCCTGCCTTCAATCTTTCCCACCATCAGGGTCTTTTCCAATGAGTCAGTTATTCACATCAGGTGGCCAAAATATTGGAGCTTCAGCTTCAGCATCAGTCCTTTCAATGAATATTCAGGACTGAGTTCCTTTAGGAGGGACTGATTTGATATCCTTGCAGTCCAAGGGACTCTCAAGAGTCTTCTCCAAAACCACAGTTCAAAAGCATCAATTCTTTGGCACTCAGCTGTCTTTATGGTCCAACTCTCACATCCATACATGACTGCTGAAAAACCATAGCTTTGACTAGACAGAATTTTGTTGGCAAAGTAATGTCTCTGCTTTTGAATATGCTGTCTAGGTTAGTCATAACTTTCCTTCCAAGGAGTGAGCGTCTTTTAATATCGTGGCTCCAGACACCAGCTGCAGTGATTTTGGAGCCCCCAAAATAAATTCTGTCACTGTTTCCACTGTTTTCCCATCTATTTCCCATGAAGTGATGGGACCAGAGGCCATGATCTTTGTTTTCTGAATGTTGAGTTTTAAACCAACTTTTTCACTCTCCTCTTTCACTTTCATCAAGAGGCTCTTTAGTTCTTCTTCACTTTCTGCCACAAGGGTGATGTCATCTGCATATCTGAGATTATTGATATTTCTCCTGGCAATCTTGTTCTCAGCTTGTGCTTCATCCAGCCCAGCATTTCTCATGATGTACTCTTCATATAAGTTAAATAAGCAGGGTGACAATATACAGCCTTGACATACTCCTTTTCCTATTTGGAACCAGTCTGTCGTTCCATGACTAGTACTAACTGTTGCTTCTTGACCTACATACAGACTTCTCAGAAGGCAGGTCAGGTGGTCTGTTATTCCTATTTCTATCAGAAATTTCCACATTTTATTGTGCTCCACACAGTCAAAGGCTTTGTCATAATCAATAAATCAGAAATTTAGATGTTATCTGGATTATCTGAGTGAGCCTAATGTCATCACAGGATCTTTAGAAGAGTCAAAGCAAGATATGACAACAAAAGAAGAAATGAGAGAGAGAGACATAAAGGTGGTGAGGAGAAGAGATTTGAAGATACTACACTGCCATACTGCTGGCTTTGAAAAGAGGAAAGAGCCGCAAGCCAAGGAATGCATTCAACATCTAGAAGCTGGAAAAAGTAAAGAAATAGATTGTTCCCTAGAGCCTCCAGAAGGATTTCATCTCTACTAACACATTGATTTTGTATAATACATTCCTTTTGGAATTGTTATGAGATAATAAATTGGGGTTATTTACAATTACTGCTTGTATTGTTTTTTCCAGCTACAATGGAAAACTAGTACATAAGTGTGTCCCAACCATAGAGAGACAATTTTTCTTCCTAGGGGACATCTATCGGGAGATATTTTGCTTGTCACAGTTTTGGGTGTTCTGATGTCATTAAAAAGATAGAAACAATCAGTTCAGTTCAGTTCAGTTGCTCAGTCGTGTCAGACTCTTTGTGACACCATGAATCACAGCACGCCAGGCCTCCCTGTCCATCACCAACTCCCGGAGTTCACTCAGACTCACGTCCATCGAGTCATTGATGCCATCCAGCCATCTCATCCTCTGTTGTCCCCTTCTCCTCCTGCCCCCAATCTCTCCCAGCATCAGAGTCTTTTCCAATGAGTCAACTCTTCGCATGAGGTGGCCAAAGTACTGGAGTTTCAGCTTTAGCATCATTCCTTCCAAAGAAATCCCAGGGCTGATCTCCTTCACAATGGACTGGTTGGATCTCCTTGCAGTCCAAGGGACTCTCAAGAGTCTTCCCCAACACCACAGTTCAAAAGCATGAATTCTTCTGCGCTCAGCCTTCTTCACAGTCCAACTCTCACATCCATACATGACCCCTGGAAAAACCATAGCCTTGACTAGACGGACCTTAGTCGGCAAAGTAATGTCTCTGCTTTTGAATATGCTATCTAGGTTGGTCATAACTTTTCTTCCAAGGAGTAAGCATCTTTTAATTTCATGGCTGCAATCACCATCTGTAGTGATTTTGGAGCCCAGAAAAATGAAGTCTGACACTGTTTCCACTGTTTCCCAATCTATTTCCCATGAAGTGATGGGACCAGATGCCATTTTCTTCATTTTCTGAATGTTGAGCTTTAAGCCAACTATTTCATTCTCCTCTTTCACTTTCATCAAGAGGCTTTTTAGCTCCTCTTCACTTTCTGCCATAAGGGTGGTGTCATCTTCATATTTGAGGCTATTGATATTTCTGCAGGCAATCTTGATTCCAGCTTGTGTTTCTTCCAGTCCAGTGTTTCTTATGATGTACTCTGCATATAAGTTAAATAAGCAGGGTGACATTATACAGCCTTGATGTACTCCTTTTCCTATTTGGAACCAGTCTGTTGTTCCATGTCCGGTTCTAACTGCTGCTTCCTGACCTGCATACAGATTTCTCAAGAGGCAGGTCAGGTGGTCTGGTATTCCCATGTCTTTCAGAGTTTTCCACAGTTGATTGTGATCCACACATTCAAAGGCTTTGGCATAGTCAAGAAAGCAGAAATAGATGTTTTTTTGGAACTCTCTTGCTTTTTCCATGGTCCAGCGGATGTGGCAATTTGATCTCTGGTTCCTCTGTCTTTTCTAAAACCAGCTTGAACATCAGGAAGTTCACAGTTTACGTATTGCTGAAGCCTGACTTGGAGAATTAATCGATACTGCTTAATATCATATAATACATAGAAGAGCCCCATGAAACATAATATTGTTAAGGTTTGTTACCTCTACCCTAGACTAACAAGCTCATGTTGATACACAAACTGAATGAACCCCGAATAAGACCAGCAGAAGAGCCATCCAACTGAACACAGACTAAAGTGAAGACTCAAAATCAACACCAAATAAAATAAATTGTGTTCTGCTACATAGCAGTATATAACTGATACGCACAGCCAGAAAAATCAATGTATGAAAAATTAGACCAGAAAAAAGACACTTTCAGATGAGTCAGTTCAGTTCAGTTCCATTGCTCAGTTGCATCTGACTCTTTGTGATTCTATCTGATCCTCAAATATCTGCATCCTGATTCACATGCTACTTTTGTTTATGATTTTATTTCTGTTGTTCTAGCACCATATATTATATGTTATTTTTATTAATTCATAAAGAAATTTACAGAGAGAGATATATATACCCCTTTAACATTTTACTTATTTGCTTACTATTATGTATCTCATACTCTTCTTATGACATCATTTGTTCATTCTTAAGAAGTTAATTTGGCATAGGTCTCATTGTTAATCTCACCTTTTATTTATCTGAATTTAAAAGACATTTGCTCCTTGGCTAAAAGCTATGACAAACCTACACAGTGTATTGAAAAGCAGAGACATTACTTTGCCAACAAAAGTCTGTCTAGTCAAAGCTACGTTCTTTCTATTAGTCATGTATGGATGTAAGTGTTGGATCATAAAGAAAGCTGAGCACTGAAGAAATGATGCTTTTGAACATCATTGTTCAAAAAGAGCCTTTGGAGAAGGCTCTTGAGGGTCCATTGGACTGCAAGGAAATCAAACCAGTCAGTCCTAAAAGAAATGAATCCTGAATGTTCATTAAAAGGACAAAAATATATAAATGGGATGAAATTAAATTTAAAGGATTTTGCACATCAAAGGAAACTATAAACAAGGTGAAAAGATAACACTCAGAATCAGAGATTATAATAGCAAATGAAAAAAATGACCAAGAATTCATTTCCAAAATAAACAAACAGCTCATACAACTCAATACCAGAAAAGATAAGCAACCCAATCAAGAAGTGGGAAAGAGACTTAAACAGACATTTCTCCAAAGAAGACATACAAATGGCTAACAGACACATGAAAATATACCCAACATTTCTCATTATTTGAGAGATGAAAATCAAAACTACAATGAGATATCACCTCATACTGGTCAGAATGGCCATCATCAAAATATCTACAAACAATAAACCCTGGAGAGGACGTATAAAAAGGGTAATCCTCTTGCAGCGTTGGTAGGAATTTAAATTGATACAGCTTCTATGGAAGATAGTATGGAGACTCCTTAATAAACTAGGACTAAAACCATCATATGACCCAGCAATCCCACTACTAGGCATATACCCAGAGGAAACCAACATTTAAAAAGATACTTACACCCCAATGTTTATTACAGTACTATTTACAATAGCTAATAGAGGTGGCAAGAATACACAGAAGAATGGTACAAAAAAGATCTTCATGACCCAGATAATCATGATGATGTGATCACTAATTTAGAGCCAGACATCCTGGAATGTGAAGTCAAGTGGGCCTTGGAAAGCATCACTAAAAACAAAGCTAGTGGAGGTGATGGAATTCCAGTTGAGCTGTTTCAAATCCTGAAATATGATGCGGTCAAAGTGCTGCACTCAATATGCCAGCAAATTTGGAAAACTCAGCAGTGGCCACAGGACTGGAAAAGGTCAGTTTTCATTCCAATTCCAAAGAAAGGCAATGCAAAAGAACGCTCAAACTACCACACAATTGCACTCATCTCACATGCTAGTAAAGTAATGCTCAAAATTCTCCAAGCCAGGCTTCAACAATACATGAACTGTGAACTTCCTGATGTTCAAGCTGGTTTTAGAAAAGACAGAGGAATCAGAGATCAAATTGCCAACATCCACTGGATCGTGGATAAAGCAAGAAAGTTCCAAAACAAAAACAAAAAACAAAAAACAAAAAAAACCCCACATCTATTTCTGCCTTATTGACTATGCCAAAGCCTTTGACTGTGTGGATCACAATCAACTGTGGAAAATTCTGAAAGAGATGGGAATATCAGACCACCTGACCTGCCTCTTGAGAAATCTGTATGCAGGTCAGGAAGCAGCAGTTAGAACTGGACATGGAACAACAGACTGGTTCCAAATAGCAAAAAGAGTATGTCAAGGCTGTATAATGTCACCCTGCTTATTTAACTTATATGCAGAGTACATCATGAGAAATGCTTGACTGGAAGAAACACAAGCTGGAATCAAGATTGCCTGCAGAAATATCAATAACGTCAGATGTGCAGATGACACCACCCTTATGGCAGAAAGTGAAGAGGAACTAAAAAGCCTGTTGATGAAAGTGAAAGTGGAGAGTGAAATAGTTGGCCTAAAGCTCAACATTCAGAAAACGAAGATCATAGCATTTGGTCCCATCGCTTCATGGGAAATTGATAGGGAAACAGTGGAAACAGTGTCAGACTTTATTTTTCTGGGCTCCAAAATCACTGCAGATGGTGATTGAAGCCATGAAATTAAAAGATGCTTACTCCTTGGAAGAAAAGTTATGACCAACCTAGATAGCATATTCAAAAGCAGAGACATTACTTTGCCGACTAAGGTCCGTCTAGTCAAGGCTATGGTTTTTCCAGGGGTCATGTATGGATGTGAGAGTTGGACTGTGAAGAAGGCTGAGCGCTGAAGAATTGATGCTTTTGAACTGTGGTGTTGGGGAAGACTCTTGAGAGTCCCTTGGGACTGCAAGAAGATCCAACCAGTCCATTGTGAAGGAGATCAGCCCTGGGATTTCTTTGGAAGAAATGATGCTAAAGCTGAAACTCCAGTACTTTGGCCACCTCATGCGAAGAGTTGACTCATTGGAAAAGACTGTGATGCTGGGAGGGATTGGGGGCAGGAGGAAAAGGGGATGGTAGAGAATGAGATGGCTGGATGGCATCAGTGACTCGATGGATGTGAGTCTGAGTGAACTCCGGGAGTTGGTGATGGACAGGGAGGCCTGGTGTGCTGCGATTCACAGGGTCACAAAGAGTCAGACACGACTGAGTGGCTGAACTGAACTATGCAGATAAACCATTAAAGAAAATGTAGTACATATATACGATGGAATATTACTCAGCCATAAAAAGGATTGCATTTGAGTTAGTTCTGATGAGGTGGATGAACCTAGAATCTGTTATACAGAGTGAAGTAACTCAGAAAGAGAAATATAATATTTAACACATATATATGGAATCTAGAAAGATGACACCAATGAATTTATTTTAAAGGCAGCAATGGAGAAACAGACATAGAGAAAAGATTTATCGACATGGAGTTGGGAAGAGGAAGGTAAGGTTGAAATTTATGGAGAGAGTAACATGGAAACTTACATTATCATTTGTAAAATAGATAATCAATGGAATTTATGATTCAGGGAACTCAAACAGGGGCTCTGTAACAACCAGATGGTCCAGATGTATAGAAAGATTTGAGGAGGTTCATGAGGGAGGGGACATACATATGGCTATGGCTGATTCATGTTGATATTTGGCAGAAAACAACAAAATTCTGTAATTATCCTTTAATTAAAAAAATCCCTAATAAAGTGTATGAAAAAGAATATATATGTTGTATAATAACTGAGGCATTTTGCTGTAGAATAGAAATTAACACACTGTAAATCAACTAAACTTCAATAAAATTAATAAAATAAAATAGAGAACCAACAAGGAACTGTTGAATAACATGGGGAAGTATACTGAAAATTTTGTAATAACTTATAAGGGAAAGACTCTGTATATATTATTATTTATTAATATATATTAATTAATATAACTAAATCACTTTTCCACTTTGCTGTACACCTGATACTAACACATTGTTCTAAATCAACCATACTTTAATAATTTTAAAAAGAATCAGGAAACATCATTAGGATGGTACTTTGGGTCATTTCTAACCTTAGTTCCCTTCACAGGAATATCAACTGGCAACTATCTATAGATAAAGCATCACTGTGAAAATACCAGAACCTAAGAGTCAGGCTGAGTCACCCTTCTGGAGCAATGAGACTGATGAAGAACTTGTTAGAAGGGTAAATGAAGCAATTTCACTGTGACCATATTGTCCTTCCTCATGACTGGCACAGCATTTCACCAACAGGGTGGTCCTGGGTCTATAGTTTCTCTGGTAGGAAGCGAACCTGAGGTGGATATTTAGCTGAAGGATGCTCTTGGGCCCTCCCTTAGGGATTACTTGTGGGGATTACTGGGGGTATCTGTATAACTTGACCACTGGGGATAAAAGAGAAATGGAGAAGTGGGCCAGGGCTCACCTGAACTGGTACTGACATCCTGACAGACCAAGTTCTTACTTACAGTGCTATCTGAGTAGAGATCCCAGGCAGCAGCTCAGGCCATCTGAAGAGCCAAACTGCTGAGAGCTGCCAGAGAGCTCAGCTGGAAGCACTTTCTGATTTAGTTCCCAACCAATGGCCATATCAGCTATGGAGTCCATTCTGAGTCCCTACCTGGGCAGAGAAGCAAATTTAAAGCTATACCCAACAGCCTAACGAAGTCCCAAACTTTGGAAAATATGGTCACAGACATCCAGTACCCATAGAGCACATCTAACAGCCTACTTGATCTTGAAGACCAGACTGCAGCCCGGCTCAACTTTGGGGCATAGCTGGTGTTTTGCCTGATACCAGAGGCTCCACCCATCTGAACATAGAGTATAGCCAAAAACACTATCTAGTTGGAGAACACAGATTGAGGCCACACCAAACCAGGAATGATTGCAGAACCCAGCTACCAGGGATATTGCCCTGCCAGGGAGCACAGCCTGCAAAACAAGAGATGATTGCAGAAATTGAAGATGTCACAAATAAATGGAAATTGTTCATATACTGGAATGATTAGTATTGCTAAAATGTCCAAAATGACGTAAAGCAATCTAGATTCAATGTGAAAAGTGAAAGTGTTAGTTGCACAGTCATATTCAGCTCTGCACAATCCCATGAACTGTAGTCTGCCAGGATCGTCTACAGAATTCTCCAGGCAAGAGTGGGTTGCCATTCCCTTCTCCAGGGGATCTTCCCAACCCAGGGATTGAACCAGGGTCTCTTGAATTGCAGGCAGAGTCTTTATTGTCTGAACCACCTGGTAAGCCCAGATTCAATGTAATACCTATCAAAATTTCAATGGCATTTTTTTTTTACAGAAATAGCAAAACATGCTAAAATTTGTATGAAACAAAAAAGACCCCAAATAGTCAATCTTGAGAAAGAAGAACAAAACTGGAGGCATCACACTTCTTGATTTCAAACTTTATAATAATCAAACTGTATGGTATTGCAAGCAAATAAAAGACAAACAAAAAAAAATTACAACAGACACATAGACCAATGAAATAGAACAGAGCCCAGGAATAAATTCATATATATATGGTCAACAAATGTTTGACAATTATTCACAATATTCAAAAGGGAAAAGACAATTTGCTTAATATATGGTGCTAGGGAAATTGAAAATGGTCATGCAAAAGAATAAAACTAGACCTCTATCTTAAACCACTAAGACCTGAAAACTGTATAATTCCTAGAAGAAATGTCCTTGACATTGATCTTGGCAATTATCTTTTGGATATGACATAGCAATAAAAGCAAATATAAAGTGGGATTATATAAAACTAAAAAGTTTCTGTCCAGCAAAAGAAACAATTAATAAGTGAAAACTCACCAGGAAGTGGAAGAAATAATTTACAAACCATATATCCTCTAAGGGATTAATATTCAAAATATATAAGGAACTCACCCAACTCAATAGCACAAAAATAATTTAAATTGGGCAGAGGACCTGAAGGGATGTTTTTCCAAAGAAGACATACAAAGGGGCCAGTTACATGAAAGGGTGCTCACCATCACTAATTATCAGAGAAATACAAATTAAAATCACAATGGGATATTATATGTGGAAGGCAAAAAAGCTAAACTCACAAAACAGACAATGTTGATTTGTGGTCAACAGAGATAAAGATTAGCGAAAATGATTCAAAGTAGTCACAAAGTACAAACTCCTCTTATAAGAGAAATAAATTCTGGGGAGTACTGTAAAGAATGGCAACCACAATTAATAATGTGTGTGTGTGTTTAGTCAGTAAATCGTGTCCAGCTCTTCTGTGATCTCATGGACTGTAGCCTGCCAGTTTCCTCTGTCCATGGGGTTTCCCAGACAAGAACACTGGAGTGGGTTGCCATTTCCTTCTTCAGGAAATCTTCCTAACCCAGGGATTGAACCTACATCTCCTGCACTACAGGCAGATTCTTTACCACTGAACAACCAGGGAAGACTACAGTTAGCAATACTGGATTGTACAGTTTGAAAATTGCTAAGAGAGTGGACCATAATGTTTCTCAACTCACATGCCTATACATAATGTTAAGTTACGGATGAGTTAACTAAACTTATTATGTCATTATTTCACAACATTTATTTATATCAAGTCATGGTATATATCTTAAACTTATACACTATTATGTCAATTTTATTTCAGTAAACCTAAAAAAAAGAAGAGAGTCTTAGAAAGGTAAGCTGGACCCCAATGTTGAGTAATGTGAGGACTGCTTAAAACTTTGTCTTTACTGATTAGAACAAGTAGTCTCCTTTTATTTTTTTACCAATAATTGGCTCTTAGATTAAAATGAACACTATCTAATCTTTTGGATTTGGCAAATGCTGAGTTCTTTCTCCTCCTAACTGATATTATGTGGACTGCTGGCTTTGAGAAACATTGGTAATTGAAATTTGGAAGATGTTGCTTAAAATTAAATCATATTATAAAATTCTAATTATTTAAAACAACAACAACAACAACAACCAGGTACAATAATTTTGAGTAGGAAGACCCAAATTGAGCATTATTGATCAGGAGGATTGTCATGTAGCATGAATTTGGATGATGAGAGTAAGGGAACCCAGATTCCAGTAGAGATATGGAAGCATTTTATGTTCAGCTGTGAAATCCCTTGGTACTTTTTCCCCCTGAACCCTAGAATCCTTATCCATAGTGTTATTTGACAATGTTCTGACTCAGAACTGTTTTTGACTTATAAAGATACAACATTATTTCTGAATAAGCTAGATATATACTTCCAACTTGATGCCCAATCAGCTCTACAAAATTGAGGTATTCTTCAATTCATTAAGGATATCATTGTATCACTTGAATTTAAGAGTGGCTCAAAGAAAATTTAATATATGTTAAAGTGCATTAAATTCAACTATTCCAAAATCAGAATTATAATTTGTAAGAGCTACCCTTCAACATTTACTTGGGATGTATCTGGTAGTTCTATACATCAAATTCATCCTGAGACCAAAATATTTGAGAACTCCTGCTTGAGTTAAGTGCATTTACAGTGTGCTCATAGCACCCAGTAAAGAGCTATGTACTTGCACCACACCTTTTTTTAAAAAAATATAAATTTATTTATTTTAATTGGAGGTTAATTACTTCACAATTTTTTATTGTTTTTGCCATACATCAACATGAAAAAGTTGGTTGTATTAAACTGCAACTCAACATTATAATCCTATGTTGGCCTGTGCTAAGAATATGACAATAAACAGTCCTCTGAAATTAATCATTTTATGGATTCAAACAAGTAGTTGGAAAGATTTGATGATTTTTATTCAAAGTGTACACTGTTCGAGGTCCACTAGAGAAATTTCTCTGACAGTACAGTATCATAAAAAATTTGATCTCACCTCAGTAAAGGATTTGTCATTTTAGATAACACTAGTTATGCAGTTTATCCTCTTTCTCTCTCTTTTCACTTTAATGTCTTGAAATCTTACTATCTTTCAACCAAATGTTCACCTCCTCTTCTAGCCACCATTTTGCTTAATCTTCTGGCATGGATTTTCACATATTGATCATCTGGCTTTTTCTGACTTTTGTACTTGTATTTTGTCCCAATTTCTACATGTATTTCCCACACATTTATACACATACATTTTTTAAAGACAGGGAGTAAATGCATATGCACATAGACAAGTTTGAATACACTTCAATTTGACTCTTATAGTTTTAGGAGAGGATCACAGTTAGAGTAGTCCCTGGTTTGCTGATAAGGAAACGGAGTGCTGATTGATTTAACCAAGGCCAGTTCAGTTCAGTTCAGTCGCTCAAATCACAGCACGTCAGGCCTCCCTGTCCATCACCAACTCCGGGAGTTCATTCAGATTCACGTCCATCGAGTCCGTGATGCCATCAAGCCATCTCATCCTCGGTTGTACCCTGCTCCTCCTTCCCCCAATCCCTCCCACCATGAGAGTCTTTTCCAATGAGTCAACTCTTCACATGAGGTGGCCAAAGTACTGAAGTTTCAGCTTTAGCATCATTCCTTAAAGAAATCCCAGGGTTGATCTCCTTCAGAATGAACTGGTTGGATCTCCTTGCAGTCCAAGGGACTCTCAAGAGTCTTCTCCAACACCACACTTCAAAAGCATCAATTCTTCAGCGCTCAGCCTTCTTCACAGTCCAACTGTCACATCCATTCATGACTACTGGGAAAACCATAGCCTTGACAAGACGGACCTTAGTCGGCAAATTAATGTCTCTGCTTTTGAATATGGTATCTAGGTTGGTCATAACTTTGCTTCCATGGAGTAAGCATCTTTTAATTTCATGGCTGCAATCACCATCTGCAGTGATTTTGGAGCCCCCCACACCACCCCCCAAAAAAAGTCTGACACTGTTTCTACTGTTTCCCCATCTATTTCCCATGAAGTGATGGGACCAAATGCCATGATCTTCATTTTCTGAATGTTGAGCTTTAAGCCAACTTTTTCACTCTCCTCTTTCACTTTCATCAAGAGGCTTTTAGCTCCTCTTCACTTTCTGCCATAAGGGTGGTGTCATCTGCATATCTGAGGTTATTGATATTTCTCCCTGAAATCTTGATTCCAGCTTGTGTTTCTTCCAGTCCAGCATTTCTCGTGATGTACTCTGCATATAAGTTAAATAAGCAGGGTGACAATATACAGCCTTGACGTACTCCTTTTCCTATTTGGAACCAGTCTGTTGTTCCATGTCCAGTTCTAACTGTTGCTTCCTGACCTGCATACAGATTTCTCAAGAGGCAGGTCAGGTGGTCTGATATTCCCATGTCTTTCAGAATTTTCCACAGTTATTGTGATCCACACAGTCAAAGGCTTTGGCATAGTCAATAAAGCAGAAATAGATGTTTTGCTAAAATTCTCTTGCTTTTTGCACGACCCAGCGGATGTTGTCAATTTGATCTCTGGTTCCTCTGCCTTTTCTAAAACCAGCTTGAACATCAGGGAATTCACGATTCACGTATCGCTGAAGCCTGGCTTGGAGAATTTTGAGCATTACTTTACTAGCATGTGAGATGAGTGCAATTGTGCGGTAGTTTGAGCATTCTTTTTCATTGCCTTTCTTTGGAATTGGATGAAAACGGACCTTTTCCAGTCCTGTGGCCACTGCTGAGTTTTCCAAATTTGCTGGCATATTGAGTGCAGCACTTTCACAGCATCATCTTTTAGGATTTGAAATAGCTCAACTGGAATTCCATCACCTCCACTAGCTTTGTTCGTAGTGATGCTTTCTAAGGCCCACTTGACTTCACTTTCCAAAATGTCTGGCTCTAGATTAGCGATCACATCATCATGATTATCTGGGTTGTGAAGATCTTTTTTGTACAGTTCTTCCATGTATCTTTGCCACCTCTTCTTAATATCTTCTGCTTCTATTAGGTCCAGACCATTTCTGTCCTTTATCGAGCCCATCTTTGCATGAAATGTTCCCTCGCTATCTCTAATTTTCTTGAAGTGATCTCTAGTCTTTCCCATTCTGTTGTTTTCCTCTATTTCTTTGCATTGATCACTGAAGAAGGCTTTCTTATCTCTTCTTGCTATTCTTTGGAACTCTGCATTCAGACGCTTATATCTTTCCTTTTCTCCTTTGCTTTTCACTTCTGTTCTTTTCACAGCTATTTGTAAGGCCTCCCCAGACAGCCATTTTGCTTTTTTGCATTTCTTTTCCATTGGGATGGTCTTGATCCATTTCTTCTGTACAATGTCACGAACCTCATTCCATAGTTCATCAGGCACTCTATCTATCAGATCTAGACCCTTAAATCTATTTCTCACTTCCACTGTAAAATCATAAGGGATTTGATTTAGGTCATACCTGAATGGTCTAGCGGTTTTCCCTACTTTCTCCAATTTAAGTCTGAATTTGGTAATGAGTTCATGATCTGAGCCACAGTCAGCTCCTGTTCTTGTTTTTGTTGACTGTATAGAGCTTCTCCATCTTTGGCTGCAAAGAATATAATCAATCTGATTTTGGTGTTGACTATCAGGTGATGTCCATGTGCAGAGTCTTCTCTTGTGTTGTTGGAAGAGGGTGTTTGCTATGACCAGTGCATTTTCTTGGCAAAACTCTTATTAGTCTTTGCCCTGCCATTCTGCATTCCAAGGCCGAATTTGCCTGTTACTCCAGGTGTTTCTTGACTTTGTACTTTTGCATTCCAGTTTTTATAATGAAAAGGACATCTTTTTGGGGTGTTAGTTCTAAAAGTTCTTCTATGTCTTCATAGAATTGTTCAACTTCAGCTTCTTCTGCGTTACTGGTTGGGACATAAACTTAGATTACTGTGATATTGAATGGTTTGTCTTGGAGACTAACAGAGATCATTTTGTCATTTTTGAGATTGTATCCAAGTACTGCATTTCAGACTCTTTTGTTGACCATGATGGCTACTCCATTTCTTCTGAGGGATCCTGCCCACAGTACTAGATATAATGGTCATTTGAGTTAAATTCACTCATTACAGTCCATTTTAGTTCACTGATTTCTAGAATATTGAAGTTCACTCTTGCCATCTTTTGTTTGACCACTTCCAATTCGCCTTGATCCATGGACATAACATTCCAAGTACCTATGCAATATTGCTCTTTACAGCATCGGATCTTGCTTCTGTCACCAGTCACATCCACAGCTGGGTATTGTTTTTGCTTTGGCTCCATCCCTTCATTCTTTCTGGAGTTATTTCTGCAGTGATCTCCAGTAGCATACTGGTCACCTACCGACCTGGCGAGTTCCTCTTTCAGTATCTTATCATTTTGCCTTTTCATACTGTTCATGGGGTTCACAAGGCAAGAATACTGAAGTGCTTTACCATTCCCTTCCTCCAGTGGATCACATTCTGTCAGACCTCTCCACCACGACCCACCCATCTTGGGTTGCCCCACGGGCATGGCTTAGTTTCATTGAGTTAGACAAGGCTGTGGTCCTAGTGTGATTAGATTGACTAGTTTTCTGTGAGTATGGTCTCAGTGTGTCTGCTCTCTGATGCCCTCTTGCAACACTTACCATCTTACTTGGGTTTCTCTCACCTTGGGTGTTGGGTATCTCTTAATGGCTGCTCCAGCAAAGCACAGCCGCTGCTCCTTACCTTGGATGAGGAGCATCTCCTCACCGCCACCCTTCCTGACCTTCAATGTGGGATGGCTCCTCTAGGCCCTCCTGCACCCGCGCAGGCACCGACCTTGGACATGGGGTTTCTCCTCCCGGCCACTGTTCTGGCTTCGGGTGCAGGGTGGCTCCTCCTGGCTGCCCCCCTGGCCTCAGATGCGGGGTAGCTCCTCTCGGTCATTCCTGCGCTGTCACAGCCAGCACTTTGGCCACTGCCCCTGACCTCAGATGTGGGGGAAGTCCTCTTGGCTGCTGCCCTTTGGGCATGGGGTCCTCCCTGCTTCTACCTCTGACCTCAGCCGTGGAGTAGCTCCTCTCAGCCATGCTTAGTGTACCTGTCGCAGCCGCCTGTGCATAGTGCACAGGTCACCTCCTCGTAAAAATTTCTAGATCTTTGAACTTCAATTTCACATTCTTAAAATCACCACATTTCTGGAGCTAACTTTTGAAGAAACCATCCTATTGAAGCCTCTTAACCCTTTAAGATGATCAAGTGGGTTCTCTGTTGTGAAATGAATCTTGCTGGCTCAATCCAGTTCCTTAAATTGCCAAAATTTGAGGAATGGGTAATTCCAACATTTTATGGTTCACATTATTATAATTGCATCTGATCATGATTAGAAAAATCCTAAATTATATGTTTATTTTGAAGTCATATAAATAATGGCATACAAACTGTTGAAAATTTTCTTGGTGACTATAATTCTCCAGTAGCATAGTTATTACTACTATAGTAAACTACTTTCATTATCTCAATATGTCTCATAACAATTTATTGCTTGCTGTCTGGCAGATTAATACACAGGGTCTAAGATATGTTTTCATGGTGAAAAAATGTGAAGTAGGCAATTTGTAGCTTTCTTTTATTTAGAATAGATAGTTAAGATAAAAAAATCATTTCTTTACCAATTACTTTTTATTTGACATGAGCTAGGAGAAGGCAATGGCACCCCACTCCAGTACTCTTGCCTGGAAAATCCCATGGACAGAGGAGCCTGGTGGGTTGCAGTCTACGGGGTCGCTAAGAGTCGGACAAGACTTCACTTTCACTTTTCACTTTCTTGCATCTGAGAAGGAAATGGCAACCCACTCCAGTATTCTTGCCTGGAGAAACCCAGGGACGGAGGAGCCTGGTGGACTGCCGTCTCTGGGGTCTCACAGAGTCAGACACGACTGAAACAACTTAGCAGCAGCAGCAGCAGCAGCAGCAGCAGCAGCATATCTGCTAAGATTACTTTTTCATATGCTATAGCTTTCTAAAACCCATTGTAAACATTACTAAGACTCTTCCCTATTGGTAGCAACAAATGGAAAAAAGAGAAGAGTGAGGCACTCTGAAATTGAATTAGCAAAGAGAAGGAAAGGGACTCACTGCAGAAAACCATGTGGTAGCTTTTCTGCTCTCATTTGGTAGGTGGTCTGATAGCTTTCCTAAAATAGTAATACATTACAGCTTTTCCTAGAACTCCTAACAATATTCACTGAAAAAATAGTTTAATTTATTTTCTTTGAGGGAGTCTGGACTGTATTTAACCTTCATGAGGAATTCATAATTCTTATGACTGAGTATGTGAATGACTCAGTTTGAATTCTATATATCATGTGTAGGTGGTGGGACTTCCCTCATGGTGCAATGGTTAAGAATCTGCCTTGCAATACAGGCAACATGGGTTTGATCCCTGATCATGGAACTAAGATCCCACATGCTCTGGGGCCTCCAGGCTACAGGTAGAGAGTCTGTGTGCCTCATGGAAGATCCTGCATCCTGCAGTTGAGATCCAATGCAATCAAATAAATAAATAATTTTGGGCTTCCCTGGTGAGCAGGATATAAACCTTCTATTTGAGTTTGGATGCCCACTGATAAATTTGTGCCCAAAGAGTCAGTAAAATACATCCAAGTCTGACTATATTTGGTTAAATTGCAGAAATGTACTATGACGTTTGGAGACCAAATCACTACAAGGTTAGTTGGGCTTCCCAGCACATAACATTTTCCTTATTTGCACTGTTTTGGCTTTGTCACTTTGGGTATTGGCATGGGAACCTGTTCTTTGTTGTTTCAGACTTTTTAGTTGCCTTTTTTTTTTTTTTTCTCAACTTGAGTAATAATCCTCTTTTGCTGATAGCTCTTTAGCTACTGTAAAAATAATTGTGTTATCATAAACAAAATTTTAGAATTTCAGATATGGGTAGTGTATAATTAGAAAGTGTTAATTTTGTTTTGTTTTGTTTTGTTTCCACCCAAACACACCCATGTAAGTAGTTACAAAAGACTCAGGGAAACACAGAAGTAGAATTATTTTCCCTGTTCTACTTTTGAAAGTTTCTTAGTGGAATCAGATGCTTTTAATACATGTTTGAAAAGAGTCTTTCATTTAACCTCTAAAACAAACCGCAATTCTGCTCCCCATTTTTTTTTTTTTTTCAATTTAATAAATTGTTCCAATTTTCCTACCTTTGAAATCAGATGATTCAGCTCTCTCTTTTCTGGCTTGAAAATTTGGCTTGATTCAAGTTTCTGAAGCTAATGCTTCATTCCTCAGTTTTCCTCATTTTTAAGTCATTATAGTCTTAAATAATGTTTTCTATCTAGTTTCTTTTATGATTTGAATCTCTTTAAGCTAGTAAAGTAATGCTCAAAATTCTCTAAGCCAGGCTTCAGCAATATGTAATCTGTGAAATTCCTGATGTTCAAGCTGGTTTTAGAAAAGGCAGAGGAAACAGAGATCAAATTGCCAACATCTGCTGCATCATGGAAAAAGGAGGAGAGTTCCAGAAAAACATCTATTTCTGCTTTATTGACTATGCCAAAGCCTTTGACTGTGTGGATCACAATAAACTGTGGAAAATTCTGAAAGAGATGGGAATACCAGACCACCTGACCTGCTTCTTGAGAAATCTGTATGCAGGTCAGGAAGCAACAGTTAGACCTGGACATGGAACAACAGACTGGTTCCAAATAGGAAAAGGAGTACATCAAGGCTGTATATTGTCACCCTGCTTATTTAACTTATATGCAGAGTACATCATGAGAAACGCTGGACTGGAAGAAACACAAGCTGGAATCAAGATTGCCAGAAGAAATATCAATAACCTCAGATATGCAGATGAAACCACCATTATGGCAGAAAAAGAAGAAGAACTTAAAAGCTTCTTGATGAAAGTGAGAGGAGAGGGAAAAAGTTGGCTTAAAGCTCAACATTCAGAAAACAAAGATCATGGCATCCCATCCCATCACTTCATGGGAAATAGATGAGGAAACAGTGCGAACTGTGTCAGACTTTATTTTTTTGGGGTTTCCAAAATCACTGCAGATGGTGATTGCAGCTATGAAATTAAAAGACGCTTATTCCTTGGAAGAAAAGTTATGACCAACCTAGATAATATATTCAAAAGCAGAGACATTTCTTTGCTGACTAAGGTCCGTCTAGTCAAGGCTATGATTTTTCCTGTGGTCACTTATGGACGTGAGAGTTGGACTGTGAAGAAGGCTGAGCGCTGAAGAATTGATGCTTTTGAAGTGTGGTGTTGCAGAAGACTCTTGAGAGTCCCTTGGACTGCAAGGAGATCCAACCAGTCCATTCTGAAGGAGATCAGCCCTGGGTGTTCTTTGGAAGGAATGATGCTAAAGCTGAAACTCCAGTACTTTGGCTACCTCATGCGAAGAGTTGACTCACTGGAAAAGACTTGGATGCTGGGAGGGATTGGGGGCAAGAGGAGAAGGGGACGACCCGAGGATGAGATGGCTGGATGGCATCACTGACTCGATGGCCATGAGTCTGAGTGAACTCCGAGATTTGATGATGGACAGGGAGGCCTGGTGTGCTGCGATTCATGGGGTCGCAAAGAGTCGCACACGACTGATCGACTGAACTGAACTGAACTGAAGTTTCCATTAGACCCATTCTCTGTTCTGTCCGTTTTCTTTTTTAGTATAAATCTCACTCTCCATTCTTGTCCTGAGGATATGAACCTTCTTTCTGATGAGTTCATATCCCCTTTCTAACATCCACCCCTTGTGTTCCATTTTATACTTCTAAGTCAGTAATGAGATCTTACTTAAAGCATAGCTCAGATCTCATATTTTAAAAGCACTTCTTCACCTAAGCTGGACTCTGACTCTGCTCTGGTGATATCTGGTTATTTCCATTCTAATCTACCTGCTTGAGTTGCTTCCTTCCTCCTCTGTCTGATTTGCATTGTTTCCCAATATAGTGCAGCCAACAGAAAATGAGTTCCATACCTCTATGAATCTGAAGCTCAGTTCTGCCAGAGCTGTATGGCCTTAAGCAAATTACTTAGCATCTGAATTTTCTTCCCTGCAAAATGGGGATGATAATAACTATATCACAATATTTTTTGGAATGATTAAATGAGAGCATACAATATAACTGCAGTTTTAGTCTACAGAACAATCTGGCAATGGTTTGTTGATGAAAATAGAAGTAGAAAATTAGAGTTTTATAATAAATTGCCAGTTTCCAACAGAAAATGCTCCTGGTAGCATGTCTTCTTCCTCCCCCCACCCCTTTCATGCACATCCATTCTTTTTTTAAAAAGGTAAAATCATGAAATACTTCAACAGATTCAATTCCAGGGATGGACTCAGACCAGTTGATTGCTCACCCTGGGACCTCAGTGAGTTTGGGGTCTGTTCTTCTGTATGATGTCATATTGCTCCAACTAGAAACAACATAGGGAAGTCACACAATGTCCTGATACCTGGGCCTTGGACTTCTCTAGTGATGACTCCATTTATTAGTAACTCTGGATGATATTTATAATTCTTTAAGAACTTTCTCCTTAAGGGATGCTAAGTTACTAAAAATGCATGCAAATTAGCTTGTATCTAGCTGTTTAGAAAATGTTTAATAAATGACTCATGGATTTTGTATTAAAGGACTTTAAATCTGACACAGTTCACTGCCTAGTGGTTTTAGTCACTAAGTCGTGTCCAACTCTTGTGACTCCCTGGACTATAGCATGCCAGTCTCCTCTGCCCATGGGATTTTCCAGGCAAGAATACTGGAGTATGTTGCCATTTCCTTCTCCATATTGAAATGTATAAATGTGATTCTCTACATCAATTTTCCCTCACTTTATTTGCAATAAATTAAGAGTAACCTAGACCCAGACACCTAGAGAAGGAAATGGCAACCCACTCCAGTATTCTTGCTTGGAGAATCTCATGGACGGAGAAGCCTGGTAGGCTACAGTCCATGGGGCCGCAAAGAGTCAGACACGACTGAGAGTGTCACTTCACTTCAGATCCAGACAACCTGGAATATAAAGTCAAGTGGGCCTTAGAAAACGTCACTATGAACAAAGCTAGTGGAGGTGATGGAATTCCAGTAGAGCTATTTTAAATCCTGAAAGATGATGCTGTGAAAGTGCTGCACTCAACATGCCAGCAAATTTGGAAAACTCAGCAGTGGCTACAGGACTGGAAAAGGTCAGTTTTCATTCCAATCCTAAAGAAAGGCAATGAAAAAGAATGCTCAAACTACCGCATAATTGCGCTCATCTCATGCTAGTAAAGTAATGCTTAAAATTCCCCAAACCAGGCTTCAGCAATACGTGAACTGTGATCTTCCAGATATTCAAGCTGGTTTTAGAAAAGACAGAGGAACCAGAGATCAAATTGCCAACATCTGCTGGATCATCAAAAAAGCAAGAGAGTTCCAGAAAAACATCTATTTCTGCTTTATTGACTATGCCAAAGCCCTTGACTGTGCGGGTCACAAACAACTGTGGAAAATTCTGAGAGAGATGGGAACACCAGACCACCTGACCTGCCTCTTGAGAAATCTGTATGCAGGTCAGGAAGCAACAGTTCGAACTGGACATGGAACAACAGACTGGTTTCAAATAGGAAAAGGAGTACATCAAGGCTGTATATTGTCACCCTGCTTATTTAACTTATATGTAGAGTACGTCATGAGTACTGGGCTGGAAGAAGCACAGCTGGAATCAAGATTGCTGGGAGAAATGTCAATAACCTCAGATATGCAGATGAAACGACCCTTATGGCAGAAAGTGAAGAGAAACGACAATACATCTTGATGAAATTAAAAGAGAGAGTGAAAAAGTTGGCTTAAAGCTCAACATTCAGAAAACTAAGGTCATGGCATTTGGTCCCATCACTTCATGGGTTCATGGAAAATAGATGAGGAAACAGTGGGAACAGTGTTAGACTTTTTTTTTGGGGGGGGGGGGGTTCCACAATCACTTCAGATGGTGATTTCAGCCATAAAATTAAAAGACTCTTACTCCTTGGAAAAAAAGTTATGACCATCCTAGATAGCATATTCAAAAGCAGAGACATTACTTTGCTAACAAATGTCTGTCTAGTCAAGGCCATGGTTTTTCCAGTAGTCATGTATGAATGTGAAAGTTGGACTGTGAAGAAATCTGAGCACCAAAGAAATGGTGCATTTGAACTGTGGTGTTGTAGAAGACTCTTGAGAGTCCCTTGGACTGCAAGGAGATCCAACCAGTCCATTCTAAAGAAGATCAGCCCTGGGATTTCTTTGGAAAGAATGATGCTAAAGCTGAAACTCCAGTATTTTGGCCACCTCATGCAAAGAGTTGACTCACTGGAAAAGACTCTGATGCTGGGAGAGGTTGGGGGCAGGAGGAGAAGGGGACGACAGAGGATGAGATGGCTGGATGGCATCACGGACTTGATGGATGTGAGTTTAAGTGAACTCCGGGAGTTGGTGTTGGACAGGGAGGCCTGGTGTGCTGCAATTCATGGGGTCAGAGAGTCAGACACGACTGAGTGTCTGAACTGAACTGAACTGAACTGAAGAGTAAATAATAGTACCATTTTTATTGTGTTTGCAGGCCACATAACCCTTTACATGTCTTTACTGAGCAAGTAGTAGTTGAAATTAAATTTTTTTTGAAATTGAATTACACCCACATAGTAACTCTAAGTGGTAATAATCCCCCATCTTTTACAGTTTTTATTCAACATAGTCAAGATTAGATATAAGTACATAAAAGTCCAAAGGAGGGCATGACAATCCACTCTAGTATTCTTGCCTGGAGAATCCCATGGACAGAGGAGCCTGGCAGACTATAGTCCATGAGGTCACACAGAGTTGGACATGACTAAAGCGACTTAACAACATGCACAGAAGTCCCAGGTTAGTTCTTCAAATAGATCTCAATAATTTTAGGTCAGCAGTTGAACAATTGGGGAAAAATGGTAAAAAAAAAAAAAAAAAAAAAGAAGAAGAAGAAAAGAAAAGAAACCATTTTAAATAGAAGGGTCAATCCAGTTCATAAGTTAGAAATGGATTTAGAAAGAGCCTGGGATAGAATTGATTATTAATCTGATAAAAAGAATACTTAGAATTTTGTCCCTAGAGTTTTTTTCTTATAGATTTGGACCAAATATAAATAACTTTCTCATGGAATTGAAGATTTTCATGTGAGTGTAAAATGTCATTTAATAAGAATTTTAAAAATTTAGATATAATTGACATATAATGTTCTAAAACATAATGATTTTATATTTGTATATATTGCAAGCTGATCAGAATAAGTCTAGTTAACATCTGCTCGTCATACATAGTTACAAGTTTTTCCCTGTGATGAAAATTTTTAAGGTCTATTCTCCCGCAACTATAAAATATACAATGGAGTATTATTAATTATGGGGCTACCCAGGTGGCTCAGTGGTAAAGAGTCTGCCTGTCAGGGAGGAGGTGTGGGTTCAGTCCCTGGATTGGGACTGTCCCTTGGAGAAGGAAATGGCAACCCATTCCAGTATTCTTGCCTGAGAAATCACACAGATAGAGGAGCCTGGTGGGCTACAGTCCACAAGGTCACAAAAGAGTCTCACATGACTAAGCGACAACAAAATGTTGTATATAACAACAACAAAATGTTATATATCCCTATGAATTACTTATTTTATAGCTGTAACTATGTAATTTTTAACTTAAAAATGTCATTTAATAAAGATTTGGTTTTGATCAACGGTTTGGTTATAGACTGTTACTTAGTTATATTTCATTTCCAACCCCCGCCCCCCCCCCCCCCCCCCCCCCCCCCCCGCTCCCAGCCATCAACCCTACTATACATTTAGAACGGAGAAGGCAATGGCAACCCACTCCAGTACTCTTGCCTGGAAAATCCCATGGACACAGGAACCTGGTAGGCTGCAGTCTATGGGGTCACGAAGAGTTGGACACGACTGAGCGACTTCAGTTTCACTTCACTTTCATGCATTGGAGAAGGACATGGCAACTCACTCCAGTGTTCTTGCCTGGAGAATCTCAGGGACAGGGGAGCCTGGTGGGCTGCCGTCTATGGGGTCGCACAGAGTCGGACACGACTGAAGTGACTTAGCAGCATACATTTAGAAATTAGGTTTAAAAATCTCATTTTTTTGGCAGGAAGGGGTGACTCTTTGGAAAATGTCAAAGTGAGCTTAAATATACATTTTTAATTATTCATTAGTTCAGTTAAGTCTAGGTTGGTCATAGCTTTTCTTCCAAGGAGTAAGCATCTTTTAATTTCATGGCTCTAGTCATCATCTGTAGTGATTTTGGAGCCCAAGAAAATAAAGTCTGTCACTGTTTCCATCGTTTCCCCGTCTATCTGACATGAAGTGATGATATCAGATGCCATGATCTTAGTTGTTCATTATTCATTTTTAGAACTGTTTAACTATGAAGAATCTTTCATGGCTTTATATTTTTCCTATTTATAAATGGTGATGAGTGAAAAACTTGATAATCAAAATTATAGCAACAATTACAGCAACACAATTATAAAGATTGCCATTTACTTACTAATTTAATAAATTATTGGCTTTTTAAATGTATGGGTGATAGCTGGTGAGTATGGCTATAGAGGACTATCATTTTTGTTTTTGATGACAAACAATTTATGCAACAATAAGTAATGTTTTCAGAAACATTACTGGTCCTTGGTTCTGGAAAAGGAGTTGTATTTTATGTAAGCACCACAACAAATTATTTCATCATGTAGAATTTTCTTTATAATTAAAATGCCCTGAATCTTTACTTGTTTAAAGAGAGAGAAGGAAGGGTGTAAGAAAAAGATGACAATATTACCTTCTTGTGTTCGAAATTAGGTGATAATAATAAGAATAACAATTGAAAAATGTATACTGAATATGACCATATGGCAGATACTGTGCTAGTATCTAAGTGTTCTATATGTATATACAGGACTGTAATTTCTGGCCTATGATTCTAACACTCAAAAAGTTTGTTTTAAGCTCAATTAGCAGGGAGATGAGATCTGAACTCATTTAGTGGCAAAAACCATCCTGAATGGACAGTGTTTAATTTATATTCTTAACTCATCCCACTTAGTTCAGTTCAATTCAATTGCTCAGTCGTGTCCGACTCTTTGCGACCCCATGAATCGCAGCACGCCAGGCCTCCCTGTCCATCACCAACTCCTGGAGTTCCCTCAGATTCACGTCCATTGAGTCCGTGATGCCATCCAGCCATCTCATCCTTGGTCGTCCCCTACTCCTCTTGTCCCCAATCCCTCCCAGCATCAGAGTCTTTTCCAACGAGTCAACTCTTCGCATGAGGTGGCCAAAGTACTGGAGCTTCAGCTTTAGCATCACTCTTTCCAAAGAAATCCTGGGACTGATCTCCTTTAGAATGGACTGGTTGGATCTCCTTGCAGTCCAAGGGACTCTCAAGAGTCTTCTCCAACACCACAGTTCCAAAGCATCAATTCTTCGGTGCTCAGCCTTCTTCACAGTCCAATTCTCACATCCGTACATGACCACAGGAAAAACTGTAGCCTTGACTAGACAGACCTTAGTCGACAAAGTAATGTCTCTGCTTTTGAATATGCTGTCTAGGTTGGTCATACTTTTCTTCTAAGGAGTAAGCGTCTTTTAATTTCATGGCTGCAGGCACCATCTGCAGTGATTTTTGGAGCCCCCAAAAATAAAGTCTGACACTGTTTCTACTGTTTCTCCATCTGTTTGCCATAAAGTGATGGGACCAGATGCCATGATCTTCGTTTTCTGAATGTTGAGCTTTAAGCCAACTTTTTCACTCTCTTTCAGTTTCATCAAGAGGCTTTTTAGCTCCTCTTCACTTTCTGCCATAAGGGTGGTGTCATCTGCACATCTGACGTTATTGATATTTCTCCCTGAAATCTTGATTCCAGCTTGTGTTTCTTCCAGTCCAGCATTTCTCGTGATGTACTCTGCATATAAGTTAAATAAGCAGGGTGACAATATACAGCCTTGACGTACTCCTTTTCCTATTTGGAACCAGTCTGTTGTTCCATGTCCAGTTCTAACTGCTACTTCCTGACCTGCATACAGATTTCTCAAGAAGCAGGTCAGGTGGTCTGGTATTCCCATCTCTTTCAGAATTTTCCACAGTTTATTGTGATCCACACAGTCAAAGGCTTTGGCATAGTCAAGAAAGCAGAAAGAGATGTTTTTCTGGAACTCTCTTGCTTTTTCCATGACCCAGCAGATGTTGGCAATTAGATCTCTGGGTCCTCTGCCTTTTCTAATACCAGCTTGAACATCAGGGAGTTCACAGTTCACGTATTGCTGAAGCCTGGCATGGAGAATTTTGAGCATTACTTTACTACCATGTGAGATGAGTGCAATTGAGTGGTAATTTGAGCATTCTTTTTCATTGCCTTTCTTTGGAATTGAATGAAAACGGACCTTTTCCAGTCCTGTGGCCACTGCTGAGTTTTCCAAATTTGCTGGCATACTGAGTGCAGCACTTTCACAGCATCATCGTTTAGAGGTTGAAACAGCTCAACTGGAATTCCATCACCTCCGCTAGCTTTGTTCGTAGTGATGCTTTCTTAAGGCCCACTTGACTTCACATTCCAAGATGTCTGGCTCTAGATTAGTGATCACATCATCATGATTATCTGGGTCTTGAAGATCTTTTTTGTACAGTTCTTCCGTGTATTCTTGCCACCTCTTCTTATAGTGTATATATATTAATGCTATTTTTCCATTTCTCCCACTCTCTCCTTCCCATCCTGTGTCCACAAGTCTGTTCCCTATATCTGCATCTCCATTTCTTTCTTACAAATAGGTTCATCAATAGCATTTTCTAGATTCCATATATGTTAAGATACAATATCTTTTTTTTCTTTTTCTGACTTACTTCACTCTGTGTAACAGGCTCTAGGTTCATCCATCTCACTAGAACTGACTTAAATTGTTTAGTTTCTATGGCTGAGCAATATTTTATTCTATATATGTACCACATTTTCTTTATCCATTATCTGTTGATGAACATCTAGGATGCTTTCATGTCCTAGCTATTGTAAATAGTACTGTGATAAAACTTGGAGGTATATGTGTCATTTTCAATTGTGGTCTCCTCAGGGTACATGCCCAGTAGTGGGATCCCTAGGTAGTATAGTAGATTTATTTCTAGTTTTTAAGGTATCTCCATATTGTTCTCCATAATGGCTGTATAAGTTTACATTCTCACTAGTAGTGTAAGAGTTTCCTTTTCTCCACATCTTCTCCAGCATCTGTTGTTCATAGATTTTTTGATGATGGGCATTCTGACTGGTCAGAATTCTCCACCATGACCTGTCCCTCTTGGGTGGCCCTACACTATGTGGAGCACAAAAAACTGAGGAAAATTCTCAAAGAGATGGGACTACCCGACCTCTTGACCTGCCTCCTGAGAAATCTGTATGCAGGTCAAGAAACAAGTTAGAACTGGACATGGAATGACAGACTGGTTCCAAATTGGGAAAGGAGTATACCAAGGCTATATATTGTCACACTGCTTATTTAGCTTATATGCAGGGTACATCATGAGAAATGCTGGACTGGATGAAGCACAAGCTTGAATCAAACTTGCCAGGAGAAATATCAATAATTTCAAATATGCAGATGACACTACACTTATGACAGAAAGCGAAAAAGAACTAAAGAACCTCTTGATGAAAGTGAAAAAGGAGAGTGAAAAAGTTGGTTTAAAACTCAACATTCAGAAAACTAAGATCATGGCATCTGGCCCCATCACTTCATGGCAAATAGATGGGGAAACAATGGAAACAGTGAGAGATTTTTATTTTTATTTTTTTTTGGGGGGGAGGCTCCAAAATCTCTGCAAGTGGTGACTGCAGCCATGAAATTAAAAGACCCTTGCTCCTTGGAAGAAAAGTTATGACCAACCTAGACAGCATATTCAAAAGCAGAGATTTTGCCAACATAGGTCCGTCTAGTCAGATCTATGGTTGATATACAGCAGTCATGTATGGATGTGAGAGTTGGACTATAAAGAAAGCTGAGTGCCAAGAATTAATGCCTTTAAGTATGGTTTTGGAGAAGACTCTTGAGAGTCACTTGGACTGCAAGGAGATCCACAGTCCATCCTAAAGTAAATCAGTCCTGAGTGTTCATTGGAAGGACTGATGCTGAAGCTAAAACTCCAATATTTTGGCCATCTGATGGGAAGAACTGACATATTTGAAAAGACCCTGATGCTGGGACAGATTGAAGGCAGGAGGAGAAGGGAACGACAGAGGATGAGATGGCTGGGTGGCATCACCAACTCAATGGACACGATTTTGAGTAAGCTCTGGGAGTTGATGATGGACAGGGAAGCCTGGCATGCTGCAGTGCTTGGAGTCACAGAGTCGGACATGACTGAGGAACTGAACTGAACTGAACTGATTCTGACTGGTGTGAGGTGATACCTTATTGTACTTTTGATTTGCAGTTCTCTAACAATATGTTTATTGGCCATCTGTACGTCTTCTTTGGAGAAATGTCTGTTTAGGTCATTTACCCAATTTTTGATTGGGCTGTTTGTTTTTCTGACACTGAGCTGTATAAAGGGCTTATATATTTTAGAGATTAATCATTTGTCTGTTGTTTTGCTGGCAATTATTTTCTCCCATTCTTAGGCTTGTCTTTTCTCTTGTTTATTGTTTTCTTTGTCTGCAAAATCTTTAAGTTTAATTAGGTCTATTCGTTCATTTTTTGTTTTATTTCCATTACTTTAGGAAATGGGTCAATAAGGATCTTGCTGTGATTTCTGTCGAAGAGTGTACTGCCTACATTTTTTTCAGAGTTCTACTGTTTCTGGCCTTAAATTTAAGTCTTTAATCCATTTTGATTTTAGTTTTGTGTATGGTGTTAGGATGGGCTGGATGAAGCACAAACTGGAATCAAGATTGCCAGGAGAAATATCAATAACCTCAGATATACAGATGACACCTCCCTTATGACAGAAAGTAAAGAAGAAATAAAGAGCCTCTTGGTGAAAGTGAAAGAGTGAAGTCGCTCAGTCGTGTCTTACTCTTTGAGACCCCATGGACTGTAGCCTACCAGATTCCTTCATCCATGGGATTTTCCAGGTAAGATACTGAAGTGGGTTGCCATTTCCTTCTCCAGGAGATCTTCCCAGCCCAGGGACTGAACCCAGGTCTCCCGCATTGGAGGCAGACGCTTTACCATCTGAGCCACCAAGGCAGGGCTCAGTGAAAGAGGAGAGTGAAAAACTTAGCTTAAAACTCAACATTCAGAAAACTAAGATCATTGCATCATGTCTCATCACTTCATGGCAAATAGATGGGAAAATAGTGGAAACAATGACAGACTATTTTTTGAGAGGTTCTAAAATCACTGCAAATGGTGATTGCACACATGAAATTAAAAAACGCTTGCTCCTTGGAAGAAAAATTATGACCAACTTAGACAGCATATTAAAAAGCAGAGACATTACTTTGCCAACAAAGTTCTGTCTAGTCAAAGCTATGGTTTTTCCAGTTGTCATGTACGGATGTGAAAGTTGGGCTGTGAAGAAAACTCAGCACCAAAGAATTGATGCTTTTGACCTGTGGTGTTGGAGAAGACTCTTGAGAGTCCCTTGGACTGCAAGGAGATCCAAGCAGTCCATCCTAAAGGAAATCAGTCCTGAATATTCATTGGAAGGACTTATGCTGAAATTCCAATATTTTGCCCACCTGATGTGAAGAACTGACTCCTTTGAAAAGACCCTGATGCTGGAAAAGATTGAAGGCAGGAGGAGAAGGGGATGACAGAAGATGAGATGGTTGGATGGCATCACCAACTCAATGGACATGAGTTTGAGAAAACTTCAGGAGTTGGTGATGGATAGGGAGGCCTGTCATGCTGCAGTCCACCGGGTCCCAAAGAGTCAGACACGACTGAGTGACTGAACTGGACTGAACTGATGGTGTTAGGAAGTCCTGTAGTTTCATCCTTTCATTCAAATTTTATACATGTAGCTGTCGAGGTTTCATAGCACCACTTATTGAAGAGACTGTCTTTGTCTCCTTTGTCAAAGATAAGATGCCCATAGGTGTATGGGTTTGTCTCTGGGCTTTCTATCTTCTTCCATTAGTCTATCTTTCTTTCTTTTTTATTTATTTATTTTCCAGAACTGTACTGTATACTGTTTTGTTGACTGGTAGCTTTGTGGTACAGCCTGAAGTCAGGAAGATTGATTCCTCAAGCTCTGATTTTCTTTCTCAAGATTGCTTTGGCTATTTGGGGACTTTTGTGTTTCCATAGTAATTGTGAAATTTTTTGTTGTAGTTCTGTGAAAAATGCCATTGGTAATTTGATAGGGAATGCATTGACTCTGTAAATTGTTTTGGGTAGTACAGTTATTTTCAAAATATTGATTCTTCTAATCCAAACATGGAATATATTTCCCTTTGTTGGTGTCATTTTTTATTTCTTTCATCAGTGTCTTGTAGTTTTCTTCATACAAGTCTTTTGTCCCTTGAGGTAGAATTATTCCTAGGCATTTTACCATTTTAGTTGCAATGATGAATGGTATTGATTCCTTAATTTTTCTTTCTGATTTTTAATTGTTAACATACAGGAAGGTAAAGGATTCAGTACAGTTCAGTGGCTCAGTCGTGTCCAACTCTTTGCAACCCCATGGACTATAGCACGCCAGGCCTCCCTGTCCATCACCAACTCCTGGAGTCTACCCAAACCCATGTTCATTGAGTCAGTGATGTCATCCAACCATCTCATCCTCTGTCATCCCCTTCTCTTCCTGCCCTCAATCTTTCCCAGCATCAGGGTCTTTTCCAATGAGTCAGCGCTTCGCATCAGGTGGCCAAAGTATTGGAATTTCAGTTTCAACATCAGTCCTTCCAATGAACACCCAGGACTGATCTCCTTTAGGATGGACTGTTTGGATTTCCTTGCAGTCCAAGGGACTCAATCTTTTCATGTGTTTGTTAGCCATCTGTATGTCTTCTTTGGAGAAATGTCTATTTAGTTCTTTGGCCGACTTTTTGATTGGGTCATTTATTTTTCTGGAATTGAGCTGCAGGAGTTGCTTGTATATTTTTGAGATTAGTTGTTTGTCAATTGCTTCATTTGCTATTATTTTCTCCCATTCTGAAGGCTGTCTTTTCACCTTGCTTATAGTTTCCTTTGTTGTGCAGAAGCTTTTAATTTTAATTAGATCCCATTTGTTTATTTTTGCTTTTATTTCCAGTATTCTGGGAGGTGGGGCATAGAGGATCCTGCTGTGATTTATGTTAGAGAGTGTTTTGCCTATGGACTCCTCTAGGAGTTTTATAGTTTCTGGTCTTACATTTAGATCTTTAATCCATTTTAAGTTTATTTTTGTATATGGTGTTAGAAAGTGTTTGATTTCATTATTTTACAAGTGGTTGACCAGTTTTCCCAGCACCACTTGTTAAAGAGATTGTCTTTAATCCATTGTATACTCTTGCCTCCTTTGTCAAAGATAAGGTGTCCATAGGTGTGGATTTATCTCTGGGTTTTCTACTTTGTTCCATTGATCTATATTTCTGTCTTTGTGCCAGTACCATGCTGCCTTGATGACGGTAAAAACTATTCAGTTCAGTTCAGTTCATTTCAGTTGCTCAGTCGTGTCCGACTCTTTGCGACCCCATAAATAGCAGCACGCCAGGCCTCCCTGTCCATCACCATCTCCCGGAGTTCACTCAGACTCACGTCCATCAAACCCATGATGCCATCCAGCCATCTCATCCTCTGTCGTCCCCTTCTCCTCCTGCTCCCAATCCCTCCCAGCATCACAGTCTTTTCCAATGAGTCAACTCTTCGCATGAGGTGGCCAAAGTACTGGAGCTTCAGCTTTAGCATGATTTGTTACAAAGCAATCCCAGGGCTGAACTCCTTCAGAATGGACTGGTTGGATGGACAGAAAGAATGGACAGAAAAAGCCCCAAGACAAATGGTGAAAGTAATACTCAACAGACAAGAACACCCAAAGAAATTCACACACTTAGAGAAAAGAAGAGAGTAAAAAGAGAAAAATAAGTTAGCCTCTAATTAAAATAAATAAAATTAAAAAAAAAAAACTGGAACCAAAAAGAAAAACATCAATCGAGCCAATTAAAAAAACCCACGCGTGAAAATGAATACTAAAAACTAGACTAACAAAAATAAAACGTTGAGAATATGAAAAAAATGCAATATAACTAAAGAACACTGTAAAAATAGAATAAATCATTTGAAAATAAAATCTTTTAAAAAAGGAAAAAGTAAATTGTAAAAGTAAAAATTAAAGGAATAATAAAGCAGAATATTAGAATAATATGCTATATATATATATATATATATATATATATATACACACACACACACTTTAGCTGCAAAGAATATAATCAATCTGATTTCGGTGTTGGCCGTCTGGTCCATGTGTAGAATCTTCTCTTGTGTTGTTGAAAGAGGGTGCTTTATGACCAGTACATTCTCTTGGCAGAATTCTAATAGCCTTTGCCTTGCTTCATTATGTACTCCAAGGCCAAATTTACGTTATTCCAGGTGTTTCTTAGGGATTCCCTGGTGGCTCAGATGGTATAGCATCTGCCTGCAATGTGGAAGACAAGGGTTCGATCCCCAGGTCGGGAAGATCCCATGGAGAAGGCAATGGCAACCCACTCCAGTACTCTTGCCTAGAAAACTCCATGGATGGAGGAGCCTGGTGGGCTACAGTCCATGGGGTCGCAAAGAGTTGGACACAACTGAGCGACTTCACCTTGCCAGGTGTTTCTTGACTTCCTACATTGCAGTCCCCTATAATGAAAAGAACATCTTTTTTGGGTGTTAGTTCTAGAAGGTCTTTTAGGTCTTCATAGAACCATTCAACTTCAGCTTCTTCAGCATTACTGGTTGGGGCATAGACTTATATACTCCCTTAGATGTATGTTTAATGAACTTTCACAAAGTGAACACAGACAACCACTACACAGATCAGGAATAAAAAATCAAGAATAGTCCAAAAGCCACCTTCATGCTCTTTTTGGTTACTAACTCCCATAGGTAACATGCCTGACCAAAACACGATTGGATTATCCATTCTATTCATTTTTCCCTTTTTAAGTTGAATATTAACTTCAAGTGTACAACATACTAGCTGAATATTTTATACATTATATTTCATTTTAAGGTTATTATAAAATATTGGCTACATTCCTTAGCCAATATATCCCTATAGCTTATTTATTTTATACATAATAGTTTATGTCCCTTAACCTCCCTAACTTACCCCTGTCTGCTTTCGTCTCCTCACTGATAACCCTTAGTTTGTTCTCTGTATCTATGAATCTATTTGTACTTTGTTATATTCATCATTTGTTTTATTTTTTCAAATTCCACATATAAGTGATAACATACAGTATTTATTATTGTCTATCTGACTTCATTTACTAAGCATAATACCCTCCAGGTCACCCACGTTGTTGCAAATCACAAAATTTCTTTCTATAGCTGAGTAGTATTCCACTGTATATATGACACATCTTTTCCATTCATCTGCTAATGAACACTTGGGCTGCTTCCTTATCTTGACTATTGTAAATAATGCTGCTTTGGACCCTGGTGAGTATGTATCTTTTTTCTAATTAGTGTTTCTTTTCTCTCTCTCTCTCTCTCTCTCTCCCCAAGAGTGGAATTGCTGGACCATATGGTAGTTCTGTTTTTAGTTATTTGAGTAGTCTCCATAATGTTGTCCATAGTTATTGTACCAATTTTCATTGCTACCAACAGTGTAAAGGGTTTCCTTTTCTCTACATCTTTACCAAGATTTGTTATTTGAGGTATGTTTGGTGATAGCATTCTGACAGATGTGAGGTGCTATCTCATTGTAGTTTCAATGTGTTTTTCTCTGATGATTTATGATTTTGAACATCTCTTCATGTATATGCTGGCCCTGTATGTCTTAGGAAAAATGTCTATTCAGGTCTTTTGCCCACTGATAATTGAGTTCTTTGTTCTTTTGATATTGAATTTTATGAGTTGTTTATATATTTTGGTTTTGAACCCCTAAATAATCATATCATTTGCAAATATTTTCTCCAGTTCAGTAGGCAGTCTTTTTGTTTCATTAATGGTTTCCTTTGCTGTGCAAAACTTTTAAATTTAATTAGATCCCATTTGTGAACTTGTGCTTTAGTTCCCTTTGCCTGAAAATGTACTAATATACACACATACAGACATACATACATATATACATAGATATATATAGATGCAAACATTCTCAACAAAATATTAGCAAGTTGAATTTAATAATAAATAAAAAATAACATATATCATTATTAAATGGGACTTATTCCAGGGTTATAAGGGAGATTCAGTATCCAAAAAAATGGAGGATAAAAATCACATGAATATTTCAATAGATGCAGAAAAACTTTGGACAAAATTTAGCATCCATTTATGATTTAAAACTCCCATCAAAATTGATATATAGAGAATGTATCTCAGCAAAATAAAGTCCACTTATCACAAAACCATAGCTAACATCATGCTCAATGGTGAAAAGCAGAAACCTTTTATCTAAAATCAGGAACAAGACAAAATACCCACTCTAACAACTTCTATTTAATGTTGAATTGAAAGTGTTAGCCACAGCAATCAGACAAGAAAAATAAACAAAAGGAAGGGAAGAAATCAAACTCACTACTTGCAGATGGCATGATACTTTATTTACAAAACCCTAAAGTCTCTAGGTAAAAACTATTCAGTTCAGTTCAATTCATTTCAGTTGCTCAGTCGTGTCCGACTCTTTGCGACCCCATAAATAGCAGCACGCCAGGCCTCCCTGTTCATCACCATCTCCCGGAGTTCACTCAGACTCACGTCCATTGAGCCCGTGATGCCATCCAGCCATCTCATCCTCTGTCGTCCCCTTCTCCTCCTGCCCCCAATCTCTCCCAGCATCACAGTCTTTTCCAATGAGTCAACTCTTCACATGAGGTGGCCAAAGTACTGGAGTTTCAGCTTTAGTATTATTTGTTACAAAGCAATCCCAGGGCTGATCTCCTTCAGAATGGACTGGTTGGATCTCCTTGCAGTCCAAGGGACTCTCAAGAGTCTTCTCCAACACCACAGTTCAAAAGCATCAATTCTTCGGCGCTCAGCCTTCTTCACAGTCCAACTCTCACATTCATACATGACCACAGGAAAAACCATAGCCTTGACTAGATGGACCTTAGTCAGCAAAGTAATGTCTCTGCTTTTGAATATACTATCTAGTTTGGTCATAACTTTTTTTCCAAGGAGTAAGCGTCTTTTAATTTCATGGCTTCAGTCACCATCTGCAGTGATTTTGGAGCCCCAAAAAATAAAGTCTGACACTGTTTCCACTGTTTCCCCATCTATTTCCCATGAAGTGATGGGACCAGATGCCATGATCTTCATTCTCTGAATGTTGAGCTTTAGCCAACATTTTCACTCTCCTCTTTCACTTTCATCAAGAGGCTTTTTAGCTCCTCTTCACTTTCTGCCATAAGGGTGGTGTCATCTGCATGTCTGAGGTTATTGATATTTCTCCCTGAAATCTTGATTCCAGCTTGTGTTTCTTCCAGTCCAGTGTTTCTCATGATGTACTCTGCATTGAAGTTAAATAGGCAGGGTGACAACTATACAGCCTTGACGTACTCCTTTTCCTATTTGGAACCAGTCTGTTGTTCCATGTCTGGTTCTAACTGTTGCTTCCTGACCTGCATACAGATTTCTCAAGAGACAGGTTAGGTGGTCTGGTATTCCCATCTCTCTCAGAATTTTCCACAGTTTATTGTGATCCACACAGTCAAAGGCTTTGGCATGGTCAGTAAAGCAGAAATAGATGTTTTTCTGGAATTATCTTGCTTTTTCCATGATCCAGCAGATGTTGGCAATTTGATCTCTGGTTCCTCTGCCTTTTCTAAAACCATCTTGAACATCAGAGAGTTCACAGTTCACATATTGCTGAAGCTTGGCATGGAGAATTTTGAGCATTACTTTACTATTAGAACTAATAAATTAAATCATCAACGTTTCAGGATTTAAGACTATTATACAGAAATCTGTTGCTTTTTATATACTAATAATGAACTTTAATAAGGAGACAGCAAGAAAACTACTCTATTTAAAATCAAAACAAAAAGAATAAAACACCTGGGAATAAACTTAACCAAGTTTATTAACAAACTTTAAGTTAATAAACAAAATAATTTAAAAGTTGTTAAATAACTTAACTTTTAACTTAACCAAAAGTTAAGTTCAAAAACTTAAATGACTTAAAAGTTAATAAACTTAAAGCAAGGAGGTGAAAGAGTGATACTCTGAAAACTATAAAACACTGATGAAGAAAATTGACGGTGATACAAAGAAAATGGAATGATATCCTGTGTTTCTGGTTTTAAAGAATTAACCTTGTTATGTCAAAAAATCTGTAGATTTTAAGCAATTTAAAATAATCCTTAAAAAATAAGTGGTTTGGTGGTTCAGTCATTAAGTCGTGTCTGACTCTTGTGATCCCATTGACTGTAGCCTGCCAGGCTCCTCTGTCCATGGGATTCTCCAGGCAAGAATACTGGAGTGGGTTGTCATTCCCTTCTCCAGGGAATCTTCCCAACCCAAGAATCAAACCCAGGTCTCCTGCCTTGCAGGCAGATTCTTTACCAACTGAGCTACAAGGGAAGCCCCTTAAAAAAAAAACAACAAAAAACAAAAAACAAAAAAAAAAAACACCTCTTGATAAAACTTTGTGTGAGTCCTTTAGCTGTGTTTTCCTTCTTTAAGGTTGTCTTGGCTATTGGGGAGTTTGTGTGTTTATTTTTGCATTTCTGTGTATAAATTTGGAATCATGTGTTGAAGAACTATAGGAAAAAGAAGAAGAAATCTGCTAGGATTTTGATTGGGATTGTCTTACATTTATAGATCAATATATATATAGATGACGTCTTTAAAATATTGAAATCTGAGTTGAAATTTGATTCTATTGTGAATGCACCCCTCCTACCATCTCACTCTGGCTGTTTCTTTGTCTTTGAAAGTAGGTTCCAGTCTTCTTTGTCAATTGTTATTCAGCAGTTGTGATTTTTGGCACAAGTGAAAGAGGAGAGTGAAAAAGTTGGCCTAAAACTCAATATTTAGAAAACAAAGATCATGGCATCTTGTCCCATAACTTCATGGCAAATAGGGTAATGTGTGGAAACAGTGCAAACTTTATTTTGGGGGGCTCAAAAATCACTGCAGATGGTGACTTCAGCCATGAAATTAAAAGACACTTACTCCTGGGAGAAAAGTTATGACCAACCTAGACAGCATATTAAAAAGCAGAGACATTATTTTGCCAACAAAGGTCCATCTAGTCAAGGCTATGGTTTTTCCAGGTAGTCATGTATGGATGTGAGAGTTGGACTATAAAGAAAGCTGAGAGCCAAAGAATCGATGCTTTTGAACTGCGGTGTTGCAGAAGACTCTTGAGAGTCCCTTGGATTGCAAGGAGAACCAACCAGTCCATCATAAAGGAAATCAGTCTTGAATGTTCATTGGAATGACTGATATCGAAGATGAAACTCCAACACTTTGGCCACCTGATGCAAAGAGCTGACTCATTTGAAAAGACCCTGATGCTGGGAACAATTGAAGGCAGGAGGAGAAGGGGATGACAGAAGATGAGATGGTTGGATGGCATCACTGATTCAATAGACATGAGTTTGAGTAAACTCTAGGAGTTGGTGATGGACAGGGAGGCCTGGCATGCTGCAGTCCATGGGGTCGCAAAGAGTCGAACACGACTGAGTGACTGAATTGAGCTGAATACACACACACACACACACACAGATAGAGAGAGGTAGCAAGAAGAATGTTCTCTGAATGCTCCGTTTTCTTCACCCATATGGTGAACACCAACAAATCTGCCTGTTCAGGAAGTCTTCCAATATTTCTAGGAAGGGCTCTGGACCTGTTGTGGGCACTATAGGGTCAGCTCAGACTCAAATTTGCCCTTATTCCAATCTGTACTTTCTTCCAAAGTCAATAATTGCCCTCAAAGTCCACAGTCTCAAGCTAGCTGCTGGGATTTAATTTGCAGGAGTGAATTTCTCTTCTCTTCTTTGGTCACACTGTCTCTAGAGCTCAGCTTTTGTTTTGTACCTATTTCTGCTTTTACGCTACACTCTGGTGTTTTTTCTCTTCCCAGACATGAAGGGGTAAAAGTAAAAGCTTTTAAGGCTCACTTTCTTAGTTGGGCTGGAAGAGGGGAGGTATACAGCAGGCACAGTTGGGGTGTGTGGGGAGGGCTTCTTGTAGCCAAGACCTGCAGGAAGTCACCAGAGTCTAAGAGAGGTCGTATGCTTCCCCAGAGGAGTTGGCCTCAGGTTGTGGGTCCCTTGGCAGAGCCAAGTTGCACAGGTTCCCAGGAAGGTATGGGCAGTGATCCATGCCCATTCGCAGCTTGGCCACAGCTGTGACCCCTAGAGTGGAGACCACAGTGAACCCCTGTCCTCCACCCATGACACCCAATGGTGGCCCATATTCCCCGTTCTAGTTCACAAACTGTACTCATGGATAGTCCTGCCTCTGACACTTGCAGCAGCTTTAGCATATATACCTCTGGGGTCACAGTCCACAACTGTGGCTTGTCCAGCTTGGACTCAGGCTTTTTCTGGACTCCCTCAGGTGTCCTACTAGCCCCCTCAAAATATCTTCATGGTAGTCAACCTCAGTGTTCTCATTGGGGTTTGACCCCTGAAGCATGAGCTCAGCACCCAATCCCAATTCTCCACAGCAAGCATACAAACAGCATCTCAACTGAGCAGTGTTAGTCAGCAATGATCTCTGTGGTGAATTCTCTCTGTTTTGCCGTCCAAGCTTCTGTTGCTTTACTCATTTCTGAGGTTTCAGAGCTCCCCCCACCCCCTCATCTCTGCCTAAGATGGAGTTTCTGAGTGTGTGGAAATTTCTCCTCCTTCACAACACCCTCCCTGAGACTTAGGTCCTTATTCTAAGTCCTTTGTCTCTTTAATTGCCTATATCTTTGCACTACTTCATTATGTGGAGAATACTTGCCTTTTTGAAACTCTAGGGTCTTCCTCTAGCATTCAGAATGTGTTCTGAAGGAGTTGTTCCACAAGCAGATGTATTTTTTGATATAACTGTGGGGAAGAGGGTTATCTCCCCATCTTACTCCTTTGCCATCTTGAAAGTTTCCAGAAAAAAATTTTAAACTGTCATCAGTCTTCATGATATCTTGTAGATTCATCAGAGGAAAAGGAGGTTTACCATGTAAGTACATGTTAAAACTTCAGGCTTTATTACAATCCCGCTGTTTCTAGGAAGTTTCAAATGGGTTAAATACAAATTTAGAAATCTGCTTCTTTTGAGTGACTCCTACTGCCAAAGTATGATGGTTCTCTGCCATGAGGAGCTCCATAATATAGTCATAGAATAGACAGCTCACACTGGAATCATTTCACTGACATCTAGATTTATTTTTGCTATGTATCCAGTAGCTATTATGAACTTTTAAATGTAGGTATTTATTGAAATTTGTTTAAATTATAATATAGTCATGTTTTTAGATCCATTTCAAATATCTTTCTGAGTGTAATGAACACCATATTTAATGGCTTTCCCAAGTTTCTTTCAGAGTTCAAAGTTTGTGTTTAAATAAACGTAACTCAGTGATTAATTTCCCATATACTCTTATGACTTTTACATGACTTGTTGATCTTTGTATACTGATATATTTCATAGATAACAGCATTGTACTCATAATTGTTTTGAAGAGAAACTATCGAAATCAACATAGGCTGATCCTTGTCAAAGTTGTTGCCTTTGGCTCTTTTGCTAATTGTAAATGCAGTAGGAAATTTCCTTTGCCTTCAGAGGATGTCCATATAAAGGTTAATGCAGAACATCTTACCAATTGTTGCAGAGAGTAGTCTCAAATCACACTGCTGCATGGGAAGAAGTAAACTGCCAAGTTGAAGGGTGATGCTATCTATAATGCACATGGATTTTATTGTGTTAAGCTTCTCAGGAATGTGTGGAGGATAATGTAGTTTAATTCAGATTGCTTTGGAAAGTTGTAATTTTCCCTTGGCTGTTGTTGGTATTTAACATGTTTTGATTTGTGAAAAAAAATTAGAAGCAAAGACTTCAGTTAAATAGTGTTGGGAGACCAGAAGGGGGATGTCTCACATCTTGTGATGATAGATGAGCCCACAGGAAGAAGAATGACTCATATTCTTTCCTGGCAATGACCCAGCCAATGAAAATCCATGCACTCTGATCACTACATCCCTCCTGACTTCCTTTTCCTCTCTACAAAAGAGTTTTTTTTATCTCTTGTCATGTAGGAACTTGCACATAGCTCATCACACTTGCAGACCCAAAACTGCAAGTCTCTGCTGATCCCAAATCAGTCTTTGCTGAAGTGTATTTGATTCAGGTAAACAGATTGAATTATTTTAGATCCATCTAAAAACTGCCAATGATTTGAGAAAATTTTCTGACCTACTGCAATTGTTTGGCCCACATTTTGAGTGTAGATGCCAACTTCCTTCCTATCTGCCTACATTTTGACATCGTCACATTGTCATAATAGGTTCACATTCACATACATGTAAGGAATATGAATCTCTGTCTTTCCCTTCTCTCCCTCAATTCTGTCTCCTGTGTGTGCATGTACACAGGTACACACACATCCACACAAGCTTCACTTTTTTTTTAATAACATGCAGGATTCTTCTTTTATTAAGTGCTGTTTTTTGATACTTTTCCTTATATTTTGCAGAGAAAATTATTTTATCCTTAAAAATATATTTATTTAAATTTTCTATCTAACTTGGGCAAGAACATGAGGCTAAAGGAAGCCATTATCTTTCAATGTCAATTAGGGTTGCTAAGCTCTCATAACGTGTGTTAAAAAATATGAAGAAATCACATGTGAACAACAAGCTGCTTGTGTAGTGAGAGATTATTAATTTAGAAATTTATTGTTTTATTTTTTAATTAATTTAATTGGAGGCTAATTACTTTAAAATATTTTGGTGGTTTCTGCCATACATTTACATGAATAACACATGTACATGGGTATACATGTATCCCACAATCCTGAAACAGCTCCCACCTCCCTCCTCACCCCATCCCTCTGGGTTGTCCCAGAACACCAGCTTTGAGTGTCTGCTTCGTGCATAGAACTTAGATAAAATTCATGTCCAGTTCAAAGTCTATGCACGAAGCAGATACTCAAAGCTGGTGTTCTGGGACAACCCAGAGGGATGTTTCAATGCTATTCTTTCATATCGCCCCATGCTCTCCTTCTCCCACACCATCCAAAAATCTGTTTTTTTAACCTCTGTGTCTCTTTTGCTGTCTTGCATATAAGGTCATCATTACTGTCTTTCTAAGTTTCATTTCAGTTCAGTTCAGTTCAGTTGCTCAGTCGTGTCTGACTCTTTGTGACTCCATGAACTGCAGCATGCCAGGCCTCCCTGTCCATCACCAACTCCTGGAGTCCACCCAAACCCATGTCCACTGAGTCAGTGATGCCATCCAACCATCTCATCCTCTGTCATCCCCTTCTCCTCCTGCCCTCAATCTTTCCCAGGGTCTTTTCTAATATATCAGCTCTTTGGATCAGGTGGCCCAAATATTGGAATTTCAGCTTCAACATCAGTCTTTCCAATGAACACCCAGGACTGATCTCCTTTAGGATGGACTGGTTGGATCTCCTTGCAGTCCAAGGGACTCTCAAGAGTCTTCTCCAACACCACAGGTCAAAAGTATCAATTCTGTGCTCAGCTTTCTTTATAGTCCAATTCTCACATCCATACATGACCACTGGAAAAACTATAGCCTTGACTAGACCGACATTTGTTGGCAAAGTAATGTCCCTGCTTTTTAATATGCTGTCTAGATTGGTCATAACTTTCCTTCCAAGGAGTAAGTGTCTTTTAATTTCATGACTGTAATCACTATTTGCAGTGATTTTGGAACCCAGGGGAAAAAAAAGTCAGCCACTGTTTCCACTGTTTCCCCATCTATATGCATTAAAATACTGCATTGGTGTTTCTCTTACTGGCTTACTTCACTCTGTATAATAGGTTCTGATTTCATCAACCTCATTAGAACTAACTCAACTGCATTCTTTTCTATAGCTGAGTAACATAACATTGTGTATATGTACCACAGCTTTCTTATTCATTTTTCTGCCTATGGACATCTAGGTAGCTTCCATGACCTAGTTACTGTAAACAGTGCAACATTGGTGAACGTGTGTCTCTTTCAATTCTGGTTTCCTTGGTGTATATGCCCAGCAGTGGGATTCCTGGGTGGTACGACAGTTCTATTTCCAGTTTATTTTTTAAATACAAATTTATTTATTTCCAGCTTTTAAAGGAATCTCCACACTGTTCTCCATAGTGGCTGTACTAGTTTGCATTCGCACCAACAATATAAGAGGGTTCCCTTTTCTCCACACCCTCTCCAGCATTTATTGTTTGTAGACTTTTGGATGGCAGCCATTCTGACTGGTGTGAGATGGTACTTCATTGTTTGGATTTGCATTTCTCTGACAGTGAGTGATATTGAGCATCTTTTCATGTATTTATTAGCCATCTGTATGTCTTCTTTGGAGAAATGTCTATTTAGTTCTTTGGCTCATTTTTTTGATTGAGTAGTTTATTTTTCTGGTATTGAACTGCATGAACTGCTTGTATATGTTGGAGATTAATTCTTTGTCAGTTGCTTCATTTAGTATTATTTCCTCTCATTCTGAAGGCTACCTTTTTGCCTTGCTTATAGTTTCCTTCATTGTGCAAAAACTTTTAAGTTTAATTAGGTTCCATTTGTTTATTTTTGGTTTTATTTCCATTGCTCTGGGAGTTGGATCATAGAGGATCTTGCTGTGATTTATGTCAGAAGTGTTCTGCCTATGTTTTCCTCTAAGAATTTTATAGTTTCTGGTCTTATGTTTAATCCATTTTGAGTTTATTTTTGTGTATGGTGTTAGAAAGTGTTCTGATTTCATTCTTTTACACATGATTCACCAATTTTCTTAGGAACCACTTGTTAAAGAGATTGTCTTTACTCCATTGTATATTTTTGCTTCCTTTGTAAAAGATGAAGTATCCATTGGTGGGTGGGTTTATCTCTGAGCTTTCGGTTTTGTTTCATTGATCTATATTTCTGTCTTTGTCCCAGTACCATACTGTCTTGATGACTGTAGTTTTGTAGTATAGTCTGAAGTCAGGCAGGTTGATTCCTTCAGTTCCATTCTTCTTTCACAAGATTGCTTTGGTTATTTGAGGTTTTCTGTGTTTCTATGCTAATTGTGAAATTATTTATTCTAGTTTTATGAAAAATACTATTTGTAGCTTGACAGGGATTGCATTGACTGTAAAATTGCTTTGGGTAGAATACTCATTTTCACTATGTTGGTTCTTCCAATCCAGAGCATGGTATATTTCTCCATCTATTTGTGTCACCTGTGATTTTTTTTCAACAATGTTTTATAGTTTTCTATATATAGGCCTTTGTTTCTTTAGATAAATTTATTCCTATTTTATTCTTTTCATTGCAGTGGTGAATGAGGTTGTTTCCTTAATTTCTCTTTTTTCATTTTTTTTTTTTTAGGAATGCAAGGGATCTCTGTGTATTAGCTTTATATCCTGCAACTTTACTATATTCATTTGTTGGTGCTATTAATTTTCTGGTGTTGTCTTTAGGGTTTGTGTAGAGGATCATGTCATCTACAAACAGTGAGAGTTTTACTTCTTTTCCAATCTGGATTTCTCATATTTCGTTTTCTTCTCTGCTTGCTGTGGCTTTGACTTCCAAAACTATGTTGAATAGTAGGGTGAGAGTGGGCACCCTTGTCTTATTTCTGATTTTAAAGGAAAGGCTTTCAACTTTTTTGCTTTGAGGATAATGCTTGCTGTGGGTTTGTCATATATGGCTTTTATTATGTTGAGGTATGTACCTTCTATGCCTGCTTTCTGGAGAGTTTTATCATAAATAGGTGTTAAATTTTGTCAAAGGCTTTCTCTGCATCTATTGAGATAATCATATAGTTTTTATCTTTCAATTTTTGAATATAGTACATCATGCTGATTCATTGGCAAGTATTGAAGAATCCTTGTATCCCTGGGATAAAGTCCACTTGCTCATGTGAATGATCTTTTTAATATGTTTTTGGATTCTGTTTGCTAGAACTTTGTTGAGGATTTTTGCATCTATGTTCATCAGTGATTTTGGCCTGTAGTTTTATTTTTGTGTGTGCCACCTTTGTGTGGTTTTGGTATGAGGGTGATTGTGGTTTCATAGAATGAGTCTGGGATTTTGCCTTCCTCTGCCATTTTCTGGAAGAGTAGGATATGTGTTAGCTCTTCTCTAAATTTTTGGTAGAATTCATCTGTGAAGCAGTCTGGTCCTTGGCTTTTGCTTATTGGAAGATTTTTTATTACAGCTTCTATTTCCATGTTTGTGATAGGTCTGCTCAGGTTTTCTATTTCTTCCTGGTTCAGTTTTGGAAGGTAATACTTTTCTAATCATTTGTCCATTTCCTCCAAGTTGTCCATTTTTTTTTTTTTTTGGCATATAATTACTCATAGTAGTCTCTTATGATCTTTTGTATTTCTGTGTTGTCTGTTGTGATTTCTTCATTTTCATTTCTAATTTTATTGATTTTATTCTTCTCCCTTTTTTCTTTTCCTGGTTAATGGTTTGTCTATTTTATTTTTCTTCTGAAAGAACCAGGTTAACATTTGTTGATCTTTGCTATAGTCCCCTTCATTTCTTTCTTTTCTGATTTTTATTAATTCTTTCCTTCTGCTTACTTTGGGGTTCTTCTTTTTCTAGTTGATTTAGATGTAAATTTAGGTTGTTTATTTGATGTTTCTCTTGTTTCTTGAGGTAGGTTTGTATTGCTATGAATGTCTCTCAGCACTGAATCCCATAGATTTTGGGCTGTGTTTTCATTTTCATCTGTTTCTATGCATATTTTGATTTCCTATTTTATTTCTTCTGTGATCTGTTGGTTATTCAGAAGCATGCTGTTTAGCCTACATATGTTTGTATTTTTGACATTTTTTCCCCCTGTAGTTGACATCAAAACTTAGTGCATTGTGATTAGAAAAGGTGCTTGAAATGATTTCAGTTGTTTTCAATTTACAAAGATTAGATTTATCACCCAGGATGTGATCTAACCTGGAGTTCCGTGTGCATTTGAGAAAAAGGTGAATTCTGTTGTTTTTGGGTGAAATGCCCTATAGATTAGTTCTAACTGCTCCATTGCATCATTTGGAGCTTGTGTTTCCTTGCTGATTTTCTGTTTGGTTGGTCTATACATAGGTGTAAGTGGGGTATAAAATTCCCCACTATTATTGTGTTACTGTTAATTTTCCCTTTCATATTCTTTAGCATTTGCCTTACATATTGAGGTGCTCCTATGTTGGGTGCATCCATATTTATAATTGTTTTTATCTTCTTCTTGGGTTGATCTCTTGATCATTATGTAGTGTCCCTCTTTGTCTCTTACCACAGTCTTTATTTTAACATCTATTTTATCTAATATGAGCATTGCTACTCCTGCTTTCTTTTGGTCCCCATTTGCATGAAATATCTTTTTCCAGCCCTTCAGTTTCAATCTTTATGTGTCCCCAGGTTTGAAGTGAGTCTCTTGTAGACAGCATATATATGGACTTGTTTTTGTATCCCTTTGGCCAGTCTTTTTCTTTTGGTTAGAGCATTCAACCTATTTACATTTAAGGTAATTATGGATAAATATGATCCCATTACCATTTACTTTGTTGTTTTGGGTTAGTTTTTATAAACCTTTACTGTGTTTCCTGTCTAGAGGAGATCCTTTAGCATTTGTTGAAGAGCTGGTTTGCTGGTGCTGAATTCTCTCAGCTTTTGCTTGTCTGGAAAGCTTTTGATATCTCCTTCATATCTGAGTGAGATCCTTGCTGGGTAGAGTAATCTTGGTTGCAGGTTTTTCTCTTTCTTCACTTTAAGTATGCCTGAAGAATTTCTATTGAAAGATGAGCTGTTATCCCTATAGGAATCCCCTTGTGTGTTATTTGTTGCTTTCCCTTGTTGCTTTTAATATTTGCTCTTTATTTTTGACCTTTGTTAGTTTGATTAATATACATCTTGGGGTGTTTTGCCTTGGTTTATCCTGTTTGGGACTCTTTCAGCTTCTTGTGCTTGGGTGACTATTTCCTTCCCCACATTAGCTAAACTTTCAACAGTTATCTCAAGTATTTTCTTAAAGCCTTTCTTTTTTTTTTTCTTCTGGGACACTTATGATTCAAATGTTGGTGCATTTAACATTATCCCAGAGGTCTCTGATGGTGCCCTCAATTCTTTTTATTCTTTTTTTCTCTTTTACTCTTTGCCTCATTTCTTTCGACTGTTTCCACCTCACCTACCCTATCTTTTGCCTCAGTTATTCTACTGTTCCCCTCCCCCGAGTGTTTTTTATCTTTGTTATTATATTATTTATTATTGATTGATTCTTCTTTATTTCTTCTAAGTCCTTGTTAAACATTTCTTGAATATTCTGAATCCTTGTCTCTAGTGTATTTATCTGCAGCTGCATTTTGTCCTGAAGACTTTGGATCGTCTTTGCTATCATTTCCATTATGACTTTATAATTATGACTTTATCATTGCATAGCATTTTTCAGGTAGACTCTCTCTCTCCTCCTCCTTTGTTGGTTGTGGGGTTTTATCATGTTCCTTCACCTTTTGAATATTTCTCTGCTTTTTCATTTTGTTTAGATTTCTGTGTTTGGTGTGCCGGTTCTGCAGGCTAGAAGTTCATGCTTTCTCTTAATTGTGGAGTCTGATCCCTGTGACTGGGGTTAGACTAATGGCTTGTCACGTTTTCCTGGTTGGGGGAGCTTGAGTCTGTGTTCTGGTGGGTGTAACTGGATCTCTTCTCTCTGGAGTGCAATGAAGTGTCCAGTAGTGAGTTTTGGGGTGTCTGGGTTTAACATTCCTTTGGGCAGCCTGTCTTTTAATGTTCAGGGTTTTATTCCTGTTTTGCTGGAGAATTATCGTGGTGTGTCTTGCACTGAACATTTTTGGATCTTGGGTGGAGCTTGATTTCAGTGTAGGTGTGGAGGCTTTCGGATGAACTTTTGTCTATTAATGTTCCCTTGAGTCAAGAGTTATCTGATGTTCTGAAGTTTTGGAGTTAAGCCTTCCACCTCTGGCTTTCAGTCCTTCTCTTATAGTAGCCTCAAGTCTTCTCCACCCATACCATATAGAATATAAAACCCCTAGGTTTATTGGTGAAAGAATTCTCCACAGCCAGGAACAGCTAGAGATTCACAAAGTTACATAGAGAAGAGAAGATGGAAGAGAGTGACAGAGGTGACCAGGTGGAGAAAAAGTGGAGTCAAAAGGGGAGAGTGTGTTTTAGTCAGTAATCTAATTCCTAATTACTCTCCATAGCTTAGAACACCCAGAGAGATTCATGGAGTTATGTAGAAAAAAGAAGAGGGAGGAAGGAGATAGAAGTGACGTGGAGGAGAAAAGGGAGAGTCAAAAAGGGAAACAGTAATCAAGACAATAATCAAATCCCTAAGTGAAAGTGGACACTGAACATTAGATTCTTAGAAGTATAAAATTGTTAACAAATCTCAAAAATCAAATGTTTAAAATCTAAAATAGAAGTTAGATGGTCAAAAATACAATATAAGAAAATACAAAACATAATCACAATAATTTTAAAAAATATTGAATTTTTAATAGTTTTTTTGGGGAAGGTAATAATAAGCTATAAAAATGAAAGCTAAGGAGTAATAAAGAACTAATTTTTTAAAAAAAATTAAAAAATGATAATAGTAAAAATATATCTAGGAATTTCTCTGGAGCTGTGTCAGATAGTCCCTTTTTCCAGCTTTTACTTGTTCTCATGGTTTATAGGTGCCTCTCAAATGTCCCCAGTGTTAAATGCAGAGTTTTAATCTATTGAACCTGTTACTTCCAGAACAGTCCCCCCGTCTTTGTTTGTTTTGGCTTCCTCTGTTTGCGGGTCTTTTCAGTGTCTAATTTCCACCCTGACACAAGGGGGCAAACGTGGCCACTTATTTAGGGTCACTTGCTCAGTTGTGTTGTGGGGAGGGAGGGACACTGCAAACAAATACCACTGGCATGTGTGGGGAGTGCTCACAGTGGATGGACCACACTGGGTTTGCCACAATCCAGGGTGGCATATAGGTACCGGGTGTACACTGCTCAGTCTCCAGAGTGCTCTGAAATAGCACTGTCCCAAGTGGCCCTGCATTTCATGCACTTCCCAGATCTAAACCACTCAGGTTCGTGGGTGCTCTGCAAGGGCACAGACCTGGGTTGGCTGTGCATTTTGTGCCCTTCCCAGGTCTGAACATCTCAGGTGACCAGTGATTGGCAAGCACACTGTCCCATGTGGACTGTGCATCTTGTTCATCTGCCCAGCCCCGCCTTTCAGTTACCTAGGTGCACCACGACAGCACAGTCCCAGGTGTGCTGTGTGTTTCATCTGGGATGCTGACCTCAGGCTGTGACAATCCTTGCAGATGTCAACCGTCCAGGATCCCAGGAAGGGAGGTTAGCAAATGGGAGCCTACTCACAGTTTGGTGGAAGACATGGTCTCTGGGGTTGAGACTGCAGCAGCAGCCCCTTGCCTTCAGGCTCTGGCTGTCTTTTGCCTGCCTCATTGCCTCTGCAGAGGGAGGGCCCTATACAGCAGCTGGCTTGCTCTCCTTTGGTATTCACTCAGTCCGTTGTTCTGTGAGGGCAACTGTGGTCACTGTGTTGCAATAAATCCTTTCATGGGAAAAGTCTTTTTTTTTTTTTTGGTTTTGGTCTCTCTGGTGATCCTGTGGTTTGGGCTGCTATCTCAAATAAGCTCCCTCAGATGGTCCTCAGAGCATTCAGGCCCAGTCCTTACCCTAAGGATGAATGATGCACCTCTCTGCCCAGCCCCCACTCACTGGAAGCGGATGCAAGTGTCTGGGCCACTTCTCGGTGGGCAGTTGTGGTTAGGCACATATTCTGTGAGTTTTTTCTTTTTTTATCCTGGTTATGTTTGTCCTCTGAGATTCCAACACTCCCCACAGACACACGTGTGAGAGGGTTTCCTACTGTATGGAGATTTCTCCTCCTTCCCATCTCCTTCCCAACTCCCTCCCCAGGATAGGTCTCCATCTTTAAATATTTTGTCTCAGTTTCTGTCTTTTATATTTTGTGCTATCCCCTTTTGAAGAGATTGGACTGCCTTTCTAGGTGCCTGGTATCCTTTGCCAGCATTCAGAAATCATTTTGTGAAAGTTGCTCAGCATTCAAATGGTCTTTAGATGAATTTGTAGGGGAGAAAGTGGTCTCCTCATCCTATTCCTCCACCATCTTGGGACTGCTTCCCAATTTAGAAATTCCTTGATTAAGGATAGTTATTGAAGTTTTCTTCAGTGAAGGAATGTATTCAGAATGGAGAAAATATTCTGTACCTGTTTCTTCAGCTTTTCCTCTGGGGAAAATTGAGAACTATTGATTGTGAACTTAAAAGGATTAGTACAACTTTTTAAAAATACAAATTTTTGGTGAAAAATTGAAGTCATTTCCCCTAAAGTCAGGAACAAGACAAGGGTGCCCACTTTCACCACTACTATTCAACATAGTTTTGGAAGTTTTGGCCACAGAAATCAGAGCAGAAAAAGAAATAAAAGGAATCCAAATTGGAAAAGAAGAAGTAAAACTCTCACTGTTTGCAGATGACATGATCCTATACATAGAAAACCCTAAAGACTCCAGCAGAAAATTACTAGAGCTAATCAATGAATATAGTAAAGTTGCAGGATATAAAATCAACACACAGAAATCCCTTGCATTTCTATACACTAATAATTAGAAAATAGAAAGAGAAATTAAGGAAACAATCCCATTCACCATTGCAATGAAAAGAATAAAATACTTAGGAATATATCTACCTAAAGAAACTAAAGACCTATATATAGAAAACTATAAAACACTGGTGAAAGAAATCAAAGAGGACACTAATAGATGGAGAAATATACCATGTTCATGGATCGGAAGAATCAATAGAGTGAAAATGAGTATACTACCCAAAGCAATCTATAGATTCAATGCAATCCCTATCAAGCTACCAGCGGTATTTTTCACAGAACTAGAACAAATAATTTCAAGATTTCTATGGAAATACAAAAAACCTTGAATAGCCAAAGCAATCTTGAGAAAGAAGAAGGAACTGGAGGAATCAACCTGCCTGACTTCAGGCTCTACTACAAAGCTACAGTCATCAAGAGAGTATGGTACTGGCACAAAGACAGAAATATAGATCAATGGAACTAAATAGGAAGCCCAGAGATAAACCCACACACCTTTGAACACCTTATCTTTGGCAAAGGAGGCAAGAATATACAATGGAGAAAAGACAATCTCTTTAAACAGTGATGCTGGAAAAACTGGTCAACCACTTGTAAAAGAATGAAATCAGAACACTTTCTAACACCATACACAAAAATAAACTCAAAATGGATTAAAGATCTAAACGTAAGACCAAAAACTATAAAACTCTTAGAGGTGAACATAGATAAAACACTCTCTGACATAAATCACAGCAGGATCCTCTATGACCCACCTCCCAGAATACTGGAAATAAAAGTAAAAATAAACAAATGGGACCTAATGTATAACGGACTTTTGGACTCAGAGGGAGAGGGAGAGGGTGGGATGATTTGGGAGAATGCCATTCTAACATGTATACTATCATGTGAATTGAATCGCCAGTCTATGTCTGACGCAGGATGCAGCATGCTTGGGGCTGGTGCATGGGGATGACCCAGAAAGATGTTATGGGGAGGGAGGTGGGAGGGGGGGTTCATGTTTGGGAATGCATGTAAGAATTAAAGATTTTAAAATTTAATAAAATAAAATAAAATAAAATAAAACTTAAAAAAAATAATAAAAGCTTCTGCGCAACAAAAGAAACTATAAGCAAGGTGAAAAGACAGCCTTCAGAATGGGAGAAAATAATAGCAAATGAAGCAACTGACAACTAATCTCAAAAATATACAAGCAACTCCTGAAGCTCAATTCCAGAAAATTAAATGACCCAATCAAAAAATGGGCCAAAGAACTAAATAGAAATTTCTCCAAAGAAGACATACAGATGGCTAACAAACACATGAAAAGATGCTCAACATCGCTCAGTATCAGAGAAATGCAAATCCAAATCACAATGAGGTACCATTTCATGCCAGTCAGAATGGCTGTGATGCAAAAGTCTACAAGCAATGAATGCTGGAGAGGGTGTGGAGAAAAGGGAACCCTCTTACACTGTTGGTGGGACTGCAAACTAGTACAGCCACTATGGAAAATGGCATGGAGATTTCTTAAAATACTGGAAATAGAACTGCCTTGTGACACAGCAATCCCACTGCTGGGCATGCACACAGAGGATACCAGAGTTGAAAGAGACACGTGTACCCCATTTTTCATTGCATCACTGTTTATAATAGCCAGGACATGGATGCAACCTAGATGTCCATCAGCAGATGAATGGATAAGAAAGCTGTGGTACGTATACACAATGCAGTATTACTCAGCCATTAAAAAGAACACATTTGAATCAGTTCTAATGAGATGGATGAAACTGGAGCCTATTATACAGAGTGAAGTAAGCCAGAAAGAAAAACACCAATACAGTATACTAACGCATATATATGGAATTTAGAAAGATGGTAACAATAACCCTGTATGTGAGATAGCAAAAGAGACACAGATGTATAGAACAGATTTTGGACTCTGTGGGAGAGAGAGAGGGTGGGATGATTTGGGAGAATGGCATTGAAACATGTATAATATCATATAAGAAATGAATCGCCAGTCTAGGTTCGATGCAGGATACAGGATGCTTGGGGCTGGTGCATTGGGATGACCCAGAGAGATGGTATGGGTAGGGAGGTGGGAGGGGGGTTCAGGATTGGGAACACGTGTACACTTGTGGCGGATTCATGTTGATGTATGACAAAAGCAATACAATATTGTAAAGTAATTAGCCTCCAATTAAAATAAATAAATTAAAAAAAGAAAATAATAAATTGTGTATAGTCAACTGAGGCTCTTCCACTGAAGAAGAAAGAGGGTGAAACAGATAGTAGCTAAGAAAACAGTGGGTTCTTTTTTCTTTGTCTCGAATCAAAAATCAATATCAAGTTTATTTTTTCTTAAACTTGAAGCAACGGTCCTTTCAAGATTGAGCAGAGATAGACACATTTAAAATGCAAATTTCCAATGTTGTTTGACTAAATTGGGATGAAAGAGTAGATATTAGATTGGAGTACTAGATTTGCTCCAAAACCATGGCTTCTGAACTATGTGCTGAGGCATCCTAGGTGCTGAAAAAATTCCTATGAATACTGTGGGATATTTTAACTTTTCAAAGGAAACACAGGAATACTCCGTACCATTTGATCAGTGTGTGATGCTTAATGTAGTTCACAGTTTCAACATTGGATCATGCTACTCTCCTTTCGTTGATGTCATGTCTTATGAAACTGGAGTTTCAGTGACTCCTACCTTGTTAAAAATGCAATTATTAGGCATTTATTTTGGTCTAGAGAGTGCCACAAAAAGTTACTGAAACACTAATGATGTCATAAACAGAGAAAGTTTGGGAACTTTGCCTTCATTCTTTCTCTGTATGTATAAGTATGCATGAATATATACATATACACACAAATATAATACAAATATGTTAATATTTAATATTTTATATTTATTCTCATATGTATTTCATAGAACATTATTAATTATTTGGGATATTAAATTGTATTCTCCTTGAATCCGTAAATCATGTTTATAGAAAAAGTGAAGTGGCTCAGTCATGTCTGACTCTTTGCAACCCCATGGATATAGCCCACCAGGCTCCACCCATGGGATTTTCCAGGCAATATTGCAATAGGTTGCCATTTTCTTCTCCAGGGGTTCTTCCTGATCCAGGCTTGGACCTGGGTCTCCCATGCTGCAGGCAGACTCTTTACCATCTGAGCCATCAGGAAGCCTTGTTTGTAGAAAGTCTTCTGTTAACATAGAGATTGTAAGAACTAAGTCTAAGCATTACTATTCACTTAGTGCACTTAACCAAACTACCCATCTACTGCTTTGAAAGGAAATTACAAAATCTTTTCAACTAACATGGCTCTGAAGTTAGACCATATCTGTATTCCTTTGATTTTCTCATTTAGTTCTTGGGATTGAAAGAAGCTTAAACTTATTCAGTTGAGTAAATTTTGTTTTGCATTTTCAGGAATTCACATTTAAAGACTGCTCTACTTCAAGATATCATGTTTTGACTTTTTTAGGTTATAGATGAGTGTCAGGTTAGTGGCTGAAATACAAATACTCATCTTTGGATGAACAGAGTCTGAAAGCAATAGATTGGTGTCATAAGATTTTGTTTGCTCAGGGTATTGCTTTGGTAATTCTTTTCCAAAATTCCCAAGTCCTAGTGGCCTGTGATTGAGTGGACAATTCCACATATTGTAAGCTAATTAAAGTATCTTGTTTGCCCCAAATATATCAATTCCTTTGATATATAAACTTTCTCTATAGAGAAAATTTGTATCATAAATTCTATTTCTTTATAGCCTATGTTATGGTAGATCTGCCAAAATTATAATAGCAGCTTCAGTCACTGAATCAGAAGGATTTTTGAAACTTGATTTATACCTATAAGTTTCACATAACTCTCAATGAGAATAATCTCTAAAAACCTGTTTAGTTCTCCCTCTATCTACATGGCCCATTACCCTATTCTCAGCACTCCCTTTGGCTTCTCAGTTTTGGCTTTCATCGGTGATCTGACCACTGCTGAAAAGCTGAAGCCTTTGCTCCATGATGCCTGTTAAAATCTGATAGGGGAATGGGGAGCAGCTTTGGAAACTTTAAGATAGACTACTTCTCAGAAACCAGTTTTTGTCTTGACACTGCTAGTATCTGTTTCATAGCAGTGTCATTTCTTGACTCTCTAGGATTCTCTACTAAGACATTAGACAAAGGTCTTCTTCACTTTACACTTGAGGCCTCTGTCTCTCTGAATTTAAAACATACATATAATCTCAAGTGTTAGACGTTTCTTAGTCAAGTAATTTAGAGCAGTGGTTTCCCAATATTTCAGTGTAGACTAGTTTTTAAATAAGTTTTTACATAGTTCATGCATATAAAGTAGAAAAAATCAGAATTAGGTTGTTTCAAGTCATAGCATAACCATTCATGCTCATTTTCTTCTCCAGAAATATTATCTCTCCTTCTCCATGTAAGGAACATAGTCCTTAAAGGGACATCTTTTGGAAAGAATATAATAAGACATGTTGTTGGTAAATTCAGAGAAAGAATTCATCTGATTTTAAGGAAAATTTGTATTTATTGAATATACAAACCATCTCTCTCATAGAAACTTACATGGCAATTCAGTTTGGCAAAGATCAGGAGTTGGCAAACAACAATCTGTGGGCCAAATCTGGCCCATCACCTGATTGTTCAAATAAAAATTTACTGGGATATACACATTTTTGTGTCATCTATGGATGGTCCCACACACCCTGGCAGAGTTCAGAAGAGACTGGGTATTCCACAGAGTCCAAAATATTTACCTGGCCATTTAAATTTTTTAAAATGCCATGAATATATTCCTTGGGAGCCATACATTTATCAGTCTATAAGTAAATAGTATATTAACCTATACTTATGAATTACAAATAAACTATAACAGCATATGTTAACCTATTACTTATGAGTTACAAATAATTAAGTAAGTAAAGATACTCAAGGAGCTGTTATGGTTTAAATTCAATTTTCACTATTTACACTTTAGAATACATTTAAAGTTGACATTAACTTTCATTTTAATTTCATTCCTTTTGTGTTCTGATATTTTTTTTTTTTTACATTTCTGGTTTATACCTCAAAAAAGTGTGAAAAATTTCCACTGACATTCTCAATTTATAAATGGCTTTGTATTAATATGTTATGAAAGTTACTTTGTAACAAGGAAGGAAATTCTCTCTTACATAATCCAGTCTTTGAATAATTCTGGATCAATGTGTGTATGCAATGCCCTTGCTTTTATCTAATATGAAGAAAGCTGATGGCCTCTGAAAGGCTTTCCAAGTTGGCCCAAGATGAAATAAATTCTCCTTAAAGTAAAATAAATGGTACCCTACAATACTATTGATATAATACATGCTACCAACAATGTCTTTCCATTTTTAATTATACATAATAGCAGAGGTCAACAGAAAAATTAGCTTTTACTACTGAGAGAGATCCGAAAGAGATTTTCCTTCATCTCTTTCTCTTTAATGGAAAGCTCCCTCTAAGCCCTATTCTTTTAAAAAATGCCAATAATAGATAATCTAAGTAAAGGTGAAATCGTTTGCTGACTTCCTTCAAAGAAAAGTGCTTCTTTAGTTGATTTAGCAAAATATTTCAAATTGACTAAAGGCTTGAACAAATATTTGATTGTTTTGGATCAATGATAATTTCTATTCTGTGAGCTTTAGCATGTAAAATCATGTCAAGTCACAAAATACTGTGAATATTTGGATTAATTGATTTTCAACATTATATGGCCTAGGAGAAGCTACTGTGGACAGTAAAAAATTAGAAGGGAAGAAAATAAAACAATGTCAAAGAAGGAGAAAACAGGTTACCACCTGGATAGGTATGACTAGAGGAAATCTTAGCATTATGTTGTGTTGGTCAGTCAGCTAGGCCTATTGGATAAACAACTCTATGTAGTACTCTGTTAAGTTACATTAGGACAACACTATGAGACCTGTGTGCATGCACACGTGTGGGTGTGTGTGTATAGGTGTATGTGTGAACTGAGACTTGTAATATATGATAATCACATATTTGACACACTCAATGAGCATTGCCACAGTCATGTAATTAATTTCAAGCTATTTGGATGTTTTATATATATGTGAGAGACTAGCATTATTGCAGTAATCAGCTGAAAATGTTCTAATATATCTTCCCTGTGTTTGTTGATAGGAACTTTTTCTGTTGTAACTGATAGAACACTAACCCCAAATGGAATGTTGTGGTGGCAAGCAGAAAGCACAGATTTTTTTCCAACTTCTCTGCTTTGAACTATTGTCCAAAATAAAATGTTTGTGGCACTCCTAGTGTTGTGATCATAGCACATCAATTTGTCTTGATAACACAACTGAGGATAGCTATTTGAGTGAGCTATAAAACTAGTGAAAGACAGTTCCTGCCCACAAGTCTTGGTCAATTCTTAGAACTAGTCTCTAGGTTATTCACATTCTTCTGTAGTTAGTTAGAAATGTCAAAGAGGGAAATAATTCAGGTCACACATGGAATCTAATAACTTGTGTTTTGAACTGCAATATCTCAATTTCAGGGTGTTCTTATGTGATATTAATAAGTACAGACTTTTTATGAAGACTGAAGAAATCACTAAATTTGATATTTTCCTTTCTCTATACTTTCTAAACTACTAGACAATTAGAGTATAATTTTGATGGAAGACATTGCATTAGAGATGTGATTTAGTGGAAGTTTCTTACAAAATATCATACCATTGAATTAAGTGCTTCCGAGCATATGAAACAGAATTAGTCTGTAATGACTCAAAAGAAGTATCCCAAGACCTTTTATATAATGTATACACATATTTAAATGAATATGATATATACTATAAAATTTACATCCATATAAAATACAGTTATCTGGAAACTGTAAACTTAAAGATCTATACTTTTGTAAGAAAAAAAAGTAATTAAATTATTTATTAGACAAAAGCTTCCAAATTATTCCAATCAATTATAAATTATTCTTCCAAATATTTTTACCTATTTACAGCAGCAATGGAGTCACAGACATAAAGAACAGACTTGTGGACACAGTGGGAGAAGGTGTGGGACAAATTAAGGGTAGCATTGAAACATTTCAGCCAGTTTAATATTACCGTATTAAAATAGCCAGTGTGAATTTGCTATATGATGCAGGAAACTAAAATATGGTACTCTGTGACAACCTAGAAGGGTGGGATGGGTGGGAGGTGGGGGGTAGTTCAAGAAGCAGGGGACACCTATGTACACCTATGGCTGATTCATGCTGATGTATGTCGGAAATCAATACAGTATTGTAAAACAATTATGCTCCAATTAAAAATAAATATTTTTTTCATCCCAGTGCACCAGCCCCAAGCATCCTGTATCCTGCATCGAACCTGGACTGACAATTAGTTTCTTATATGATATTATACATGTTTCAATGCCATTCTTCCAAATCATCCCACCCTCTCCCTCTCCCACAGAGTCCAAAAGACTGTTCTATACACCTGTGTCTCTTTTGCTGTATTATTTTAAACATGGGGGTCTCCCTGCAAAAATAAATAAATAAATAAATAAATAAAAATAAAATATTTAGACTTTGAAAAATATAAAAATAAATAAATTTTTTAAAAAGCAATTAAATTATTCTATTAAATCAAGACTTCTAAATTATTCTGATCATGCATTTATTTAAATAAAAGTATTATGAATATGCATCTCAATATATAATTTTTAATTTATGATATACTACTCTATATTTTAAATATAAATAAAGCTTGATTTTTTCTTCAAGATTAAAATAAGCATAGATAGATTTTTTTTTTGCCCTAATAGATACTCTTGCATACCCTGCTTTAAAAACCACTGATTTGAACAACTAGGAAATAAGAGAAACCTACATTATACATTTTGTTCTATTTGAAATCCTGTTAAATTGGCCACACAGTACATTTTCTTTTGTTGGATGAATTATAGATTTTCATGAGATGACTTGATTTCTGGTCCACATAGTTACTTTGTGGAGTTGACCTTCAAAACCTTGTTAGTATCTGTAATACAGGGTATAACATTGTGTGGGCATATACATGCCTGTGCTTTTTCTCCTTTTAGTTTTTCCTAATTTTAACCTTAAAATTCAATATTTTTTTGAGGTAATCCTTTGAGAACCTCACCAGCAGACATATTTTCAAATGTTCCAAAAGGTGGAGAGCAAGTTCCAGAGATGAACCTGGAAATGCCTTGAATTAGCAGTTAATCTCAGTTTCTTGCATTTTGGATTCCTCTTCTCATCCTCAATTGTGTTCCTCACTTGAATCTCTTCACTGATGGCTCTTTAAGTCAGTTTTCAATCAATGGAGCATTTAGGAACTAGAGCTCACCTCTCAGGTTTGTTGTTGTTGTTCAGTCATTCAGTAGTGTCCAACTCTTTGCGACCCATGGACTGCAGCAAGTCAGACTTCCCCGACCTTCATCATTTCCCAGAGCTTGCTCAAACTCATGTCCATTGAGTCGGTGATGCCACCCAACCGTTTTATCCTCTATCATCCCCTTCTTCTGCCTTCCATCGTTCTCAGGATCAGGGTCTTTACTAATGAGACAGTTCTTCGCATCAGGTAGCCAAAGTATTGGAATTTCAGCTTCATGATCAGTCCTTCCAGTGAATATTCAGGACTGATTTCCTTTTGGATGGACTGGTTGTATCTCCTTACAGTCGAAGGGACTCTCAAGAGTCTTCTCCAACACCACAGTTCAAAAGCATCAGTTTTTAGTGCTCAGCCTTCTATATGGTCCAACTGTCGCATCCATACATGACTACTGGAAAAACCATAGCTTGGCTGTACTGGTTACATGGGCTTAAAATATGAACTCTAGAACACCAAAGTCACTTAAAGATTCAAAGACAATAGTAGTGAGAACTGAAAAATTTCACTACACTTCCCTCCTTCGTTTCCTTAAATTTCCACTAGAAGGAAGTCCTTCAGAAAACGTAGGGATTTTTCAAACTTTGAGATGGGGAGTAAGAGAAAGATTTGGCACAGACACAGAAAGGACAAAATATCCACTTTATGACCTTGTTTTTGCACATTATGTCTTTTAAATTTTCTACCTAAATCTGACCTGTATAACTTAATGATTTGAGAAGATTGCTAAATAAATATAAATTCAAGATATAAACTGACCCATCTTTGATATTCATATCCTTTAATAAAACACTAAATAATAAATCATTGTGCAAAATTAAGTACAAAGATATATTGTTGTCTTTCAAATAAAATATTTTGTGAATTTAAATTTTTGAAATAGAGTATCTTCTTTTTATTTTAGCCATGATAGATTTTCTTAGCTGTTTTTCATTTATTTTCAGTGATGATTTTTAACATTTATTTATTTTCAAATGAAGGATAATTGCTTTACAACATTGTTCTGGTTTCTAGTAAACATCAGCATGAATCAGCTATAGGTTTACCTATGTCCCCTCCCGCTTGAGCATGCCTTCCACCTGTCTCCCCATAACACCCTCTAGGTTGTTACCAAGCCCTAGTTTGAGTTCTTGAATTTTACACCAAATTTCCACTGGCTATCTAATTTGAAAAGTAAAAGTGAAAGTGAAGTTGCTCCATCGTGTCCGATTCTTTGCGACCCCATGGACTCTAGCTTACCAGGCTCCTCCATCCATGGGATTTTCCAGGCAAGAGTAATGGAGTGGGTTGCCATTTCCTTCTCCAGCGGATCTTCCTGACCCAGGGATTGAACCCAGGTCTCCCGCACTGCAGGCAGACGCTTTACCATCTAAGCCACCAGGGAAGTCAGTTTACATGTAGTAGTTTATGTTTCTGGAGAAGGCAATGGCACCCTACTCCAGTACTCTTGCCTCGAGAATCCCATGGACAGAGGAGCCTGGTAGGCTGCAGTCCATGGGGTCGCGAAGAGTCGGACACGACTGAGTGACTTCACTTTCACTTTTCACTTTCATGCATTGGAGAAGGAAATGGCAACCCACTCCGGTGTTCTTGCCTGGAGAATCCCAGGGACGGGGGAGCCTGGTGGGCTGCTGTCTCTGGGGTCGCACAGAGTCGGACACGACTGAAGTGACTTAGCAGCAGCAGCAGCAGTTTATGTTTCTGGAGAAGGCGATGGCACCCACTCCAGTACCCTTGCCTAGAAAATCCCATGGATGGAGGAGCCTGGAAGGCTGCAGTCCATGGGGTCGCCAACAGTCAGACACGACTGAGTGACTTCACTTTCACTTTTCACTTTCATGCATTGGAGAAGGAAATGGCAATCCACTCCGGTGTTCTTGCCTGGAGAATCCCAGGGACGGGGTAGCCTGGTGGGCTGCTGTCTATGGGGTCGCACAGAGTAGGACACGACTGAAGTGACTTAGCAGCAGCAGCAGTTTATGTTTCCATGTTATTCTTTGCACAGATCACAACGCCTCTTTCCACCCCCACCCCAAGCGAGTCCATGAGTCTGTTCTCTATGTCTGTGTCTCCATTGCTGCTCTGCAAATAGGTTCATCATTTCTACATTCCATAGAAATGCATTAGTATATAATATTTGTTTTTTTTTCTTTCTGACTTACTTCACTCTGTATAATAGGCTCTAGGTTCATCCACCTCATTAGACTGATTCAAATGTGTTCCTTTTTATGGCTGAGTAGTATTCCATTGTGCATATGTACACAGCTTCTTTATTCGTTCATCTGTCAGTGGACATCCAGGTTGTTTCCAGGTCCTAGATATTGTAAACAGCACTGCAGTGAACATTGTGATACATGTCCCTTTTTCAATTTTAGTTTCCTCAGGGTATATGCCTAGTAGTGGGATTACTGGGTCATATGGTAGTTTTATTCCTAGGTTTTAAGGACTCTCCATACTCCTTTCCATAGTGGCTATGTCAATTTACATTCCAACCAACAATGCAAGAGGGTTCCCTTTTCTCCAAACCCTCTCCAGCATTTATTATTTGTAGCTTTTTTGATGATGGCCATTTTGACCATTGTGAGTTGATGTCATTGTAGTTTTGATTTGCATTTCTCTAAAATGAGCACTGTTGAGCACATTTTCATGTGCTTATTAGCCATCTGTATGTCTTCTTTGAAGAAATATCTATTTAGGTTTTTTTCCCAATTTCTGTTGGGTTGTTTGTTTTTCTGGTACTGATTTGTATAAGCTGCTTATGTATTTTGGAAATTAATCCTTTGTCAGTTCTTTCATTTGCTATTAGAGTCTCCCATTCTGAAGGTTGTCTTTTCACCTTGTTTATTGTTTCCTTTCCTTTAAGTTTAATTTGGTCCCACTTGTTTTTTTTTCTTTGTTTTTATTCCCATTACTCTAGGAGACGGGTCATAGAGGCTCTTGCTGTGATTTATGTTGTAGAGTGTTCTGCTTATGTTTCTATGAGTTTTATAGTTTCTGGTCTTACATTTAGGGCTTTAATCCATTTTGAATTTATCTTTGTGTATGGTTGTAAGGAAGTGTTCTAATTTCATTCTTATACATGTAGCTGTCCAGTTTTCCCAGCACCACTTATTGAAGAAACTATTTGCCCCATTGTATATTCTTCCCTCCTTTGTCAAAAATAAGGAACCCATAGATGTGTCAGTTTATCTCTGAGCTCTTTATCTTGCTCCATTGGCCTATATTTCTGTTTTTGTGCCTGTACCATATTTTCTTGATGACTAGAGCTTTATAATATAGTATGAAGTCAGGAAGGTTGATTCCTCCAGTTCTATTCTTCTTTCTCAAGATTACTTTGGCTATTCAGGGTCTTTTGTGTCTCATTATGAATTATGAGATTTTTTTTTTGTTCTAAATCTATGAAAACATCATTGGTAATTTGAAAGGGATTGCACTGAATTTGTAGATTTAGTATAGTCATTTTTGCAATATTGATTCTTTCAACTTAGGAACATGGAATATCTCTCCATCTGTTTATGTCATCTTTGATTTTTTAAATCAGTGTCTAATATTATTCTGTATAGGGTTCTTTTGTCCCCTTAGGCAGGTTTATTCCTGGGTATTTTATTCTTTTGTTGCAATGGTAAATGGGATTGGTTTCTTAGCATCTCGTTCTGATATTTCATTGTTAGTGTAAAGAAATGCATCTGATTTCTGTGTATTGATTATGTATCCTGCAACTTTGCTAAATTCACTGATTAGCTGTAGTAATTTTCTGATGGTATCTTTAGGGTGTTCTGTGTACAGTATCATGTTGTCTGCAATCAGTGAGAGTTTTGTTTCTTATTTTCCAGTCTGAATTCCTTTTATTTCTTTTTCTTCTCCTATTGCCATAGCTAGGACTTCCAAAGCTATGTTGAATAAAAATGGTGAGAGTGGACATCCTTTTCTTCTTCTTGATCTTAGGGGGAATGTTTTCTTTTTTTCGCCATTGAGAATAATGATTGCTGTGGGTTTATCATATATGACGTTTATTATGATGAGTTAAGTTCCTTCTATGCTCATTTTTTGAAAAGTTTTTTTTTTAACCATAAATGGGTGTTGAATTTTGCCAAAACTTTTGTATGTTTGTTGAGATTATCACATGGTTTTTAATCTTTCAGTTTGTTAATATGATGTATCACATTGATTGATTTGCATATATCGAAGAATCTTTACATCCCTGGGATAAACACAACTTGATCAGGGTATACGATTTTTTAATGTGTTGTTGCATTCTTCTTGCTGAAATTTTGTTGAGGATTTTTGCACCTATGTTCATCAGTGATATTGACCTGTAATGTTCTTTTTTGGGTGTTGTCATTGTCTGATTTTGGTATCAGGGTGATGGGGCCTCATAGAATGAGTTTGGAAGTTTTCCTTCCTCTGCAATCTTTTGGGAAGAGTTTTAGAAGGATAGGGATTACCTTCTCCAAATGTTTAATAGAATTCACCTACGAGCCATCTGGCCCTGGACTTTTGCTTTTGGAGAGATTTGTTATTGTAGTTTTGATATCAGTGCTTGTAATTGGCTTGTTCATAATTTCTATTTCTTCCTGGTTCAGTCTTGGAAGATTGAACTTTTCTAGGAATCTGTCCATTTCTTCCAGGTTGTCCATTTTATTTGCATATAGTGGCTCATAATTGTCTCTTATGAGCCTTTGTATTTCTGCATTGTCTGTTGTGAAAGTCACTCAGTCGTGCCTGACTCTTTGTGACCCCATGAACTATAGAGTCCATGGAATTGTCCAGGCCAGAATACCGTAGTCGATAGCTGTTCCCTTCTCCAATGAATCTTCCCAACCAAAGGATGGAACCCAGTTCTCCCCCATTGCAGGTGGATTCTTTACTAGCTGAGCCACAAGGGAAGCCAAGAATACTGGAGTGGGTAGCCTGTTCCATCTCCAGGGGATCTTCCCTACCCAGGAATCAAACTGGGGTTTTCTGCATTGCAGGCGGATTCTTTACCAACTGAGCTATCAGGGAAATTATTGTCTAGTGTAGCTTCTCCTTCATTTTTAATTTTGTTGATTGCTGTTTCTCCCTTTCTTTTCTGATGAGTCTGACTAATGGTTTGTCAGTTTTGTTTTTCCTCTCAAAGGACCAGCTTTTAGTTTTACTAATCTTTGCAATTGTTTGTTTCATTTCTTTTTCATTAAAAGGAAATAAAACTAAAAGCATAAATACATCTCTGATTTTTATGAATTCTTTCTTTCTAATAACTCTGGAGTTTTTTTGTTCTTCTTTCTCCAGTTGTTTTAAATGTAAAGTTAGGTTGTCTAGTTTACATTTTTCTTGTTTATTGAGGAGGGATGTATTTCTTAAACAAATTTATTTATTTAACTGGAGGCTAATTCAGTTCAGTTCAATTCAGTTCCGTCGCTCAGGCATGTCCGACCCTTTGTGACCCCATGAACCACAGCATGCCAGGCCTCCCTGTCCATCACCAACTCCCAGAGTCAACCCAAACCCATGTTCATTGAGTCAGTGATGCCATCCAGCCATCTCATCCTCTGTCGTCCCTTTCTCCTCCTGTCCTCATTCTTTCCCAGCATCAGGGTCTTTTCCAATGAGTCAGCTCTTCACATCAGGTGGCTAAAGTATTGGAGTTTCAGCTTCAAAATCAGTCCTACCAATGAACATCTAGGACTGATCTGCTTCAGAATGGACTTGTTGGATCTCCTTGCAGTCCAAGGGACTCTCAAGAGTCTTCTCCAACACCACAGTTCAAAAGCATCAATCCTTTAGTGCTCAGCTTTCTTTACAGTCCAACTCTCACATCCATATACAACTATTGGAAAAACCATAGCCTTGACTAGATGGACACTTGTTGGCAAAGTAATGTCTCTGTTTTTGAATATGCTGTCTACGTTGGTCATAAATTTCCTTCCAAGGAATAAGCATCTTTTCATTTCATGGTTGCGGTCACCATCTGCACTGATTTTGGAGCCCAGAAAAATAAAGTCAGCCACTGTTTCCCCATCTATTTGCCATGAAGTGATGGGTCCAGATGTCATGATCTTCATTTTCTGAATGTTGAGCTTTAAGCCAACTTTTCCACTCTCCTCTTTCACTTTCATTAAGAGGCTCTTTAGTTCTTCTTCACTTTCTGCCATAAGAGTGGTGTTATCTGCATATCTGAGGCTATTGATATTTCTTCTGGCAATCTTGATTCCAGCTTGTGCTTCCTCCAGCCCAGCATTTCTCATGATGTATGTTGCATATTAAGTTAAATAAGTAGGGTGACAATATACAGCCTTGATGTACTCCTTTTCCTATTTGGAACCAGTCTGTTCCATGTCCAGTTCTAACTGTTGCTCCCTGACCTGCATACAAGTTTCTCAAGAGGCAGATCAGGTGGTCTGGTATTCCCATCTCTTTCAGAATTGTCCACAGTTTATTGTGATCCACACAGTCAAAGGTTTGGCATAGTCGATAAAGAAGAAATAGATATTTTTCTGGAACTCTCTTGCTTTTTTGATGATCCAGCAGATGTTGGCAATTTGATCTCTGTTTCCTCTGCCTTTTCTAAAACCAGCTTGAACATCAGGAAGTTCACAGTTCATGTATTGCTGAAGCTTGGCTTGGAGGATTTTGAGCATTACCTTACTAATGTGTGAGATGAGTGCAATTGTGCAGTATTTAGAGCATTCTTTGGCATTGCCTTTCTTTGGGATTGGAATGGAAACTGATCTTCTCCAGTCCGGTGGTCACTGCTGACTTACTCCAAATTTGCTGGCATATTGAGTTCAGAACTTTCACAGCATCATCATCCAGGAGGCTAATTACTTTATAATACTGTTGTAGTTTTTGCCATACATTGACATGAATCAGCCATGGGTGTGAATGTATACTTGCTATAAACTTCCCTCTTAAAATGTGTTTAGCTGCATCCTGTAGGTTTTGAGTTGTGTTCTCTAGGATTTTTAGAGATTTTTGATTTCTTCAGTAACCTGTCCATTATTTAGAAACGTATTGTTTAATCTCCATGTGTTTTTGTTTTTAACAGTTTTTTTTTTCCCTAAGCCCCCATAACTGATATGTAGTCTCATAAAATTGTGGTCAGAAAAGATGCTTGATGTAGTTTCAACTGTTTTTTGAATTTACTGAGGTTTGATTTCTGACCCAAGATGTGGTCCTGGAGAATGTTCCATGTGCACTTGAGAAGAAGGTGTATTCTTCTGCATTTGGATGGAAAGTCCTAAAGACATCAATTAGTTCCATTTGGTTTAATGTTTCATTTGTGTTTCCTTATTAATTTTCTGTTTTGATGACCTGCGCATTGGTGTAAGTGTAATGTTAAAGTTCCTTACTATTATTATGTTGATATCAATTTCCCCTTTTATGTCTGTTAGTATTTGTTTTATGTATTGAGGTGCTCCTATGTTGGGTTCATAAATATTTAGTTATGTCTTCTTCTCAGACTGATCCCTTGATCATTATGTAGTATCCTTCTTTATCTGTTGTGATATTCTTTATTTTAAAGTCTATTTTGTCTGAAATGAGGATTGCCACTCTAGCTTTCTTTGATTTCCATTTGCATAGAAAATATTTTCCCATCCCTTTCCTTTCAATCTGTCTGTGTCTCTAGGTCTGAAGTTGGTTTCTTGTAGATAACATATATATGGGTCTTGTTTTTGTATCCATTCAGACAGTCTGTGTCTTTTGATTGGAGCAATTAATCCATTTACATTTGAAGTAATTATTGATATATATGTTCCTATTGGCATTTTCTTAATTGTTTTGAGTTTGTTTCATAGATCTTTCCTTTCTCATGTTTACTGCTTATATAAGTTCCTTTAAGATTTGTTGTAAAGCTGGTTTAAGGGGACAACAGAGGATGAGATTGCTGTATGGTATCACTGACTTGATGGACATGAATTTGAGTGACCTCGGGGAATTGGTGATGGACAAGAAAGCCTGGTGTGCTGCGGTCATTGCTGCAGTCCATGGGGAAATGGCATGCTGCAGTCCATGCCTGCACTCAAACAGTCGGACACGACTGGGTGATTGAACTGACAGACTGAAAGCTGGTTTGCTGTGTTAAATCTCTTAACGTGCTTGTCTCTAAAGCTTTTGAGTTCTCCATCAACTTTAAAGGTGATCCTTGCCAGGTAGAGTGATCTTGGTTGTAGATTTTTCCTTTTAGTACTTTAAATATATGCTGCCATTGCCATCTGACCTGCAGAGTTTCCACTGAAAAGTCAGCTGTTAATCACATGAGTTTTCCCCTATATGTCACTTGCTGGTATTAATATTATTTCTTTGTGTTTAATCTTTGTTAGTTTGTTTAGTAATCTCAGTTAGAATCTCTCAAGATGTTTCTCCTTGGGTTCATCCTATATGGAACTCTGCACTTTTGGGACTTGATTATTTCCTTTCTTGCACTGGGGAAATTTTCAACTATAATCTCTTCCAGTTTTTTTCTCAATGCCTTTCATTTTCTCTTCTCCCTCTGGGACCCCTATTACTCAATTGTGGTGCATGTAATATTGTCCCAGAGGTCTCTGAGGTTATCCTCAATTCTTTTCCTTCTTTTTCCTTTATTCTGCTTTAAACTGTTCTCTAACTAGTGGGAGGTCTCACTAGTTAATTCTCCCTGGGGTTAGGGATTTCCTGACAGCTAAGAGTCTTGTTGTCAGTGCTTCCACTACAAAGGCTTAGGGCCCAATCTCTAGCCAGGAAAGTGAGATACCACAGGTGGTTTGTTATGGCATTAAAGGGTATTAAAACAAACACACTAAAACATGAAACAAAAAGCAAACCCCAGACAAATGACAAATTCAAAATCAACAAATATTAACAGACAAACAAACAAACAAAAAACGGAGTATATGCACACACATACACACACAAACAAAACCAACAAATCAGAAAAACAAAGGAAAATAGAAGAGATTGACCCAGTGAGCAAAGGAAAGCAAAAATGATATCAACCACTTAAAAACAAAACTAACTAAAGCATAAACTGGAAAATAAAATCAAAGCAATGTGCCAACTGGGAAATAAAGCAAAAAAAGCAAAACAGACTAATAAACATGGTGAGTAAAAGAGAGAAAAAGAAGAAAAGAAAGAATAGAAAAGCAAAGTTAAATAGAGGTAGATGAAGATTTATATACATTAAAGAATAAATGCAACAGGAAAAGAATAAGAAAAGCAAGCTAAAGAATATATGTAGAAAAATAATAATAAATTTTAAATAAAATTTAAAAATTAAAAAAGGAAAAAAAAACCCTCAAAACTGTGAAAACAACAGGGTCAGAAGTATTTAAATGAAAAAAATTGTGATTAAAATTATTATTAAAAGCATAAATAGATTTAACAGTACTTATAAAATCAACAACTATAGCAATAGAGGAGAAAAAAAGAAAAAAAGAAATAAAATTCAGAAACAACTGTCAAAGAAGTTAAAATATAAGAATAATAAATGTTTTGCTTGGATTTCAGCTGTCAGTGTCCTTTCCCTCACTGTGAGTCACAGTCCACCTCGCCTTTCTAGGATGCCCTCCGAATATTGGGCTGGTCTTTGGACCTGCTGCTCTGGGAGCAGCTCAGACTCTAATCTGGTCCAACTTCTATATGTTCTTGCCTCAGTGTCCACCTCTGCAGTGCAAGTGTATTTTCTTTTGTGGGAACTCTCATTGTCCTTTTATATATTCCATAGACACAAAGTCTGCCTAGCTGATTGTATGGATTTAATCTGCAGCTTGTGCAGCTGGTGGGAAGGTTTTGGGTTCTCTTCCTTAGCCACTCTGTCATTGGGTTTCGACTGTGGTTTTATCTGCACCTCAGCGTGTGAGTTATCTACAGGTTTTGCTCCTGAGGCTGCCCTGGAGGACTTGGGTCTGCCTCAGGGGAAACCAGGTGTAGAGGTGGTGCAGTTGCTTGGATCGCAGGGGCCCTGGCAGCACCAGGTACTTAGAGGAGCTGGTGGCTAGGACAGAAGGAAGGATGGTGCTCTGAGGGTTTTTTCTAGCCTCTGGCTATAGGGGATAGAGCCTGGAAGTGGCACAGGAGCTTAGATCACGGGGAGCCTGGCAGTACTAGATACTCAGGATACCAGCAGCTCTCGTCACAGGCAGAATGGCATTTTTAGGGTTTTCTTCTATCTTCTGGAAGCTTTGCCCCAGTAAGGGTTGAGCATGAAGGTGGTGCTGCTGCTTAGACAGTGGGAAGTCTGGCAGAACTAAGTGTACAGGGACATCAAATGCCTCAGTCACGGCAGTTATGGTCCTGTTAGAGTATTTTTCTAGTCTCTAGCTGTTGGTGACCAGAGGGCCTCCTTGGCTGACCCCTATCTGTTACTTGGCCCATTTTGGCAGTTATAAGGCCCCTGGGTTGGGATCCTTCTGTTATTTGGGGCATCAGGCACTGAAAGTGCCACCCTGGCTGGGATCCTTCTCTATGGCCCAGTGTGTCAAGTGCTTTAAAAGGCCACCTTCTTTGGGGCCTTTCAGTTGCCTGGCTGACATGTGGGGAGAGAGAGGCTATAGTGATGACTCCACTCCCTGTGTGTGACTCAGCAGTATCGCCCTACGTCTATGTTTGCCTGGCTTTCTTTCATATGCGTTTCCCACTGAGATCTTCTCCCTCAAGTCCCTGTGGGACATAGCTCCACATTCAACAGCAGAGCTTTCCCTTAGTGGCTCTCCAATCTCAATGCTCAAGTCTGCAGCTGCTGCACTCTCTAGGGGACTTGTGTCCCTGTCTGGGGTACATATGGCTTTGGTAAGGATTATCTGTGTGATTCTCATTCCATTTAGACTGTCGCAGATCAGCTGCTTCATTCTCCAACAGCCTCAAATGCTAACCTCTGTCCCAAACAGTTGCCCCAATGTGGGGATCTGACCCCTGCTTCAGTTTCCCCACCCCCCTCAGGACCAAATCCAGTCCTACTCAGTCTCCTCTTTTTTGTCCTCCTTCCTTTGTCCTACAGAGTTTTGCATGGTTCTATACATGCTTTATAGGCCCTCGGATCACCAACTGCCAGAGACTAGAAAAAGACTCTAATAGGACCATAGATCCTGCAGCTGAAGCTGTCGATGTCCCTGCACACTTAGTGTTGCCAGAGTTCCCACTATCTAAGTAGGAGGAGAAGGGGACAACAGAGGATGAGATGGAAGGATGGCATCACTGACTCAATGGACATGAGTTTGAGCAAGCTCTGTGAGTTGGTGATGGATAATGATGCCTGGCTTGCTGCAACCAAGGGGTCACAGAGAGCTGGACACGACTGAGTGATTGAACTGACTGAACGATATTTTCTTTTCCAGTGGTCATGTAATCTCGCATGCTCTCAGCTGGTGTTCTGCAAGATCTTCTGTGTCTGGCAATGTATTCCTGATGTATCCATGGAGAGAGATGTACTGCACATCCACCTACTCCTTGCCATCTTGGGTATCCTCATTTGCAGCCATGGTTTTAGAAACACAAACTCTGACATGATTATAAAATTATAGACTAGAAATTATTAGAAGTGGCCTTAAAGAGTAAGTTTACTCCATTCCAGACAAGAATATACCCAAATAATTTCAGACAGAGTAACATCTACTGTGCTTTTAAATTCTGTCTCCTCATAGAGGATCCTGCTGTGATTTATGTTGGAGAGTGTTTTGCCTATGTTATCTGCTAGGAGTCTTATATTTTCTGGTCTTACATTTAGATCTTTAATCCATTTTGAGTTTATTTTTGTGTATGGTGTTAAAAAGTGTTCTAGTTTCATTCTTTTACAAGTGGTTGACCAGTTTTCCCAGCACCACTTGTTAAAGAGATTATCTTTTCTCCATTGTATATTCTTGCCTCCTTTGTCAAAGATAAGGTGTCCATAGGTGCGTGGGTTTATGTTTATCTCTGGGCTTTCTATTTTGTTCCATTGATCTATATTTCTGTCTTTGTGCTAGTACCATACTGTCTTGATGACTGTGGTTTTTTTTTTTTTTTTTTTTTGTCTACCAACTCAGTTCAGTTCAGTTCAGTCACAGTCGTGTCCGACTCTTTGCAGCCCCATGAATCTGGACTTCTATTAGTGTAATGCCTCTCTTTTTTGTTCTAAGAACAAAGAAAGGGAAATTAGAAAATAAAAACTTGGTTTAAGCTCTCTAAATATTACATCTAAATATTAAATATTACATTTATTTTCCCTTGATTTGTTTTCTGTTTTCTAAAAGCTAAGCTGACTTTTTCTTCATTGTTGTATTATACTCAATACTAATCACAAACCTGCATTTTCCATTTCTCTTAAAAATATTAGTTACCTAAAAGATTATTCAATCCCAGCTTCCAAATTTCAAATTGTAGTATAAATAAGAATCACTGGTGTATTATTACAAAATGCAGATTGTTTATTCATTGACTTTGATGTGAGACCAGTATTCTTTTATCAACTCATAACTCTAATGGTGGATATTTGTGTGTCACACTTTGGGAAACATGCTCTTGTACATCCTGGCTCATCTGATGACAGTGAGCTCTAGTGAAAAACAGAAGTATCCAGGCATTATGTTTCAATTATAATTCAAATTCCATTTTTCCTGAAACTATTTTCTATGATATTAAACCTAATGCTTTTTTCTTTGACTCTGAGAGTGAATGTTTATATACAGTTTTCCAGGCTCCTCAGCAGGTTGTTCTGTCTGCTTCACGGTTTTCTTCATTTTCCTTATTAGAGATTTAGGGGGAGTGGATAGGCTTGCCCCTCCCCAACCCCAACTCTCCTTATGATGTACACACCCCTTCCATCCACTCCCCTCCTCACCCCAGCACCTCCCAGTGGTGGGGCATATGATCATTCTTCCAAATCAAGATTTGGCATGTGAAAAATTACAAATAATTAACCAGATTGATAGTGAGCATGTTTACTATTTTTAGTTCAACGTGCAGGAATCAGATGATAGGTGATTGTATCTAGAATCTTATTTACTTTTTTATTCTCAGTGTTCTATGGATACCTCTGGCAAAGAGCAGGTTTATAGATTCACTAGTTAATGGCAACCCACTCCAGTGTTCTTGCCTGGATTATCCCAGGGAAGAGGGAGCCTGGTGGGCTGCCATCTATGGGGTCGCACAGAGTTGGACACAACTGAAGTGACTTAGCAGCAGCAGCAGCTACAATTTCTTGACTTAAAATTTCTTGACTCTTATTGGAAATCATGAACTCCATTTTGATTTTAGATTTTTAAATGAAGATTAAATTTTTATTTAGATGCACTTGGAGATATTGTTTCATTTAGCTGGCTAATATCTGACTGTTTTCTTAGCACATGTTGAAACCAGAATTTCTAGCATTGGGCAGTTTGTTCCAGGAACAAAAAGTGTTGGTTATTTATCATTTTAATTTTCTCTGGCTCTTGAGAAAAATCACTGCTTCCAAGTGCAAACTTAAAGGAAAAATTAAATTATAGCTGAGATAGTACAAAATGTTGATATTTTTGATTGTTGTCTCCTGAGTTCATCCTAAAATGATTACTTTTCAGAAGATCATAAAATAAAGACCAAGTTAGTTCATTTTTATTATATAGACTACAGTTAGTCATTTGTGTTTCAAAAATTTCCACTTTATTGGAATGTCTTGGAATCATCACTTGATCTTGAAGTTTCCTTAAAGATTACGGATTAATAAATTTTTCATTCATTTATTCATTAATGTACTCTCCTACTTCATCAAAAGAAGATTTGATAAACTTGATCCAAAAGAGATTTAGTATGATGGCAGAAGTGGGATAGGGTGGTGGGCTTTGTGCTCAGAACCTGACTCTTTCACATATTTATTTCATGTGAATTAGTTAAATTTCTAAGCCCATTTTTTTATCTGCTAATGGAAGTTTAATAACTGTACCTGCTTCACTGAGTTGCTGTGAAGACTGAATGTATGTTGGGAAATTAATAAATAATTCATGTTAATCATTAGTATGAGTTGTCAGGTTTTAATTACTTATTGTAGCAGGAAGAGGAAATGTCAGACATTAACTATATATGGGAAGGCACTCCCCAGCCCTAGGCTTCCACTAGCCAACTTTCTGTTCCTATGGAGTTGATTATTGTAGACATTTCATATAAATGAAATCACACAATTATATATATATGTGTGTGTGTGTGTGTGTGTGTGTGTGTATGTATATATGTAATATGAGGATGACAGCAAGCCTCAACACCTATTTGGTGGAGAGGGATCTATTAAAGTTCATTTTGTTCATTCAAAGGAAATCTGAGAGGCTAGACCACATTCTCAAAGAAAACAAGTTTGAAATCCCAAGAATGAGTGAAGATCATGGCTTTCTGACAGCCAGAGGTAGTGGAGAGAGAACTACCCAAGCAACTGGTGCAAGAGAGGAAAACAGCAGAAAAGAAGTCCAGGAATTTTTCCCTCTTCCCATATATTGATATATCTGAACTTCATAAAAGAATTTCAGCAGGTACTCACATTAATGCTACAATGAGGAAAGAAAAGATGATCCCAGTAAAGTAGAGAACATGAGAACATTAAATTGTATTACTATATATAAGGAACAAAATAACAAAAATGATAAATAATTTATTCAACAAATATTTATTGAGATCTTAATCTATTGTAGTTTTTGGAGATAATTCTGTAAAAGAAGATTACAAAAGGAAGAAAATTTCTTCTTTATAACATTTACATTCTAGTGAGCAGATATGGAAATGGTAAAAACATCATAGGCAGTTAATGCATGTCAGAAGAGTGATGAAGGACAAATCTGAAGGTTGTAAGAGTGAGCTATGAGAAGATTAGGGGACACTGCATTTTGGGTGGAAGAGAAGAGTAAGTTCACAAGACCTGAGCTATGATTATGTCAATGTGGGTGAGTGGAGTAAGATGTTAAGGATGTGGAGGAAATTAGTTCAAAGAGGCAGACTAAGGCATCAGAGGAAGAAAAGAAAAAATAAGGGTAAGAACAGAAATTGAAGTGAGGAATGGAGCTTTATACATAATTAACATTTAAATAAGTGGGACAGACTAGAATCTATGAACTCTTGAACAATAGTTTGTAGGTGTTTTGAAGATGAGAGTCACCACAAGGATATCATCAGTGGAAATGGAGATGAAGTAATGAATCTGAAATTATTCAAGAGAAGAATAGAAGGTTTGGTAAATTGCACAATGAAACTAGAAGATGAATAAGAGAGGGCTGACCCAAAGACCATCTTAAAGTTTTTCAATTGGGAGAGCTCTGTGGTTGTATCATTGATAGAAAACAAAGCTGATTAGAAGATAAAAAGCATCAGTATTGAAATGCTTAAGGATGAACTGGTGCTTAAGGATGAATATTCCAGAGGAAATTTCTAATTAAAATGTTGGCCATTCACCAATACCCTCCTGGACCCCAGGAGTGGTCACAGGCCCTGCATACTGTGCCCCAGAAATGGTACAGTCACTTGCTGCTGACTCCCTTCCAGATGATAGGAGTGGTCATGATTCCCCACCAACTCACCTTTGGACTCTGGGACTGGTCTTGGGCCCTAGTCAACACCTATCCAAACTCCAGGAGCACTTGTTAGCTGTCTCTACACCCATCATGTGCCCAGGAGTTGCAGTTGAGTCACCCACTGGCAAGAGCCTTAAGACCAAGGACCAGCCACTGCATCTGCACATCCCCTACCAAGGGGATAGCAAGCAATCAGTACATGCTGAGGAAAGAGGCAACAGGCGATCAAACTAAAAACAGCCTTCTATGCTATTATTGTATTAATATAAAACATTTTATTACAAAATTATTGTAATATGAAATTATAATTATATAATTTTATATTTATATTGAATTATATAATTTTAATTATATTATATGATATAATTATATTGCATATAATTATTGCATATATAATTATATTACAATAAAATATAATAATTGCATAGCAATATATATATAATTATATATAATCATATATATAATTATTATATATCAGTTCAGTTCAGTCACTCAATGATGTCTGACTCTTTGTAACCCCTTGAACCACAGCATGCCAGGCCTCCCTGTCCATCACCAACTCCCAGAGTGCACCCAAACCCATCTCCATTGAGTTCGTGATGCCATCCAACCATCTCATCTTTTGTCGTCCCCTTCTCCTCCTGCCCTCAATCATATATATAAAATATATAATAAATAAATATATAATTATATATAAAATATATAATGTAAATAAATTAATATATAATATATTAATCCCACACAAGCACAGGGATGCCCTTCACATACAAATAGCCCTCTAAGACCATAGTAGATAACTATTTCTCATAAACTCATAGAGCAAGAGAAATATAAGTAAAATGATGAAACAAAGGAATCACTCCCAGTTAAAAAACCAAGAGCATTTCCCTAAAAGAACAAACCATGAGGCAGACTTCTTCAATTTAACTGATATAAAATTAAAAAGGAAATAATAAAAATATGGAAAGAAGTAAGAAAGACCATTGACAGAAATGCAGAGTACTATAAAAAGGAATTAGAAAGTATACAATATAATACATACAAGGAAACTATACAAAAAAAAAAGAAAATAAAACAATCAGAAAAATTATTTGCAGAAATGAAAGCTGAGCTAAAGTTAATAGCAGATTGAATAACGCAGAAGAATGAATAAACAGCCTGGAAGATAGATAGCAGAAATCACCTGATCAGGATATCAGACAGAAAACAAAATGAGAAAAAGAGTTGGCATAGTATAAAGTGTTCCAGTCTACACACAATAGGGACTTCAAAAGGGCAACAAAGAGAAAAGGAGACTGAATATGTATTTGAAGATATTATGAAAACTTACCAAATCTAAGGCAGGAAACAGATATCCAGGAATGAGAAATACAAAGGGTCCCAAACAAGGTAAACCCAAAAGACTGCACAAAAATCATATTGTAAAAAATAGCAAAATTTTAAAAAAGATTCTAAAGGCAAGAGAAAAGCAAGTGTTTGTTACAAGGGAACCTATATAAGGGTATAAACTGATTTCTCTACAAAAACATTGCAAGCCAGAATGGATTGGGAAGATATATTCGGAGTCCTGAAAGGGAAAAAATTGCAACCTAGGCTACTCTGCCCATCAAGACTTTTAGATTATAAAGAGAGAGAAAATTTTTTCAGACAAGCAAAAACTAAAAGAATACAACAAAACTAGATATATCCAAAAGTAAATATTGAAGGGTATTCTCTAGATAGGCAATTAATAAGAATCTATAGGAAAGGGAAAAACACAATTGACAAATAAATCACTCAAATAAGCCAGTACAGAGATTTAAAAGAAAAAAAATCAGAAATGATAATCACAATGAACAGCAAAGGATGAACTCGAAGTAAAAGAGGACATCAAAATAATAAAATGTGGGAAAGGAGAGTAAGAAAATGTAGACCACCTTCCCCCACCTCCCTGAAAGTGCTTGAGCATATATAACTGCTTGTCTAAAGCAAGTAGGTAAAAAAGGGGTGGGTGTTAACATAAGAACAAATAGAAAATGCACAATAGATTTACAAAGAAATAAAAAAAATGTTATAGAAGAAAATCTTAAATCATAAAAGGAAAGGGACAAAGAAGAAATATAAGACCAATAAGAAAATAAGGTTTAAAATCTCAGTAAATACATATCCATCAATAGCTGCCTTAAATGTCAGTGGATTAAATGCTCTAATCAAAAGACAAAGAGTGGGAGAGTGGATGAGAAAACAAGAACCTATGATATGCTGCCTACAAGAGACCCACTTTAGGACAAAGGACATACATATTGAGGGGGGGAAGAGATTGCATGCAAATGAGAGTGACACAGTGGGGGCTGTAAGACTCACATGGGACAAAGGAGATTTTAAAACAAAGGCCATAAAGAAAGGTAAAGAAGGACATTAGATACTGGTTAAAAGGATCAACACAAGAAAAGGATTTTATACTCATAAAAATATATGCCCCTAATGAAGGAGCACCTAAATATAGAAAGCAAATACTAACAGATATAAAGCGAGAAATTTTCAGGAACACGGTAATAGTAGGACACTTTAATGCCCCACTCACATTAATGGATATATCTTCCAGATAGGGAATTGGTAAGGCAACAGAAGTACTAAATTATGCAATAGAAGAGTTAGAATTGATATTTTCCGGACATTAGATTAAAAACAAAAGTGGAATACATATTCTTTTCAAGTGCACATGGAAGATCCTTTAGGATTGACCACATGCTAGGGCACACAGGAAGCAGAAACAAAAAATAAGGATATAGAAATTGTTCTAAGCATGTTTTCTGATCACAATATGAAATTTGAAATTAGCCACATGAAAAGAAATGAGAAAAAGAGTGATTACATGGAGGCTAAACAACATGTTACTAAAAAACCAATAAGTCAACAATGAAATCAAAGAGGAAATAAAAAATTAAGTTGAGACAAATGACAATGAAAACAGAATCGTACAAAATCTATGGAATGCAGCAAAAGCAGTTATTAGAGGAAAGTTCCTAGTAATACAAGCTTTCCTAAAAAATGAGAAAAATCTGAAATAAACAATCTAACTTACAACTTAAAAGAATAAAAAAAAAGAACAAACAAAATCTAAAGTCAGCATAAGAAAGAAAATAATAAATATCAGAAAGGAAATAAATAAAATAGAAATTTAAGAAACAAGTACTGTAAAAACAAGAGCTTCTTTCTTGAAAGAATAGACAAACTTGACAAACATCTGGCCAGGTTAACCACAAACAAAAGAGAGAACACAAACACAATAAGAAATGGGAAAGGAGAAATAACTACTAATACCACAGAAAAATAAAAAAATAAAATAAAAAGGGGGAGGATACTCCCCAAGTCGCTCAGTGGTAAAGAATCTGACAGCCAGTGCAGGAGATCTGGGTTAGAAATATCTCCTGGAGGAGGAAATGGCAATTCACTCCAGTATTCTTGCTTGGGAAATTCCATGCACAGAGGAGCCTGGCAGGCTACCGCCCATGGGGTCGCAAAGAGTTAGACACCACTAAATAACAATCACAACAACAATAAATGAACAATTATATGCCAAAAAACTTATCAATGTAAGACACACTGACAAATTTCTAGAAATATGCAGTCCATCAAAATGAGCCAAAAAGAAACAGTTTGATCAGAGAAAGAACCTCTAACTTAAAAAAAAGCTTTCTACAAACAAAAATCCAGTATCAGATGGCTTCACATACAAAGTCTACCCAACATACAAAGGACTTATGCAGATCCTTCTCAAATTCCTTTTAAAAATTATTATGTGTTCTTTTAACTTTTATCTCTATATTGAGGTATAGCCAATTAACAATGTTGCAATAGTTTCAGATAAACAGCAAAAGGATTCAGCCATACATACTTATATATCTATTCTCCCCTAACTCCCCTTCCCTCAAGGCTGCCACATACCATTGAACAGATTTCCATGTGCTATAAAGTAGGTCCTTGTTGGTTATCAACTTTAAATATAGGAATGCCTACATGTCCATCCCAAATTTCTCAAACTCTTAAAAGATTGAAGCAGAGGAAAAACTCCAATGGACATTGTATAAGGCCACCATTCAGTTTAGTTCAGTTATTTAGTTGTGTCTGACTCTTTGCAACCCCATGGACTCCAGCACAGCAGGCTTCCCTGTCCATCACCAACTCCTGGAGCTTGCTCAAACTCACATCCATCAAGTCAGTGATGCCATCTAACCATCTTACCCTCTGTCGTCCCCTTCTCCTCCTGCCTTCAATCTTTCCAAGCAACACGGTCATTTCCAACGAGTATTTCTTCACATTAGGTGGCCAAAGTATTGGAGCTTCAGTTTCAGCCATTCCCATGAATATTCAGGGTTGATTTCTTTTAGGATTAACTAGTTTGATCTCCTTGCAGTCCAAGGGACTCTCAAGAATCTTCTCTAACACCACAGTTCAAAAGCATCAATTCTTTGGCTCTCAGCTTTCTTTATAGTCCAACTCTCACATCCATAAGGCTTCCCTGGTAGCTCAGAGGTTGAAGCATCTGCTTGCAATGCGTAAGACCATTGGTTAGGAAGATCCCCTGGAGAAAGAAATGGCAACCCACTCCAGTACTCTTGCCTGGAAAATGGCATGGACAGAGGAGCCTGGTAGGCTACAGTCCATGGGGTCGCAAAGAGTTGGACATGACTGAGCGACCTCACTTTCACTTCACTCACATCCATACATGACTACTGGAAAAACCATAGTTTTGACTAGATGGACCTTTGTTGGCAAAGTAATGTCTCTGCTTTTTAATATCCTGTCTAGGTTAGTCATAGCTTTTCTTCCAAGGAGCAAGTGTCTTTTAATTTTATGGCTGCAGTCACCATCTGCAATGATTTTAGGCCCTTCCCTAAGTAAATCCTGTCACTGTCTCTATTGTCTTTCCATCTATTTGCCATAAAGTGGTGGGACCAGATTCCATGATCTTAGTGTTTTGAATGTTGAATTTTAAGCCAGCTTTTTCACTCTTTTCTTTCACTTTCATCAAGAGGCCCTAAAGTTCTTCTTCGCTTTCTGCCATAAGTGAAATGGTGTCATGATATGATGTCATCTGCATATCTGTGATTGTTGATATTTCTCCTGTCAATCTTGATTCCTGCTTGTGTTTCATCCAGCCTGGATTTCACATGATGTACTGTGCATATAAATTAAATAGGCAGGTTGAAAACATACAGCCTTGATGTACCACTTTCCCAATTTGGAACCAGTCTGTTGTTGAAGCCACCATTACCCTGATGCCAAAACCAGACAAAGACATCACCAAAAAGAGAATTACACATCAATATCTTTTAGAAGTATAAATGCAAATATTCTCAACAAAATATTAGCATACTGAATACAACAGCACATAAAAAAAGTTCATACACAATGACTATGGGATTCATTTGAAGTTCACCAGGAGAGTTCACCATGTGCAAATAAATCAATGTGCTACACCACATAAACAAAAGACAAAAACTACATGATTCTCTCAATAGAAACAGAAAAAGCTTCCCTCAAAGTTCAACATCCATTCATGGTAAAAAATTTTACCACAGTGCGTGTGCATGGAACATATCTCAAAATAGAGAAAGCTGTTATTGTCAAACCTATAGCCAATATAATATTCAATGGTGAAAAGCTGAAAGCCAATTCAGCCAAAATCTGAAACAAGAAAAAGAAACCCATTCTCATCACTTCTCTTCAACATAATATTAGAAGTACTACCATAGCAATCAGACAAGAAAAATAAGTAAAAATCATCCGAATTGGATGGGAACAGGTAAGATTGTAATGATATGTGCATGATGTAATACTATATATAAAAAACCCTAAAGAATCCACACAAAATCTGCTAGAACTGATAAACAAATTCAGAAACATAGTGGGATACAGGAGTTTGTTGTATTTCTTTCTACCAACAAGAAAATATTAGAAAGGGAATGTAGCTTTTAAAATACCTTTTAAAGCCACAATCCAAAAAAATAAAATACTTGACATACCTCACAAAAGAGGTGAAAGTCTTACATGTGAGAAGTATGTGTGCTAAATTGCTTTAGTCATTTCCGACTCTGTGCAACCCCATGGACTATAACTCAAGGTTCCTCTGTCCATGGGATTCTCCAGGCAAGAACTGGAGTGTGTTTCCATTTCCTCCACCAGCTGAGAAGTATAAAACAATAATAAATGAAATTAAAGAGGATTTAAAAATTTGGAAAGATATCCCATGTTCCTGGGTTGGAAGAATTTGTATTGTTAAAATGGCTATGCTACTCAAAGCGATCTGCAGGTTTAATGCCATCCCTATCAAATTATCCATGATCTTCCACACAGAACTACAACAAATAATCCTAAAACTCAAAAGGTAACATAAAAGACCAGAATTCCCAAGGCAATTGTGAAGGAAAAGAACAAAAGAGGAGGCATAACCATCCCAGACTTCAGATAACATTACAAACCTCTAGTAATGGTATTGGCACAAAAAGAGACATTCAGCAATGGAAGAAAATAGAGAAACCAGAAACTCAAACAGTTATAGTCAATTAATTTTTGACAAAAAAAAAAAAAAAGCAAGAATACACACTGAGAAAAAAACAGTTTCCTCAATAAGTGGTATTGGGAAAGTTGGGCAACTGCATGCAAATCAGTCTAATGATGCTATAACAAATCCTCTCAACAATATATAAAAAGAAACTCAAAATGACTTAAAGTCTTAAACATAAGAAATGGCACCACAAAATTCCTAGAAGGGAACACAGAAAAAATATTTTCTGACACAAACTGTGCCAACACTTTCTTAGATCTATCTCTTCTTCCAAAGCAGTAAAATTAAAAATGAAAATAAACAAATGGGAGCTAACCAAACATACAAGCTTTGGACAGCAAAAGAAACCATAAAAAATAAGACAGAGAACAAGGTGGCAGAGGAGTAGGTAGACATGGAGTATATCTCTTTCCAAGGATACATCAGGAACACACCTTCAGACACAGAAATGAATGCAGAACACAAGCTGAGTGCAGACAAGAGTACCTGACCAGCTGAAAAGAATATATATACCCATGTAAAACTCGGCAGGATGAAGGGACTAGGGGGTAAAGCAGGAGTGTTAGTAGGACTGGACCTGCCCTTTGCAGGTGGGGGAACTGAAGCAGGGGTCTGATCCCCACATTGGGGCAATTGAGTCAGAGGAGAAACACTTAAGGCTGAGAGCAAAACAGCTGATCTGTGGCATTCTTAAATGGAATGAGAATCAGATAGTCCTTGCAGCAGCCATACGTACCCCAGACAGCACAGTGGCTGGGAGTTGGAGTTTAGGAACTGTGGAGTAATTCTTGGATGAGGGCTGCTGTTGACTGCAGAGAGACAGATCGGGGGGATGTGAGGGAGGAGATTGTGCTGGGAAATGCCTTTGGAGGAAAGCTGGGCAGCCATGAAAGCAAGGCTACATTGCTGAGTCATGTGCAGGGGTGGAGCCATCACCATAGCCTCTCCCCCCACACACCAGCATTGGCAGCCGAATAGTAGAGAGGCTGGACAGCAAACACCAGACACAGTGAACTGCTGAGCAGGATTCCACCCAGGGTGCTCCTTTAAGTGTCTGATGTGCCAAACAACAGAGAAAAACCCCAGGCAAGGAAGTCTTTAAAGTGCCTGAAAGGGCAGAGCTACGAAGAAAGAGCTACTGACCAAAGAAGCCCTCTGATTGGCAACTACAAGAGGCTCTAAAAAAGATTCTGATAGGGCCATAACACTTGCAGTCGGAGGGAGTCCATGTCCCTGCACACTTGGCACTGCCAGGGTCCCCACAAGCCAAGCAGCTATGAAACCTTTGCTCAACTTTCACTGGGGCAGAGCAGCAACAGGCAAAAAAAATCTTGCACCTATGCACACAGGGTCACTTCAGTAGTATCCTACTCTTTGTGACCCTGTAGACTATGGCCTGCCAGGGGTCTCTATTGGTGGGGATGGGGGTGGGGAGGCATTCTCCAGGCAAGAATACTGGAACGTATTGGCCAATACTGGTTGCCATCCCTTCTAGAGCACTATATTTCCTACTTCCCTAGCTGATAATTCCCCTGAGTACCTCATGCTGCCAGAACTCCTGTGACCCAAGCAGCTGCACTACCTCCACACCTGGCCCTCACAGAGGAAGACCCAAGGTCTCCAGGGCAGCCTCAGGAGCAAACCCCAGTGGACGACCCACATGCAGAGGTGGAAATAAAACCACAATTGAAACCTAGGGGCAGTGTGACTAAGGAAGAAGACCCAAAACCCTCCCATGAGCTGTACAGCTGCAGATTAAATCCAGATGATCAACTAGGCAGACTCTGTGTCTATGGAAAAGGTCATTTAGATCTCCCACAAAAGAAAATGCACTAGTTCTGATACCTGTGGACATTGGAGGCAAGAACACAATGGAGTAGGACTAGATTAGAATCTGAGCTACCCCCAACAGCAGGTCCAGAGCTCAGCACAGTGTTAGAGGGCATCCTAAGGAGGTGAGGTGGACTGTGACTCCTAGGAAGGGAAAGGACTCTGACAGCAGTGACTCAAGTAAAACATTTATTATTCTTATGCTTTGACTTGTTCTGTAGATTATTTTGGATTTTTTTCCCTCCCCCCCCCCCCCCGCCCCTGTAGTTGTTGACTTTATTGGCACTATGTGATCTAATTAAGGTTTGAGCTTTTTTTCTCCTTTTATTCTCAGTCACATTTTTTATTGTTATAAACCTCTTCTTCTACGTTGGGCTTTTGCAGTTCTGAGGAGTTTTCCTTTATTTATTTGTGTTTCTTTTTTTAATTTTAATTTTTAATTTTTTAAACCTATTACTATTTTTCTACATTTATTCCTTTATTTGTTTTTCCTACTGCTCTTTTCCCCTTGCAGTTAATCTTTAATATATATAAATAAGAAAGCTGTGGTACATATACACAATCAAATATTAATCAGCTATTAAAAATAATGCATTTGAATCAGTTCTAATGAGGTAGATAAAACTGGAGCGTATTATACAGAGCGAAGTAAGTCATAAAGGAAAACACCAATACAGTATACTAATGCCTATATACAGAATTTAGAAAAATGGTAACGATGACCCTATATGCGAGACAGCACAAGAGACACAGATGTAAAGAACAGACTTTTGGACTCTGTGGGAGAAGGTGAGGGTGTGATGATTTGGGAGAATAGCAATGAAACATGTATATTATCATATGTGAAATAGATCGCCAGTCCAGGTTCCATGCATGAGACAGGGTACCCAGGTCTGGTGCACTGGGATTACCCTAAAGGATGGGATGGGAATGGGGGGGGAGGTTCAGGATTGGAAACACATGTACACCCATAGCTGATTCATGTGAATGTATGTTAAAAACCACCACAATATTGTAAAGTAATTAGCCTCCAATTAAAATATATAAATAAATTTAAAAAAATCTTCTTTATCTACCTCTATTTAACTTTGCATATTTATTCTTTCTTTCTTTTCTTTCTTTCCTTTTCTCTCAACATATTTGTTAGTTTTATTTTCATTGCTTTATTTCCCAATTCCCCTTGCTTTAGTTTTGTTTTCCAGTTTGTGTATGAGTTAGTTTTGTTCTGGTAGATATCATTTTTGGTTACCTTTGTTTGCTGGTTAAGCTATTGTACTTTACTTTTGTTGGACTGTTTTGATTTTGCTTATGGGTGTTTATGTATATGTGTATATTCAGTCACACTTTTTATAGCTGTTATAAACCTCTGCCTCTACACTAAAATTTTGCAGTTCTGTGGAGTTTTCCTTTTTTTCTTCTTCCATTTTCCCCCTTTTTTATAATTTTAATTTTAACCTATTATATTTTTCTACATTTATTCCTTTGTTCACCTTTCTTGCTGTCTTTTCCCCTTGCAGTTAATCTTTAATGTATATAAATCTTCATCTACCTCTATGTAACTTTGCATACCATTCTTTCTTTCTTTTCTTTCCTTCCTTTCCTCTCAACATATTTGTTAGTTTCATTTTCACTGCTTTATTCTCCACTTGGCACTTTGCTTTAGTTTTGCTTTCCAGTTTGTGCTTTAGTTAATTTTGTTCTTAACTGGTAAATATAATTTTTGATTTCCTTTGTTTGCTGGGTCAAACTAATGTATTTTAATTATGTTGGACTGTTTTGACTTTGCTTATGAGTGTATATGTATATGTGTATATTCCATTATTTTAATTACTATTGGCCTGATTTTGTAACTGATGTTTGTCTGGGGTTCATCTTTTGTTTCTCTTTTTGGATATTTGTTTTATTCTCGCTTAATGCCATAAAAAGCCACTTGTGGAATCTTAATTCCTGACAGAGATCAAGCCCTGAGCCTTTGGAATGGGAGGACTGACTCCAAGACCTTAGACTACCAGAGAACTAACCCTAGGGGGTTTCAAATAGTGAGAACACACACAACAGAAACCACTGGAATTAAAGACCTGGCATCACACAACCACCAGTAGCATCCTGTGTAGGATGCCTCAACTAAACAACAAATAAAACAAAAACAAAAATCCAATCATCAGCAGACAGGATTACCACTTAACTCAGGCTTGCCCATCAGAGGACAAACAAACTAACAAAAACTCAAATCTCAAAAACTAACGGAAATACAAAACACTATTCAAACCTTACACAAACTACTGGACCAACCTTAAGAGGGAAGAAACCAAAAGGAAGAAAGAATTCAACCTTAAAGCTTGGGGAAAGGAGACCTCAAACGCAATAAGTTAAAAAAAAAAAAAAAGGCAGAGATATACTACACAAATGAAGGAACAAACTAGAAACAGAGAAGTCAAAACAAATGAAGAGGAAATAGGCAAACTATCTGAAAAAGAATTCAGAATAATGATAGTAAAGATCATTAATAGCCTTGAAAACAAAATGGAAAAAATGCAAGAATCAATTAACAAAGACCTAGAAGAATTAAAGAATAAACATACAGTGATGAACAACACAATTACTGAAATTAAAAATATTCTAAAAGGAATCACTAGCAGAATGTCTGAAGCAGAAGAACGAATCAGTGGGCTGGAAGATAAAATAGTGGAAATAAATTCTGAAGAGCATAATAAAGTAAAAGGAATGAAAAGAAATGAAGACAGTCTCAGAGACCACTGGGACAATATCAAATGCACCAGCATTTAAATTATAGGGGTCTCAGAGGAAGAGAAGAAAAGAAAGGGTATGAGAAAATTTTTGAAGAGATTATAGTTGAAAAGTTCCCCAACATGGAAAATAAAATATTTAATCAATCCAAGCATCATAAAGAGTCCTATACAGGGTAAACCCAAGGAGAAACACACCAAGATACATACTAATCAAACTAACAAAGACTAAAAACAAAGAAAATATTAAAAGCAGAAAGGGAGAAGGAACAAGTAACATACAAGGAAAACCCCATATGCTTAACAGCTAACCTTTCGGCAGAGACCCTGCAGGCTAGAAGGGAGTGGCAGGATATATTTAAAGTACTGAAGGGGAAAACTCTACTGTACCCGGCAAGGATCTCATTCAAAATTGATGGAGAAATAAAAAAGCTTTTCAGACAAGCAAAAGTTAAGAGAATTCAGTACCACCAAACTAGTTTTACAACAAGTGTTAAACAGACTTAGACTGTTTAACAGTTTAAGTTAAACAGACTAAATGTTAGACAGACTTAACAGAATTTCTTGTTAAACAGTTAAGAAATACAAAAGAAGAAAAAAGATCTACAAAATTAAACCCAAACAATTAAGAAAATGGCAACACGAACATTCATATCAACACTTACTTTAAATGTAAATGGATTAATAGTCCAACCAAAAGACAAAGATTGATTGAATGGGTACAAAACAAGACTCATATATATGCTGTCTACAAGGAACACACTTCAAACCTAAAGACACATATGAGAAGTTGGAAAAAAATCTTCTATGCAAATGGGAAGCAAAAGAAAACTGGAGTAGCAATCCTCATATCAGACAAAATAGACCTTAAAATAAAGATTACAAGAGATAAGGATGGACACTACATAATGATCAAGGGATCAATACAAGAGGAGGACACAATTGTAAACATCTATGCACCTGACATAGGAGCACCTTAATACATAAGACAAACACTAACAGACATAAAAAGAGAAATTGACAGTAGCACAATGATAGTAGGAGACTTTAAGACACCACTCACAAAAGGAAAGATCATCAAAACAGAAAATTAAGAAGGAAACACAAGTCTTAAATGATACATTAGATGAGATGGATCTCATTGATATCTTCAGGACATCCCACACAAATGCAGAAGAATACACCTTCTTCTCAAGTGCATATGGAATATTCTCCAGGATAAACCACATCTTGGGTCACAAATTTAAGAAATTTGAAATCATATTAAGCATCTTCTCTGACCACATCACTATGAGACTAGATATCAGTTACAGGAAAAAAATTGCAAGAAACACAAATACATGGAGATTAAACACGTTTCTAAGTAACCAATAAGTTACTGAAGAAATGAAATAGGAAATCAAACATTTCTAGAAACAAATGACAATGAAAACACAACTCAAATCCTACGGGATGCAGCAAAAGCAGTCCTAAGAGGGAAGTTTATAGCAATACAATCCTACCTCAAGAAACAAGGAAAACATTGAACAGACAACATAACTTTACACCTGAAACAACTGGAAAAAAACCCCACAAAATTAGTAGAAGGAAAGAAATAATAAAGATTGGAGCAGAAATATATGAAACAATATTAAAGATAAATAAAACTAAAAGCTGGTTCTTTAAGAAGATAAAATTGCCAAACCTTTAGCCAGTCTTATCAAGAAAAGAGGAATAATAATAATAAAAATTAGATATGAAAAAGGAGACATTACAACAGACAATGCAGAAATACAAAGGATTATAAGAGACTATTATGAACAACTATATGGCAATTAAATCGATAACCTGGAAGAAATGGAAAGATTCTTGAAAACGTTCAATCTCCCAAGACTGAAACAAAAAGAAATAGAAACTATGAACAACCCAATTACAAGCACTGAGATTGAAGCTGTGATAAAATATCTCCCCCCAAAACAGCCCAGGACCAGATGGCTTCACAGGAGAATTCTATCAAACATTTAGAGAAGAGCTAATGCGTATCCTTCTAAAACTCTTTCAAAAACTTGCAGAGGAACAAACACTTCCAAACTCATTCTATGAGGTCACTATCACCCTGATACCAAAACCAGACAAAGACAACACACAAAAATAAAACTACAGTCCATTATCACTGATGAACATAGATGCAAAAATCTTCAACAAAATTTTAGAAAACAGAATTCAGCAACACATCAAAAACACATCAACACCATGATCAAGTTGGGTTTATCCCAGGAATGCAAGGATTCTTCAGTATACACAAATCAATCAATGAGATACACCATATTAACAAACTTAAAGATAAAAAGCATATGATAATCTCAATAGATGCAGAAAAAGCCTTTAACAAAATTCAGCATCCATTTATGATTAAAGCTCTTCAAAAAATGGGCATAGAAAGAACCTACCTCCACATAGTAAAGGCCATCTATGATAAGCCTACAGCAAATATTATTCTCAATGGTGAAAAGCTGAAAGCATTCCCCCTAAGATCAGGAACAAGACAAAGATGTCCACTTTACCACTATTATTCAATATAGTCTGGAAATCTTAGCTACAATAATCAGAAAAGAAAAAGAACTAAAAGGAATCCAGCTTGGAAAAGAAGAAGTAATGATTTCTGTGTTTTCAGATGATGTGAGACTGTACATAGAAAACCTTGAAGATAGTATCAGAAAATTACTAGAGATAATCAGTGAATTTAGCAAAGTTTCAAGATACAAAATCAATACTCAGAAATCATTTGCATTTCTATATACTAACAATGAAACATCAGAAAGAGAATCAGAAAGGAATCAATCTCATTCACAATTGCCAAAAAATAAATAAATAAATAAATAGATATTTAGGAAAAGAATTGTACACAGAAAATTAGAAGACACTAATGAAAGAAATCAAAGATGACATAAACAGATGGAGACATATTCCATGTTCCTGGGTAGGAAGCATCAATATTGTGAAAATGACAGTGCTACCAAATGTAATCTACAGATTCAGTGAGATCCCTATCAAATTACCAACGGCAGTTTTCACAGAACTAGAACCAAATATTTTACAATTAATATGGAAATACAAAAGACCCCGAATAGCCAAAGTTTTCTTGAAAAAGAATGGAGCTGGATGAATCAACCTTCCTGACTTCAGATTATACTGCAAAGCTGTAGTCATCAAGACAGTATAGTACTGGCACAAAAACAGAAAAATAGACCAATGGAACAAGATAGAAAGCCCAGAAAAATATCCATGCACCTGTGGTTACTTATTTTTGACAAAGGAGGCAAGAATATGCAGTGGGGCAAAGACAGCCTCTTCAATAAATGGTGCTGGGAAAACTGGACAGCTACACGTAAAGAATGAAATTAGAGCAGTTTCTAACACCATACACAAAAACAAACTCAAAATGGATCCAAAATCTAAATGTAAGACCAGAAAATATAAAATTCTTAGAGGAAAACTTAGGTAGAACACTCGATGACATAAATCAAAGCAAGATTCTCTATGACCCACCTCTGAAGTAATGGAAATAAAAACAAAAGTAAACAAGTGGGACCTGATTAAACTTAAAAGCTTTAGCACAGCAAAGGAAACTACAAGCAAAGTGAAAAGACAACCCTCAGAATGGGAGAAAATAATAGCAAATAAAACAACTGACAAAGGATTAATTTACAAAATATACAAGCAACACATATAACTCAATGCCAGAAAAACAAACAACTTAATAAAAAAGTGGGAAAAAGACCTAAACAGAATTTTCTCCAAAGAAGACACACAAAGGGCTAACAAACACTTGACAAGATGTTCAACATCTCTCATTATTAGAGAATTGCAAATCAAAACCACAATGAGATACTACCTCACACTGGTCAGAATGGCCAACATCAAAAAGTCTACAAACAAAATGCTCGAGAGGGTGTGGAGAAAATGGAACACACTTGCACTGTTGGTGGCTGGGGATGTAAATTGATACAGTCACTATGGAAGACAGTATGGAGATTCCTTAAAAAACTAGGAATAAAACCACCATATGACCCAAAATCTCACCCTTAGGTGGATATCCTGAGAAAACCAAAATTGAAAAAGACACATGTCTCCCATTGTTCATTGCAGAAGCAACCTAGATGTCCATTAACAGATAAATGGATAAAGTTGTAGTACATATACTCAATGGAATATTACTCAGCTGTAAAAGTGGACACATCTGAGTCGGTTCTGATGAGGCAGATGAACCTAGAACCTATTATAGGGAGTGAAGTGAGTCAGAAAGAGAAAGATAAACATTGTATTCTAACATACATATTCTTGCCTTGAGAATCACAGGGATGGGGGAGCCTGGTGGGATGCCATCTATGGGGTGGCACAGAGTTGGACACGACTGAAGTGGCGCAGCAGCAGCAGCAGCAGCAGCAGTCTTTATCTTGGAGAAGGAATTGGCAACCTATTCCAGTATTCTTGCCTGGAGAATCCCAGGAACGGAGGAGCCTGGTTGGCTGCCTTCTATGGGGTCGCATACAGTCCGACATGACTGAAGCAACTTAGCAGCAACATACATATATGGAATCTAGGAAAATGGTACTGAAGAATTTATTTACAGGGCAGAGTGGAGAAACAGACATAGAGAACAGACTTATGGACATAGGGAGAGGGGAGGAGAGGGTGAGATATGTGGAAAGTGTTACATGGAAGCTTACATTACCATATGTAAAATAGATAGCCAATGGGAATTTGCTGTATGGCTCAGGAAACCCAAATAGGAGCTCTGTATCAACCTAGAGGGATGGAATGGGGAGGGAGATGGGAGGGAGATTCAAAAGGGAGGGGATATATATATACCTATGGCTGATTCATGTTGGAATTTGACAGAAAACAACAAAATTCTGTAAAGCAGAATTATCCTCAATAAAAAATATATTAAAAAAAAGAAAAAGGCAGCCTATAGAATGGGAATAAAATATTTGCAAACAATGTGACTGACAAGGGCTTACTTTTTAAAATATTCAAACAGCTCATTAAACTAACAACAACAGCAATAACCCAAATATCCAATTAGAAAATGAGCATGAGATCTGAAGAGACATATCTCCAAAGAGGAAATACAGATGGTCAACAGACATATGAAAAGATGCTCAGCATTGCTAACTATTAGAGAAATGTAGATCAAAACTACAATGATGTACTACCTGACACCAGTCAGAATGGCCATCATTAAAATGTCTACAAATAACAAATTTTGGAGAGGTTGTGGAGAAAACAGATGCATCCTACACTGTTGGTGGGAATTTAACTTTGTACAGCCATTGTGGAAGACAGTATGGAAGTTTCTCAGAAAACTTAAAATAGAAATGCCATGTAATCCAGCAATTCTACTCCTGAACATATATCCAGACAAAACTATAATTTAAAAAGATACATGTACCCTTATGTTCATAGCAGCACTATTAACGTTAGCCATGACATGGCAACAACATATATAGCCATAGACAGATGAGTGAATAAAGAAGTGGTACATATGTAAAATGGAATACTACTCAGCCACAATAAAGAAGGGAATAATGCCATCTGCAGCAATATAAATACAACTGAAGATTATCATACTAAGAAAGTCAGAAAGAGAAAGACAAATACCATATGATATCTTAGATGTGAAATCTAAAAGGTTATACAAATGAACTTATCAATGAAACAGAAATAGAATCAGGGACATAGAGAACAGTGTAATGGTTACCAGTGGAGAGGATGGTGGGAGAGGGTTGGATTGGGAATTTGTGATTGGCATATATAAACTGGCATATATAGAATGGATTAAGAACAAGGTCTTATTGCATACCACAGATAAATCATATTCAGTATTGTGTGATAAACTGTAATAGAAATGAATGTGAAAATGTATTCATGTGTATAGCTGAGTCACTTTGCTGTACAGCAGTAAGTATGACTTTGCAATTCAAGTGTACTTAAAAAAAATAAAACTCTAGGTCATTTTTTTTTTATTCTGACAATAAAATAATGGAGAGAGAAAGAACACTGTACTTAAAAGTTTCACAAAATGGGCCCATAGAAAAGAGCTATTGGAGATGGATAAATGCAGAGCAATATCTTTTGGAAACTGGATAAGAACAAAATTCAGAATTCTGTGCTGTGAATGAATGGGTAGATTATAGGATTTTAAATAAGATTAATTAAAATAAAATTAATTTAAATAAGATTAATTTTGTTAATAGGATCTGGGTTTTCTAGATGTATTCATTCTTATGAATAGTTGACACACACAAATCTAGGATCACAAATTTCTTTGAATTTAATTTCAGGGACTCAGAATAGAACTGTAGTTTGTTGATAATCAGGTATATTCCTACAAACATAAATCAGAGGATGAATGATTTTATAAAACCAAACTGAAAGAAGAGATTGATGAGAAGACTGAAGTGATATAGAGAAGGTAAAGCAGATCGCAGGCTACATGAGGCTCTATGAGCTTCTGAGACACAACTTCATTTATCTCTTTATTCAACAAATATTTACTATTTGTTAATCACCTATTATATGGTGGTCAGTGTACTATTTCTGATGATAGTGAAAAGAAGCAGAGAAATATGGCCTTGCTGTCAATGAAGTATAGTCTAAAACAGAAAGATGTTATACAAATAGTTATATAATTAATACTAAACATGTAGAACATAACAAGAGTAACCAATGTGCTGTTTCATAACTTTTTCTACATAAGCATGACAGTGATCTCCTGAGTAAGGAAATTTTTCTAACAATCAAGACTGATTATAGAAGATATTGCCAGGGGAAAGAATTACTATTTTAACCAAAGTGAGCTGCTGTATTAAATATTAAAATGGATACTATGCATGCATTGTATGTATGTGTGTGTGTATATATATATATATATATATATATACACACACACACACATATTTCTCCTATAAGAAATACAGCTTCATCAGGAAAAGATAATTGAGCTGAGCAATCTTTTCTACCTCGAATTTTAATATCCTTGAATGTTCCAAAGTTACTTTGTTTTTTTAAAGCCAAAGAGTCCTTCTTAGAGATTGTGATCACTAATCTCACTTGAGATAGTGAAAATACTGAGACAAAACACAGTTCAAACCATATCCTAGTTATAATCTGTTCACTTTGTTTCTGCCTAAAATAAAGCAGAACCTATGGCTAAAAGGCCCAACAGTTCATTCTTAAGAAATTAATTTACAAAACAATTTTAAAAAATGTCTTCCTTGGCCACCACAGAAAGATCATCTTAGATAGCTGAGATCAGTTCAGTTCAGTCGCTCAGTCGTGTACGATTCTTTGCGACCCCATGAATCGCAGCACGCCAGGCCTCCCTGTCCATCACCAACTCGTGGAGTTCACTCAGATTCACGTCCATCGAGTCAGTGATGCCATCCAGCCATGTCCTCCTCGGTCGTCCCTTTCTCCTCCTGCCCCCAATCCCTCCCAGCATCAGAGTCTTTTCCAACGAGTCAACTCTTCGCATGAGCTGGCCAAAGTACTGGAGTTTCAGCTTCAGCATCATTCCTTCCAAAGACATCCCAGGGCTGATCTCCTTCAGAGTGGGTTGGTTGGATCTCCTTGAAGTCTAAAAGCATATTTAAAAAACAAGGAAAACTGATTTTGCCCAGAAGGAGAAGGATAACAAGGCAGAATTCTAGCCTCTATAAATATTACATAATCCTTTTAATTGAAAAGAATAAAAATTCACTTGGGATAAAATATTTGGATGCTTGTTTCAGTTATTCTGTTAGTATAAACCTGGTCTCCTCCGTGTAGCAAGAAGAATTGGCGGCAAATTAAATGGTGCTGTTCACTCAGTGTAAGGTGTTGTTCTTTCTACCTTGGGGAGGAGGAGATGGGGAGTAGAAGACACTGAAGCCAGGGGCTCTGATTTAAAATGGAGCATCTGACTCTTGAAGATCCCCCAGCACTCGTCAGAGATGTAAGCTGGATTTCAGTTAAGATAATTACATTTTGCTTGTCTAATGCCCCTAGCAATTTCAAGTGGGACCTTCATTTTCCACCAGAAATTAAACACGTGATGCTGTGTTTAACTAAACAGCTTCCAGTGTGGTAGTACACAGGTGGTGGTGTTTCTGAGGTCAGTAATATGATTTCACTAGACGCCCATGCCCACATTACCCAGGCTCATATTCTTGCCAGGGAAGTTTCTAATCTGAGATCTTCAGTAGAGAAAATAAATCTATCTTTAAGAAAGAAAGATGAATTTAGAAGTGTAAGAAGACAGAGGGGGTTTTATTGGGGTTTTGTCTTTGTTTTAACAGGCTGAATTTCAAGGTAGCTCCTCAGTATGTATTCCAGGGAACCAATTTAGTCTGGATTGTCTATTCTTGCTCCTTTTAAAAAAAATTTATTTATGTATTTATTTTACTTTACAATATTGTATTGCTTTTGCCATACATTGACTTGAATCCACCATGGGTGTACATGTGTTCCCCATCGTGAACCCCTCTTCCACCTCTCTCACCATCCCATCCCTCTGGGTCATCCCAGTGCACCAGCTCTGAGCACCCTGTATCATGCATCGAGCAAAGCAATCCTGAGAAAGAAGCATGGAACTGGAGCAATCAACCTGCCTGACTCCAGTCTCTACTATGCTTGCTCTTTTTACAGGAACCTTGGAATCAGTATTGGTCTTGGTACAACAATGTCAATGATGGGAAGCATTCCAGGGATTTGGAAGAACTTGAACAATTAAATGGTCAGAGAATCCTCAGACACATTTTCTTTATTTATGGTTACTGAAAATATTCTCACTTAAACAATTTAATTGAATAGAAATAAGGTTAAAAATCTAGATATAAACCACCCAAGGTAAAAATTGCTGTACTGAACTCAATGTCACTGAGTTAATATGTCACCCCAAAATTTATATTATTCTTTTGAATGGATTCAAATAAGAATTTTAACAATAGGTATAATTCTGCCTCAGAAAATTTTCTAATTAAAAAAAATAAAAATCACTTCATATTTTGAATCTAAGATAAATAGAATGAGGCGTTTTGACAGAATATATTCTGATCAGTACAATATATTGTATGTATATGAAAATGCAAGCTTTTTATAAACTACAAAGAGGATAAGATTATAAGCTAAAGTTGCAGAGAGGATATTATGATTGTCAAAAAAGTAGAATATTAAAAATTTTATTGTTGCCTATTTAAGAAATTAGATAAGAGAGAGAATAATATGGTAAAATTTGGAGCTAATTTCTCTATTGGTCCACTTAGATAAACTATCTTTTAATGATTTTAATGGTAATACTTCAGAGTATATTGAAATAAAAAGTCCTTCATCATTGGTTATTTGTGTGGTCCTCATTTGTTGTAATAACAATATTGGCAATTACAGTAATCTTTATAATTTCACATTATTGGTGATCTCAAAATATTAAACGAATACAAAACGGTATCATTGAACTGGTCAGAAAATGAATCATTTTCTTATGCAGGAGAAAAGGTGCATTGTTTGGTTTGCTAGAGATTGATAAAGGAAGGAAAAAGACCAACACTTCTGCAATTTTTTTCTGCAATTTTATTTATTTTTTTAAAGAGAAGAGTAATGCAAGTATCCACTGGCATACTAAGCTATGAAATATAATCTAATACATTTCCAGGTTTAAGAAAAAAAGAGAAAACTGTTTAGTCACTCTGTTTTGAACAATGAAGGAAAAACTCAGAAAACAGCAGGAACTTGTTCCCTTATCAACTTTCCCTCATCCTTATCACTGAGCTCCATTTTTTTTTATTTTCTAGACAATTTCAGTGTCCTATCTTTTTGCCTTTTCATACTGTTCATGGGGTTCTCAAGGCAAGAATACTGAAGCGGTTTTCCATTCCCTTCTCCAGTGAACCACATTTTGTCCGAATGTGGTCTCCACCATCCTGGGTGGCCTTACATGGCATCTCATAGTTTCATTGAGTTAGACAAGGCTGTGGTCTAAGATCATGGCTACTTGTCACACAACTTCATGGAAAATAGATGGGGAAACAGTGACAGATTTTATTTTTGGGGGCTCCAAAATCACTGCAGATGATGACTGCAGCCATGAAATTAAAAGAAGTTTGTTCCTTGGGAGAAAAATTATGACCAACTTAGACAGCTTATTCAAAAGCAGAGACATGACTTTGCCAACAGAGATCCCTCTAGTCAAAGCTATGGTTTTTCCAGTGGTCATGTACGGATGTGAGAGTTGGACTATAAAGAAAGCTGAGCACTGAAGAATTGATGATTTTTAACTGTGGTGTTGGAGAAGACTCTCGAGAGTCCCTTGGACTGAAAGGAGATCCAACCAGCCCATCCTAAAGGAAATCAGTCCTGAATATTCATTGGACGGACTGATGTTGAAGCTGAAATTCCAATACTTTGGCCACCTGATGTGAAAAACTGACTCATTTGAAATGACCCTGCTGTTGGGAAAGATTGAAGGTGGGAGGGGAAGGGGATGACAGAGGATGAGATGTTTGGATGGTTACTAAGGCCCACTTGACTTCACAATCCATGATGTCTGGCTCTAGGTGAGTGATCACACCATCATGATCATCTGGATCATGAAGATCTTTTTTGTATAGATCTCTGTATTCTTGCCACCTATTCTTAATATTTTCTGCTTCTGTTTATTGAGCCCATCTCTGCATGAAATTATCCCTTGTTATCACTAATTTTCTTGAAGAGATCTCTAGTCTTTAACACTCTATGTTTTCCTCTGTTTCTTTGCAGTGATCCTTGAGGATTTGATTTAGCTCAAACTTGAATGGTCTCGTGGTTTTCCCTACTTTTTTTTTTTTAATTTTAAAATCTTTAATTCTTACATGCATTCCCAAACATGAACCCCCCTCCCACCTCCCTCCCCATAACATCTCTCTGGGTCATCCCCATGCACCAGCCCCAAGCATGCTGCATCCTGCGTCAGACATAGACTGGCGATTCAATTCACATGATAGTATACATGTTAGAATGTCTTTCTCCCAAATCATCCCACCCTCTCCCTCTCCCTTTGGCAACGAGGAGTTCATGATATGAGCCATAGTCAGCTCCTGGTCTTATTTTTGCTGACTGTATAGAGTTTCTCCATCTTTCGCTGCAAAGAATATAATCAATCTGATTTTGGTGTTGGCCACCTGGTGATGTCCATGTGTAGTATCTGCTCTTGTGTTTTCGGAGGAGGGTGTTTTCTATGATCACCCTTTTGGCAAAACTCTATTAGGCCTTGCCCTGCTTCATTCTGTACTCCAAGTCCAAGTTTGCCTGTTACTCCAGGTGTTTCTTGACTTCCTACTTTTGCATTCCAGTTCCCTGTAATGAAAGGACATCTTTTTTGGGTGTTAGTTCCAAAAGGTCTTGTAGGTCTTCATAGAACCATTCCACTTCAGCTTCTTCAGCATTACTGTTCAGGGCATAGAATTAGATTACCATCATATTGAATATTTTGCCTTGGAAACGAACAGAGATCATTCTGTCGTTTTTGAGACTGCATCCAAGTACTGCATTTCAGACTCTTTTGTTGACTATGAGGGCTACTCCATCTCTTCTAAGGGATTCCTGCTCATAGTGATAGATATAATGGTCATCTGAATTAAATTCACCAATTCCAGTCAATCTTAGTTAGCTGATTCCTAGAATGTCAGTGTTCACTCTTGCCATCTCCTGTTTGACCACTTCCAATTTGCCTTGATTCATGGACCTAAAATTGAAGGTTCTTATGCAACATTGCTCTTTACAGCACCAGACCGTGCTTCTATCACCAGTCACATCTGTAACAGGGTGTTGTTTCTCTTTGACTTGATTCCTTCATTCTTTCTGGAGTTATTTCTCCACTGATCTCCAGTAGCATATTGGGCACCTACCAACCTGGGAAGTTCATCTTTCAGTGTCCTATCTTTTAGCCTTTAATACTGTTCATGGGGTTCTTGATCTGATAGAGCACCTGATGAATTATGGATGGAGGTTCATGACATTGTACAGGAGACAGGAGCAAGACCACCCCCCAGAAAAAGAGGTTCAAAAAGCAAAATGGTTGTCTGAGGAGGCCTTACAAATAGCTGTGAAAAGAGAAGTGAAAAGCAAAGGAGAAAAGGAAAGATATACTCATTTTAATGCAGAGTTCCAAAGAATAGCAAGGAGAGATAAGAAAGGCTTCCTCAGTGATCAGTGCAAAGAAATAGAGGAAAACAATAGAATGGGAAAGACTAGAGATGTCTTCAAGAAACTTAGAGAAAGGAAACATTTCATGCAAAGATGGGCTCAATAAAGGACAGAAATGGTATGGATCTAACAGAAGCAGAAGATACTAAGAAGAGGTGGCAAGAATACACAGAACTGTATGAAAAAGATCGTGACCCAGATAATCATGATGATGTGATCACTCACCTAGAGCCAGACATCCAGGAATGTGAAGTCAAGTGGGCCTGAGGAAACATCATGAAGAACAAAGCTAGTGGAGGTGATGGAATTCCAGTTGAGCTATTCAGTTCAGTTCAGTTCAGTTCAGTCGCTCAGTCATGTCCAACTCATTGCGACCCCATGAATCGCAGCACGCCAGGCCTCCCTGTCCATCACCAACTCCTGGAGTTCACCCAGACTCACGTCCATCGAGTCCATGATGCCATCCAGCCATCTTATTCTCTGTTGTCCCCTTCTCCTCCTGCCCCCAATCCTTCGCAGCATCAGAGTCTTTTCCAATGAGTCAACTCTTTGCATGAGGTGGCCAAAGTACTGGAGTTTCAGCTTTAGCATCATTCCTTCCAAAGAACATCCAGGGCTGATATCCTTCAGAATGGACTGGTTGGATCTCCTTGCAGGGCAAGGGACTCTCAAGAGTCTTCTCCAACACCACAGTTCAAAAGCACCAGCTATTACAAATCCTCAAATATGATGCTGTTAAAGTGCTATACTTAATATGTCAGCAAATTTGGAAAACTCAGCAGTGGCCACAGGACAGGAAAAGATCAGTTTTCATTCCAATCTCAAAGAAAGGCAATGCCAAAGAATGCTCTAACTACTGCATAATTGCACTCATCTCAAACGCTAGTAAAGTAATGCTCAAAATTCTCCAAGCCAGGCTTCAGCAATATGTGAACTGTGAACTTCTAGATGTTCAAGCTGGATTTAGAAAAGGCAGAGGAACCAGAAATCAAATTGCCAACATTCGTTGCATCATGGAAAAAGCAAGAGAGTTCCAGAAAAACATCTATTTCTGCTTTATGGATTATGCCAAATCCATTGACTGTGTGGATCACAATAAACTGTGGAAAATTCTGAAAGAGAGGGGGAAACCAGACCACCTGACCTGCCTCTTGAGAAACCTATAGGCAAGTCAGGAAGCAACAGTTAGAACTGGACATGGGACAACAGACTGGTTCCAAATAGGAAAAGGATTATGTCAAAGCTGTATATTATCATCTTCCTTATTTAACTTATACCCAGCATACATCATGAGAAATGCTGGGCTGGAAGAAACACAAGCTGGAATCAAGATTGCCAGAAGATATATCAATAACTTCAGATAGGCAGATGACAACACCCTTATGGCAGAAAGTGAAGAAGAACTAAAGAGCCTCTTGATGAAATTTAAAGAGGAGAGTGAAAAAGTTGGCTTAAAGTTCAACATTCAGAAAACTAAGATCATGGCATCTGGTCCCATCACTTTATGGCAAGTAGATGGGAAACAGTGGAAACAGTGCTTGACTTTATTGTTTGGAACTCCCGTATCTCTGCAGATGGTGATTGTAGCCATGAAATTAAAAGCTGCTTACTCCTTGCAAGGAAAGTTATGACCAACCTAGACAGCATATTAGAAAGCAGAGACATTACTTTACCTACAAGGGTCCATCTAGTCAAGGCTGTGGTTTTTCCAGTAGTTATGTATGGATGTGAGAGTTAGACTATAAAGAAAGCTGAGTGCCAAAGAAATGATGCTTTTAGACTGTGGTGTTGGAGATCTTGAGAGTCCCTTGGACTGCAAGGGGATCCAACCAGTCCATCCTAAAAGAGATCAGTCCTGGGTATCCTTTGGAAGTACTGTTGTTGAAGTGAAACTCCAATACTGTGGCCACCTGATGTGAAGAGCTGATTCATTTGAAAAGACCCTGATGTTGGGAAGGATTGCCAGAAGGACGAGAAGGGGATGACAGAGGATGAGGTGATTGGATGGCATCACTGACCCAATAGACATGAGTTTGAGTAAACTCCAGGAGTTGGTGATGGACAGGGAGGCCTGGCCTGCTGCAGCACATGGGGTCGCAAAACGTCAGACAAGACTGAGTGACTGAACTGACTGACTGAAATAACTGAACTAACTGACTGACTAACTGTTCCTTGAGGAAGGCTTTCTTATCTTTCCTTGTTATTCTTTGGAACTCTGCATTCTGATGGGTATATCTTTCCTTTTCTCCTTTGTTTTTCACTTCTCTTCTTTTCACAGCTATTTGAAAGGCCTCCTCAGAGAGCCATTTTGCTTTTTTGCATTGCTTTTTCTTGGGGATGGTCTTAATCCCTGTCTCTGGTACAATGTCAGGAACCTCTGTCAATAATTCTTCAGGGACTCTGTCTATCAACTCTAGTCCCTTAAATCTATTTCTCACTTTCACTGTATAATCATAAGGGATTTAATTTAGGTCATACCTGAATGGTCTAGTGGTTTCCCCTACTTTCTACAATTTAAGTCTGAATTTGGCAATAAGGAGTTCATGATCTGAGCCACAGTCAGCTCAGTTTGCAGACTGTATAGAGCTTCTCCATCTTTGGCTGCAAAGAATATAATCAATCTGATTTTGGTATTAACCATCATCATTTGGTGATGTCTATGTGTAGTGTCTTTTCTTGTGTTGTTGGAAGAGGGTATTTGCTATGATCAGTGCATTCCCTTGGCAAAACTCTATGAGCCTTTCCCCTGCTTCATTCTGTACTCAAAAGCCAAATTTGCCTGTTACTCCATGTGTTTCTTAGAAACTCAATTATTGTTAGTAATGAACTGACAGTGATTTCTGCCATGAGTCTTTATGAAGAAGACATAGAAATGTGGCAAGTAGTATCCTTCCTGCATCCTTACCTGATATGGAAATCAGTTCAGTTCAGTTCAATTCATTTCAGTCGCTCAGTCTTGTCTGACTCTTTGCGACCTCATGAATCGCAGCACTCCAGGCCTCCCTGTCCATCACCAACTACTGGAGATCACTCAGATTCACGTCCATTGAGTCAGTGATGCCATCCAGCACTCCAGGCCTCCCTGTCCATCACCAACTACTGGAGATCACTCAGATTCACGTCCATTGAGTCAGTGATGCCATCCAGTCCTCTGTCATTCCCTTCTCCTCCTGCTCCCAATCCCTCCCAGCATCGGAGTCTTTTCTAATGAGTCAACTCTTCGCAAGAGGTGGCCAAAGTACTGGAGTTTCAGCTTCAGCATCATTTCTTCCAAAGACATCCCAAGGTTGATCTCCTTCCGAATAGACTGGTTGGATCTCCTTGCAGTCCAAGGGACTCTCAAGAGTCTTCTCCAACACCACAGTTCAAAAGCGTCAATTCTTTGGCACTCAGCCTTCTTCACAGTCCAACTCTCACATCCATACATGAATACTGGAAAAACCATAGCCTTGACTAGACAGACCTTAGTTGGCGAAGTAATGTCTCTGCTTTTGAATATGCTATCTAGGTTGAACATAACTTTTCTTCCAAGGAGTAAGCGTCTTTTAATTTCATGGTTGCAGTCACCATCTGCAGTGATTTTGGAGCCCCCCAAAATAAAGTCTGACACTGTTACTACTGTTTCCCCATCTATTTCCCATGAAGAGATGGAACCAGATGCCACGATCTTCTTTTTCTGAATATTGAGCTTTAAGCCAACTTTTTCACTCTCCACTTTCACTTTCATCAAGAGGCTTTTTAGTTCCTCTTCACTTTCTGCCATAAGGGTGGTGTCATCTGCATATCTGAGGTTATTGATATTTCTCCTGGCAATCTTGATTCCAGATTGTATTTCTTCCAGTCCAGCGTTTCTCATGATGTACTCTGCATATAAGTTAATAATGAAGTATAATTATGATTTGTCAAGCTCTATACTTGAATGGCTATCTATGTGACCTCAGGAATCTTACTTAAACTTAATTTCTAAGTCCCACTTTTCACATTTTGTAGAGTGTCCTCCTCATACACTGAGGTGAAGATTAATTGAGATGGTCCATATAATGTGGTATACCTAATAAGTATTAGCTTTTCCTAAGCTGTGGCTACTTGGGGATTCAGAGGTACTTACTTCAGTGTTAAGTAGCTCTGGTTATAAGTAATATACAACTTATAGTTTATAACTTCACATTTTATACTAATGTGAAGATTTGCAGTCTCAATTACATGTTTTATGATTTGGGAAAATGGCATTGAAACTTGTATAATATCATATATGAAACAAATCGCCAGTCCAGGTTTGATGCATGATACAGGATTCTTGGGATGGTGCAATGGGATGACCCAGAGGGATGATATGGGGAAGGAAGTAAAAGGGGGGTTCAGGATGGGGAACCCGTGTATTCCCATGGCAGATTCATGTTGATGTATGGCAAAACCAATACAATATTGTAAAGTAAAAAATAAATAAATGAATAAACCACACACAGAGAATTTTCATTTTTATCTTTTTTTTTTTGAAACTCTCTACACAGAATGTATTCTAAGCATCTGTCATATTTTGCAGAAAGTTTAGTGTTTATTTTTTTTCCAACTCGCAGGCTGGTTATGAGAACAAAAATTTGCAAAATAGCTGGTTTTGTCAAGTGCTGAGAAGGGAACAAGTGTTCCCTGAGAAGGGAATTGAGGAGTTCCCAAAGTCAGCAAAGATGTGAATTAGGAGATAATTCAGGTCAGCTAGGTAGACAATAAATGAATCCTTTTATTGTTTTTTTCTTCCTTTTCTGCAAATCATTTCCTCATTTTAAGTAAAGAAGGAAATAGAAGGCTGAGAACTTTGGCTGGAAATGGCTTTTTCAAAGCATTTTTCATAAGTGAGGAAAGGAACTGGGGGTTGCCAGCTTCTGTAGGAAGATCTGTGTGTCCACTACCACACAGAGATGAAAGAACCACATTTTCCTAAGTATTTTTCTGTGATTGGAATTACAAAGAGTGATGAATTTAAAAGGTCAGCAGTTGATGCTTGTTTTTTAGTGTAGTTCTGGCTGGAAAAGGGTAAGTTCAGAGACTGGAACTTAACAAGTGAATTCTATGTCTTACACAGAAATAACTTCAGTAAGAGCAAAGAATTTAGATGAGCCATCGAATTTACTGAATAATCAATTTTCTGTAACAAAATCTGCTAATCCACTTGACACTCCCTTAAATAGATTATATTTTAACTCCTGAAACAATCTATATATTAATATATAATATAACTTTCTTAATTTTCTTTATTTTCTCAGAGTATGAAGTAGCATAAAATTAGTCCCTTTATCTTGCTCATAACAAAAGTTACTTACTTTTGTTGTATCCCTTATAACTCCTTTCTATAGAACATAACTTTTTGCTCTAGAAGGATCCTATCCCATCTTTCCTTCCTCTGTTCTAAAGGAGAGAAAGTGATATATGAAAAGACTAGCTGAGTGAGGCAACCTTAGATTCTTATTCTAACTATGCCACTGGCTAATAGTATGACATCATTCAAATAATTTATCTTTAATTTTTTTCATATTTAAATTCTAGATAAATTAATGATTGTACATTTAAAACGCAAAAACATTCCTTAATGTAGAAGTATTCCTTGAAGTAAAAATTTTCTTTATAAACTCGATATGTAAATTAGATAAAACCTGAATCCTCTTGTTGAAATGAGGTATCTTCTGTTCTACCAGCCACTATTCCTCCTGCCTTTTGTTGCATTCCCTAGAGTATCTACAATGAACCCCTAGAGAAAAGTTTCTCAAAGAACAGTCCATGAAACACTGGTGGCCCCTGATGGTCTTTGGGCAGTTCATAGGAGTTTGGGTGATTTAGGAAAATAAAATGAAATGTTTGCATACATACATTTCATAAATTTGAAATTTAAAATAATAATGTATAATATAGCATAATGCACAATACAAATACATAATACAGAAATGTCTTCATGTTCTGAATAACTATATTTCAAGGATTGTCTACATGGTATGACTCTACATCAATCTGTTTATATAACTTCTGCTCACATCATTTATGTATTATTTTTATTTATTGCTAACCATATTTTGTTGTTGTGATCATGAGTTTTATATATTCTGAATTCACACAGTGGATCAATGATTTAACTATACTGAAGCATTCAGTTAATGATAATAGTATCAAGGATATAATTCAAAATAGCTCTATAATCATTAAGAATGAAGAACACTCCAGTTTCATGAATGTGAATCTTTTGCTTCTGGGACAAGTGAAACTGTAAGTGTGATTATTTTATAAGAATAGCCAGAGCAAAAGCTTGGCTAGAAAACATTTTCATGAATATTTGGAAATCAGATTTATTTAGATCAATGAGCCATGTAACCCTAGTTCCTAGTGTGTTGTCTTTTATGGGACTTTTCCAAATAGTAGGAGGGAGTCATGGAAGGTTTCATGTAATCTCCAAAATCATATAGTGAAATCTCTGACAAATGAATTAAGCATATCTATGGGAAAAAATACAAATATTAGTGTAGTGTCACCAAAATGAAGAAAAGCTAAAAGTAGATTTAAAATTTTAGTCCTTATGCTAAAAACATGTAAAGATACATTCCAGTTGAAAAGTTTATGAAACCATATGCAGAATTAGTGACAATATCATACTTGGAAAGAAAGCATAATAAACATTTTACAATATTATTTTATCATGTGTCAGTGGCATACTCTGAAAGAGAAATTAATACTATATATCATGAGACAAGAATTTGTCTTAATTAGATGTGGTAAATAACATACAGATGACGAATCAGTTTTGAGGTGTGTGTGTGTGTGTGTGTGTGTATGACACTTGTGTATGAGAGAGAAGTGTTTGCCAATTCTTTTATGCTTACAATTTAAACTTCTTTGTGATACTTAATGTTATGTATCAACTTGATTGGGCTACCAGGCACCCAAATATTTGGTCAAACATTACTTGGGTGTATCTGTGAGGGAATTTTTTGGATATTAACATTTAAATCAATAGAGGAGTGTTACCAAGATGGTAGAGTAAGAGGACATGGAACTCACCTCCCTGCCATGAACACATCAAAGATACATCTACATGTGGAAAATTCTTATTGGAAACTAACTGGAGACTGACAGAAAGTCTCTTATACAACCAAAGCTGTAAGAAAGATTCACATAAAACTAAGCAGAAAGGAAAGAGAAGTGACCAGGCCAGGACCTGTGCCCCTGATGGGGGATTGAGAAGAAAGGGGAGATTACATGGACAGAGTACCTCCCCGGGAAGTGAGCAATTCCAATCACATATTGTACAACACAGGGAAGTAGAGCCCCCTTGGCTGGTTGGACTAACAGGACTGCTGAAGGAAGCCTGGACACTGTTCATGCCTGCATGCTGACCAGAACCCAAGGTGGGGCAGAGAGAGCAGACTGAAGACAGCACAAGTTCCTGAGTGGCTGCCTACGTTCTCAGGAGCACCCCGATGTGTACTCCAGCCTGAGATAAATGAATTCTCCAACCCCATTTACCTCACATTACAGCTCCACACTGGAGCAAAGGCTGCCAAGACCGAGGAAAGATTTTGGCCATGGAATGGAGAGGAGGCTTAGACAGAAGGTGGCATCAGAGAAAGATAGGGGCAACAATTACTGGAACTTACAGAGGGGACACATTAGGAGCAGTTCAAATCTCTGACAGCAGCTGGACTACACAGTCCAATCCCAACACACATCTAGACACCATGGGAGCCCCACTTGCCCTGTGGTGCAGTTCCACCCTAGGGCAGAGGTAGCAGAGGCTGAGGGTCTGTGAGGGACAAAAGAGACATACCAAAATTGGAGACGGAGCAGGATAGGAGCAACCATAGCTGGCACATACAAAAGCACCATGTCAGAAGAAGCCAGGATCTCTGTCTATGGCATGACCAGAGAAGTCTGCATCTTATCACAAGCAAAAAGCCTGCACAGCCCCTCTTGTTCTAGTACTGCTACCTGCTGGAGTGAGAATGCTGGAACTTTGAGAAAGGAGAGCACACATTAAAAGGGAACTGAGCCAGCTCAGACCCAAACCTTCGGTCTTCTGCTCCAACAACTTTGGATATGATCCCCACTTCAGTAGGGTGGTAATGACCACTGAGCAGAGGGGAAGCCCTATCTCAAACTGGCTCTGGCTCTAGTCCCTCCATTTCCAGTCTCACCTCCTACCATGATGATAGCTGCCAGCACTCCCTGGGGAAAGATTTGGCTTGTATTCATGTCAAATTCAGTTCTCCCATCAAAGCCACTGGGCACACACAGATTATATAGAGATCCTCTCACACAAGGACGCACTTTCAAAATCATAATAGGTAACTGTTTCACTTAATTTCATAGAGAGAGTAGTAGGCAAAATTAGATGACAGAGGGATTTGTTTCAATGAAAGAACCAGAGAAAACCCATAGAAAACAACTAATGAAACAGAAATAAAAAACTGACCAAAGAGTTCAAAGCATTGGTAATAAGAATGCTAACTGAATCCAATACACAAATAGATGAACACAGTGAGAATTTTAGCATGAAACTTAGAAAATAATAAAAAAAAGAATCACAGTGGAACTAAAGAACATAACTACTGAAATGAAGAAGATTAGAAGGAATTAATTGTAGACTAAAAACAATGCATTAGTGATCTAAAAATTAAAGAGAAATCACTCAATCACAATAGAAAAAGTAAAAACAAATAAAAAGATGAGAACAATTTACAAACACACCAACATTCACATGATAAGATCTTAGAAGGAGAAGTGGGAGAAAATGAGATAGAAAATATATTTCATGAAATTATGGGTCAAAAATCCTCAAACCTGGAGAAGGAAAGAAGCACAAAGTGTTCCAAACAAGATGAACCCAAGCAGACCACACTAAGACATATCATAACTGAAATGGTAAAAGTTAAATAATTCCAAAGATAACAAAAGGAAAATGGTCATGTATAAGTGAACTCCCATAAGGCTATAAGCTGATTTTTCTGAAAAATCAAAGGGATGAAGATAAAGATGCTAAAGAGGAGATAAAAATCATAAAATGTGGGGGAGGAGAGTAAGAAAAATGTAGATTTCTTCACCTAGAATGCATTTGAGTCTATAGGACTACCAGTCTTAAGGGAGTAGTTATACAAAAGTGTTAACATATTTGAAAATCAGAGTAACCACAAATCAAAAGTGTATAATATATTTATAAAAATAAAAAAGAGCATAAGCATTATACAGAAGAAAATCAAGATGTAAAAGGAAAAGCAAAAAGAAAAACAAAGGACAAAGAAGAAATATGCAGTCAATTGGAAAACAAGGTTTAAAATGGCAATAAACACATATTTATCATTTATATTTATTAATATTTGTTTTGTATATTTAGCTACTCAAGAATATTAACAAATGAAAAGAGAAAATTGATTCTTAAACCAATTTTGGTTAGCTATATGTTTCTAGAAACTTGTCCATTTCCTCTAGGTTGTAGAATTTCCTCTATGCATATAATTGTGCATAGTTTTCTTTTATGTTTTTTTTGTATTTCTGTGCTATCAGTTGTTATGTCTCCTTTTTCATTTCTTATTTTGTTTATTTATGTTCTCTTTTCTTTTTGGTGAGCCTGGATAGCAGTTTCTCAATCTTGTGTATTATATATGGATATAAGTGTAACAGTTTCTTCTTGTGTTAACCCCTTTATCTTTATAGAACCCCTGTCTTTGTGTTTTGTTATAGCCTTTGCTTTAAACTCTATTTCATCTCAAAGGAGTATTGATGGCCCCACTTTCTTTACATTTCTGTTTGCATGAACTATCTTTATCCATTCGCTTATTTCAATGTGTGTGTCTTTCCTGAAATGTCTATTATAGAGATTTTCTCTTTCTTTTTAATCCAATTTGCCACTCTATGTCTTTTGATTGGACCATTTAGTCTGCTGACATTTAAAATAATGATCGAAGGGAGGGGATTCAGGAGTGTGGAGTAGGAAGATGTGGAGCTTACTCTCCCCCAAAACATATCACAAATACATATACATATGAAACAATTCTCTTGGAAAATTAACTGAAAACTGGCAAGGTTTTATAGTTTCATAGGGAAGTTCTACCAAACATATAAAGAAGAGCTATTACTCATTCATCTCAAACTATTCCAAAAATTGAAGAGGAGTGTACACTCCTAATTGGCACAATTACCCTGACAAAGATGCAACCAAAAAAAGAAGATAACTGGCCAATATTGCTGATGATCATAGATGTAAAAATCCCAAGGAAATATTAGCAAACTGAATTCAACATAAATTTAAAGAATGATATAACATGATCATGGGATTTATTCAAGGATGATTCAGCAGGTGCATATCAATCAATGTGACACACTACATTAATAAAAGTGAAAAATAAAAATCATATCATTTTAGTAATCACAGAGAAGACTTTTGGCAAAATTATAAATCATCCATTCATGATTAAAAATAAACTCTTATCAAAGTTGGTATAGAAAGGATATATCTTAGCAATATAAAGTTTACTTATTTATGACAAAGTCACAACTAACATCTTGATTGCAAAAAGATGAAGGCTTTTCTCTAAAATCAGGAATGAGATGAGAATACCCACTTTCATCACATCTATTTAACATAGTGTTGGAAGTTCTTTCCACAGCACTCAGACAAGAAAAAGAAATGAAATGCATCCAATTTGGAAGGGGAAAAACAAAAAACAAAAAACACCTGTCACTATTTGTAGATTTTATTATACTATATACAGGAAATCTTAAAATTTTCACTAAAATACTATTTGAATCAGTAAATGTATTCACCAAGTTTGCAGGATATAAGATTAATTCACAAACATCTGCTACTTTTGTATTCACTAATGATAAGCTATCAGAAAGGTGAATTTGTTTAAAAATCCTATTTTAAATTGCATCAAAAAGAAATATCCAGGAATAAATTTAATCAAGGAAATAAAAAACCTATATGCTGAAAACTATAAAAATATTGAAGACTCTACCAAGAAACAATAAAATATCCTATGCTCTTTGATTGTAAGAATTTATATTGTTAAAATGACCACACTTCTTAAAGCAATCCATAGAGTTAATGTAGTTCCTATCCAAACACCCATTACATATCCCACTGAACTAGAGCAAATAATCCTAAAGCTTATATGGAATCAAAAAGACCCACCATTTCCAAAGCAATCCTGAGGGAAAAAAGGACAAAGCTGAAGTTATAAACCTTCCAGACTTCAGACTACATTTCAAAGCTATAAGAATCAAAACATCATGGCACTGACACAAAATGGACATATACATCAATGGGACAGAACAAAGAGCCCAGAAATAAACCCATAGATCTATCATCAATCTTTGACAAAGTAGGCAAGAATATATTCTACAACCTCTCTTCAATAAGTCATATTGGGAAAGTTGGAGCCAAAACATTCCCTCACACCATATACAAAAATAATCTTAAAATGAATTAAAAAACTAAATATAAGACTAGAAACCAAAATTCCTAGAAGATAACATAAGTAAAACATTCTTTGGTATAAATCATAGTGATATTCTGGGAGGGGGTTCTGTCTTCTAAAGCAAAAATAAATGGGAACTGATTAAAGTTAAAACTTTTGCATAGCAAGCAAAACCAACAACAACCTACTGAATGGGAGAAAATATTTGCAAATGATATGACCAATAGGGGATAATAGTTAAAATATAAACAACTCATGCGACTCAATATAAAAAAAAATTAAAATTAAAATGGACTAAAGACATAAATAGACATTTTTCCAAAGAAGACATCCTGATTGTCCACATCACATGACAAGATACTCAAAGACAGTCAATATTTCTCTGTTTATTAGAGAAATGCAAGGCAAAATCATAATGAGATGTCATTTCACACTTGTCTGAATGGTTATCATTAGAAAGTCTACAAATAACAAATGTTGGTGAGAAAGTGTAAAAAACAAAACCCTGGTACACTGTTGGTGGGAATGTAAATAATGCAGCCACTATGGAGAACAGTATGGAGTTTCCTTAATAAACAACAAAAAAAAAAATAGAGTTACCATATGATCTAGCAATGTCACTCAGGGGTATATATCTGAATGAAACAAAAAAACACTAAGCCTAAAAGATCCATGCACTCTGATCTTCACACCAATATTGTTTACAATAGCCAGAATATGAAACCAACAATGGAACCACTTATCCATTAACAGATGAATGGATAAGGAAAATGTATATATGCAAAGAAACATCACTCAGCCACAGGAACATAAAAAATTCCAATGTTTGCAATAATGTGGATGAACCTAGAGAATATTATGCATAGTGAAATAAGTCAGGCAGAAAAAGAAAACTAGAGTATATTATAACTTCTATGTGGACTGTAAAAAATAGAAGAAATGAATTAATATACCAAAAATAAACAGAATTAGAGATATAGAGAACAAATTAGTGTTTACCAGTAGAGAGAAGGATGGGGAAGCTGCAAGATATGTGTATGGACTGAGAGATATAACCTACTATTTATAAAATAAACAAGCAACAAATACATATTGTGCTGCAGGAAAATATAAAGACCTCTCTTGCTAAAGTTGCCTTGGAAAACAACACTGGGAACCCACTCTTCGCCATTTATAACTACACTATGGTCATGGCAGGAGCCTAAAAGTGAGGTACAAAGTATGTTCTATGAGAAGTACATTATACTCCAAAGGACTACTTGAGTTTTCTAATTTATAGATAGAAATATGGGGAACATATGTAGGCATGGATATTAAGAATGTTAAATAAAAGTTGATAGAACATAAGGTTGAATCAAGCCCAATTGATTGATACAATATCACTAAGTACACTTTCCACGTTTAATGTTTCAGTTTGAGGGATTTGAAAGGACTCAAAAATTTGTTTCATTGATTGACTATAACATGGGCCAAAAGTAGGATCACAAACATGGGCCAAAAGTAGAAATGCTAGGCCTGCCTTTGTTTAATGTAAAGGAAGAGATTCAAAGGTTCAGGAAGATCAGAATATTAAAATAGGTTTGTCCATTAAGACATACTTGTCCACCCCGGGAGAGTTCATTAGGCAAACTTTTTTCCAAGACTGCGAGAAATAAATTTGTGAGGGGTGGTCTAGCATCCAGTGTAAGCTATGGGATTGCTCTTCTTCTCAGGACAGACCTTACGTGGGAGCTGAAGACACTGAATCAGGAAACCTAAATGCATTGGAAGAAATTGGACCCCCGAGTGATAGAGGTTAAGTGGTGGTGCTCAGCCACCAAAGGTAAGGTGGATGTGGCTGCTGTGATGGACAGCAGAGCTAAAGCAGCATTCAGAAAGGTAAGGTGGATGTGGCTGCTGTGATGGACAGCAGAGCTAAAGCAGCATTCAGAAAGGTAAGGTGGATGTGGCTGCTGTGATGGACAGCAGAGCTAAAGCAGCATTCAGAAAGGTAAGGTGGATGTGGCTGCTGTGATGGACAGCAGAGCTAAAGCAGCATTCAGAAAGGTAAGGTGGATGTGGCTACTGTGATGGACAGCAGAGCTAAAGCAGCATTCAGAAAGGTAAGGTGGATGTGGCTGCTGTGATGGACAGCAGAGCTAAAGCAGCATTCAGAAAGGTAAGGTGGATGTGGCTGCTGTGATGGACAGCAGAGCTAAAGCAGCATTCAGAAAGGTAAGGTGGATGTGGCTGCTGTGATGGACAGCAGAGCTAAAGCAGCATTCAGAAAGGTAAGGTGGATGTGGCTGCTGTGATGGACAGCAGAGCTAAAGCAGCATTCAGAAAGGTCTGAATAGACCTATGTGTTGGTCTGACCATGGTGTTCTAAGAAGTGAAATAGATGAGAAACTTACTAAATTCTTACTTGATCTATACAAGCAGAAAATTTCTAGTTAAAGTGTTCACAATTCTAACCGGAATCATGGAAACAGAGAGTCATGTCTTCTCAGTCAATTTCTAGACTTGAGCCACTTTATAGACTTGGAATGCCTTGAATGAACAGAGGCCAGATCTCCTTGAGGAAAGGCTCTGGAACACTGCTAAAATTTATACTGTTGCTCTTCTTTAGTTTTCCCTAAATAGACCTATAGCTTTTTACCAAGGCAGCATTATTTTGGGGTAAAGGAAATAGATCTTTTAGAGACTACTAGACGTGGGCTCAAAAAAGGACAGAAATGGTCTGGACCTAACAGAAGCAGAAGGTATTAAGAAGAGGTGGCAAGAATACACAGAAGAACTGTACAAAAAAGATCTTCACGACCCAGATAATCATGACAATGTGATCACTAATCTAGAGCCAGCCATCCTGGAATGTGAAGTCAAGTGGGCCTTAGAAAGCATCACTACGAACAAAGCTAGTAGTGGTGATGGAATTCCAGTTGAGCTCTTTCAAATCCTAAACGATGATGCTGTGAAAGTGCTGCACTCAATATGCCAGCAAATTTGGAAAACTCAGTAGTAGCCACAGGACTGGAAAAGGTCAGTCTTCATTCCAATCCCAAAGAAAGGCAATGCCAAAGAATGCTCAAACTACTGCACAATTGCACTCATCTCACATGCTAGTAAAGTAATGCTCAAAATTCTCCAAGCCAGGCTTCAGCAATATGTGAACTGTGAACTTCCTGATGTTCAAGCTGGTTTTGGAAAAGACAGAGGAAACAGAGATCAAATTGCCAACATCCACTGGATCATGGAAAAAGCGAGAGTTCCAAAAAAAACCATCTATTTCTGCTTTATTGACTACGCCAAAGCCTTTGACCGTGTGGATCACAATAAACTGTGGAAAATTTTGAAAGAGATGGGAATACCAGACCACCTGACCTGCCTCTTGAGAAATCTGTATGCAGGTCAGGAAGCAACAGTTAGAACTGGACATGGAACAACAGATTGATTGCAAATAGGAAAAGGAGTATGCCAAGGCTGTATATTGTCACCCTGCTTATTTAACTTCTGTGCAGAGTACATCATGAGAAATGCTGGACTGGAAGAAACTCAAGCTGGAATCAAGATTGCCTGGAGAAATATCAATAACCACAGATATGCAGGTGACACCACCCTTATGGCAGAAAGTGAAGAGGAACTAAAAAGCCTCTTGGTGAAAGTGAAAGAGGAGAGTGAAAAAGTTGGCTTAAAGCTCAACATTCAGAAAACGAAGATCATGGCATCTGGTCTCATCACTTCATGGGAAATAGATGGGGAAACAGTGGAAACAGTGTCAGACTTTATTTTTTTGAGCTCCAAAATCACTGCAGATGGTGACTGCAGCCATGAAATTAAAAGACGCTTTCTCCTTGGAAGAAAAGTTATGACCAACCTAGATAGTATATTCAAAAGCTGAGACATTACTTTGCCAACTAAGGTCCATCTAGTCAAGGCTATGTTTTTTCCAGTAGTCATGTATGGATGTGAGAGTTGGACTGTGAAGAAGGCTGAGTGCCAAAGAATTGATGCTTTTGAACTGTGGTGTTGGAGAAGACTCTTGAAAGTTCTTTGGACTGCAAGGAGATCCAACCAGTCCATCCTAAAGGAGATCAGCCCTGGGATTTCTTTGGAAAGAATGATGCTGAAGCTGAAACTCCAGTACTTTGGGCACCTCATGTGAAGAGTTGACTCATTGGAAAAGACTCTGATGCTGGGAAGGATTGAGGGCAGGAGGAGAAGGGGACGACAGAGGATGAGATGGCTGGATGGCATCACTGACTCGATGGACGTGAGTCTGAGTGAACTCCGGGAGTTGGTGATGGACAGGGAAGCCTGGTGTGCTGCGATTTATGGGGTCGTAAAGAGTCGGACACGACTGAGCCACTGAACTGAACTGAACTGAGACATGGGCTTTGAATTGACATCAGTCCCAAGGGACTCAAAACATCACTGCAATCAGTCAGCTAGTGGGGACTTTTGGAGACTAGGGGTCAGTACAGTTTTAGTTCAGTTACATCTCAAAGTAAGTCAAGTGGGTTCCTGAACCCATCCTGTAGTTATTCTCCCAATTCCATAAGGCATAATTGCCATATGAATTATTAACAGCTGACAGAATCCCCAGTTAGCTCTCTGACCTGTTGGATGATGTCTGATAGGAAAGGCCACATGGAATCAATTAGAACTGCTTCTATCTCCAAAAGAGTAAACAAAAAGTAGAACAGCACCCCTGAGGGATTGCAGAGATTAGTGCTACAATCAAGGTCTGTAAAGATGTGAGAGTGGTGATTATACCTGCATTCCCATTCAATTTGTCTATTTGGTATGTGCAAAAGACAGATTAATTTTTGGAGAGTGACAGTGGATTATCATAAATTTAACCATGTGTGACTCCAATTACAGCTGCTGAATCAAGTGTAATTTCACTGCTTGAGCAAATTAACATACCTCTTGGCACCTGATATACAGATATTGAGCTAGTAAATTCTTTTTCTTTTTTTTTTCTCCTTAGAAATTGATAAAGACAACTAGAAGCAGTTTTCTTCTTTTTTAAAATTAATTTATTTTTAGTTGGAGGATAATTACCTTACAATTTTGTGTTGGTTTCTGCCATGCATCAACATGAATCAGCTGGCAAGGCCAAACTACTACTTCACTGTCCTACCTCAGGGGTATACCAATCCTCTAGCCCTACAATCATAATTTAGTTCTCAGGGGTCTTGACCACCTTTCCTTCCCATAAGGAATCACACTGGTCAGTTACATTGATGACATTAAATGGATTAGACCTACTGTGTAAGAAGTAGCAACTACTCTATAGACTTATTGGTAAGACATTTGTGTGTGTGAAAGGTTGAAAAATAAACCTGACAAAAATTAAGGGATCTTTTACTTCTAGGGGTTCACTGGTGTGGGGCATGTTGAGATATTCTTTTTAAGGTAAAGGATGAGTTGTTACATCTGGCCCTTTTAAGAGCTCTAAAGGTATAATGCCTCATGAGCCTCTTTGGATTTTGGAGGTAACATTTTCTTCATTTGGTGGTGTTACTCCAGCCCATTTACCAGGGAATTTGAAAAACACTTCTAATCTTGAGTGGGGTCCAGGATAAAATAAGGCTCTGCAACAGATCTATACTCTTCCACTTGGGCCATGTGATCCAAGAGATCTGATTGTGCTTAGTGTCAGTGGGGTATAGGGCTGCTATTTGGAGCCCCTATAGGTGAATTGTAGCATGGGCTCTTAGGAACTTAGAACCAAGCCCTGCCATCCTTCACAGATACTATCCTTTTGAGAAACAACTCTGGGACTGTTATTGGGTCTTTAGCAGAGACTGCAATGGAGAAGGCAATGGCAACCCACTCCAGTGCTCTTGCCTGGAAAATCCTATGGACAGAGGGGCCTGGTGGGCTGCAGTCCATGGGGTCGCTAGGAGTCGGACACGACTGATTGACCTCACTTTCACTTTCACCTTCATGCATTGGAGAAGGAAATGGAAACCCACTCCAGTGTTCTTGCCTGGAGAATCCCAGGGATGGAGGAGCCTGGTGGGCTGCCATCTATGCAGTCACACAGAGTCAGACACAACTGAAGAGACTTAGCAGCAGCAGCAGCAGAGACTGAAAACCAAGCGTTGAGCAAGTTACCATGTGACCTGAGATGCCCATTATGAACTGGGTATTATCTGACCCAACAAGCTACAAAGTTGAATGAGCACATCAGTGGTCCAAAATCTAATAGAAGTGGTTTAAACATGAGTAGAACTGAGCAGGCCCTGAAGGCACAAGTAAGTTACATGAAGAAATGGCCCAAATGTTGAGGGTTCCCCTTCTTGCTACTCTGCCTTCTCTCAGCCTGCACTTGTTGGCCTCATGGGGAGCTCTACCAACCCAACCTTGTCATCACCCAAAGGGATCATGGACAAAGAGTGTCCATGGTGGCAGGAATGGAGGTGACGTGTGCTCAGTCACATGGACTTCCACTCACCCAGGCTGACCTGGCTACAGTCACTGCTGAGTGCCCAACCTGCCAGTTACAGAGACCAAGCCCCTGTACGGCACCATTTATCATGGTGATCATCTAGCTATCTTGTGGTGAGTTTATTACACTCGACTGCTTCCATCATGAAGGAGCAGTACTTTTTTTTTTTTTTTAAACTGGAAGAAAACTCTTACTCTGGATACAGGTTTGCCATCCTTGCTTGCAATACTTCTGCCAAAACTACTATTTGTAGTCTTATACTATGCCTTATCTACTGTTATGTATTCACATAGCATATCTTCTGACCTAGGAACTTTGCTGTTGTTGAGTAGCTAAGTCATGTCCAGCTCTTTGCAACTCCATGGACTGCAGCATGCCAGCTCCTCTGTTCTCTGCTGTCTCTCAGAGTTGCTCAAATTCATGCCCATTGATGCTATCTAACCGTCTCATCCTCAGATGCCCCCTTCTCCATTTGCCTTCAATCTTTCCCAGCACCAGGGTATTTTCCAGTGAGTTGGGTCTTCACATCAGGTGGCTTCAGTTTCAGTATCAGTCCTTCCAGTGACTATTCAGGATTGATTTCCCTTAGGATTGACTGGTTTGATCTCCTCGCTATCCAAGGAACTCACAAGAGTCTTCTACAACACCACAATTCAAAAGAATCACTTCTTCAGCACTCAGTCTTCTTTAGGGTCCAAAACTCACTTCTGTACATGACTACTGGAAAAACCATATCTTTCACTATACAGACTTTTTCAGCAAAGTGATGTCTCTGCTTTTCAATATGCTGTCTAGGTTTGTCATAGCTTTCTCTCAAGAAGCAAGTGTATTCTAATTTCATCGCTTCAATCACCATCCACAGTGACTTTGGAGCCTCCCAAAATAAAATTTGTCACTGCTTCCACGTTTCCCCCTTCTATTTGCCATGAATTGATGGGATTGTATGCCATGATCTTGGTTTTTTGATGAATTTTAAGCCAGTTTTTCACTCTCCTCTTTCACCCTCATCAAGAGTCTCTTTAGTTCCTCTTGGCTTTATGGTACTAGAATAGTATCATCTACATATGTGAGGTTGATATTTCTCCTGGCAACCTTAAATCCAGCTTGTGTTTCAAGCAGCCCAGAAATTTATGTGATGTACTCTACATGTAAATTAAATAAGCAGGATGACAATGAACAGCTTTGTTGTACTGCTTTCCCAGTTTTGAACCAGTCCATTGTTTCATATTCAGTTCTAATTGTTGCTTCTTGACCCACATACAGGTTTCTCAGGAGTCTGGTACTCCCATCTCTTTTAAGATTTTTCCACAGTTTGTTGCGATCCATACAATCAAAGGCTTTAATGTAGTTAGTGAAGCAGAAGTAGATGTTTTTCTGGAATTATCTTCATTCCTCCCTGATCAAACAAATGTTGGCAGTTTGATGTCTGGTTCCTCTGCCTTTTCTAAACCCAGCTTGTACTGTACATCTGGAAGTTCTCAGTTCATGTACTACTAAAGCTTAGCTTGAAGGATTTTGAGCATAACTTTGCTAGCATGTGATATGAGCACAATTGTACAGTAGCTTGAACATTCTTTGGCAATGCTCTTCTTTGGGAGTGTAATAAAAACTAACTTTTTTCCACTCCTATGGCCGCTGCTGAGTTTTCCAAATTTGCTGGCATATTGAGTCAGCACATTAACAGCACAATTTTTTAGGATTTTAAATAGCTCATTTGAAATTTCGTTATCTCCATTAGATTTGTTTGTAGTGATGATTCCTAAGACCCACTTGACTTCACACTCCAGGATATATGTCTCTAGGTGTATGACCACACCATCGTGATTATCCAGGTCATTAAGACCTTTTTTTATATAGCTTTTCAGTGTGTTCTTGCAACCTCTTCTTAATCTCTTCTGCTTCTGTGAGGTCTTTGCTCTTTCTGTCCTTTATCATGCCCTTCCTTACAGGAATTTTTCCCTTGATATCTTCAGTTCCCTTGAGGAGTTCTTTCATCTTTTCCATTCTATTGTTTTTCTCCATTTCTTTTTGCATTGTTCATTTACAAAGGCTTTCTTATCTCTCCTTGCTCTTCTCTGGAACTCTGCATTCAGTTGGGCATATATTTTCCTTTCTCCCTTGCATTTTGCTTTTCTTCTTTCCTCAGTTATTTGTAAGGCCTCCTCAGACAACCATTTTGTCTTCTTGCATATTTTTTTTCCTTTGAGATCAAGAAACTTACTTCATAGCAAATGTACTGGGCATATCTTTATGGAACTCACTGATCTTACCTTGCCTTTATCATCCTCACAGCAATTGGCTTGATAGAATAGTGGAATGGTTTTTTTTGTGTGTGTGAGTATAGTTGATTTATAATGTTGTGTTCATTTCCAGTGCATAGCAAAGTGAGTCAGTTATACATATACATATATCCACTCTTTAAATTCTCTTCCAAGTATGCCATTACACAGTAGATTTCCCTGGGCTAAAGCAGAGACATTACTTTGCCAACAAATGTCCATCTAGTAAAAGCTATGATTTTTCTACTAGTCATGTATGGATGTGAGAGTTGGACTGTAAAGCAAGCTGAGCACAGAAGAATTGGTGCTTTTGAACCAGGGTGTTGGAGAAGACTCTTGAGAATCCCTTGGACTGCAAGAAGATCCAACCAGTCTACCCTAAAGGAAATCAGTCCTGAGTGTTCATTGGAAGGACTGATGTTGAAGCTGAAACTCCAATACTTTGGCCACCTTATGCAAAGAACTGACTCATTGGAAAAGACCCTCATGCTGGGAAAGATTGAAGGTGGGAGAAGAAGGGGACAACAGAGGATGAGATGGTTGGATGGCATCACCGACTCAATGGACATGAGTTTGAGTAAATTCTCGGAGTTGGTGTAAGATAGGGAGGCTTGGCTTTCTGCAGTCCATGGGGTGGTAAAGAGTTGGACAGGACTGAGCAACTGAACTGAAAAACTGAACTAATACAATAGGTCCTTTCTAATTACTTGTTTTATATACAATAGTGTGTGTAAGTAAGTGTTAGCCCCTTCAGTCATGTCCATCTCTTTGAGACCCCATGGACTGTAGCCCACCAGGCTCCTCTGTCCATGGAACTCTTCAGACAAGAATACTGGAGTGGGTTGCTGTTTCCTACTCCAGGAGATCTTCCTGACCCAAGAATCGAATCCAAGTCTCCTGCATTTCTGGCAGATTCTTTACCATCTGCACCACCTGGGAAGACCAACAGTGTGTGTATGTTAATCCTAATCTCCTAATTTATCTCTTCCCATACTTTCCTCCTGTTAATCATAAGTTTGTTTTCTATATCTGTGACACTATTTGTTTTGTAAATAAGTTTGTTTGTACCATGATTTTTAGATTCCACACATAAGCATCCTATGATGTTTGTCTTTCTCTGTCTACCATACTTCACTCAGTGGTCCATCCATATTGCTGCAAATGACATTGTTTCATTACTTTTATTGCAGAATAATATTTCATGGTATATACATAAGATATATGTATATATATATGTATATATATATATATATATATATACACCACAACTTCATCTTGTGTAACCTTTTTAAGACTCTGTTATAATGCCAACTTTACAGCAATAACTTGCAGGCCTGAGACAACATTTTCTAGAAGGCCATTTTTTTCCTAAACCAGTGTCTGGTATATGGTGCTGTTTCTCCCATATCCAGGATTCATTGGTCAGGAAACTTGAGGTGGAAATGGGAGTAGCACCACTTACTGTTACTTATAGTCACCCAATGGCAAAATTCTGCTTCCTGTTCCCATGACCTTATACTCTGCTGGCCTAGAAGTCTTAGTTTCAGAGTAAAGAATACTTCCACCAGGAGACATAAAGTAAAGATTGCCACTTGGCTACTTGGGGATCTTCAGTTCTATAGGCAAATAAAGCAGTTAACTGTGCTGGCCGAGGTGACTAATCCTGATTAGCAAGGAGAAATTGGACAACTACTTCACAAGGAGGTGAGGAACAACATGTCTGGAATATAAGAGACACCTGAGGTCATCTCTTAGTATTATACACTATGGTTAATTTCAGTAAAAAACTATGACAGTCTAATCCAGGCAGGACTACTAATAGCCCAGAAGCTTCAGGAATGAAGGGCTGAGTCACCCCATCAGGTAAATAACCATGTCCAGCTGAGAGACTTGTTGAAGACAAAGGGAATACAGAATAGATAGTGCGAGAAAGTACATACCAGCTATGATGATATCACCAGTTATAAAAATGATGTAATTGTCATGAATATTTTCTCCTTATTTTAGCATGAACAAAGATCATCTCCTTTCTAACGGGAGGAAGACCAACACCATCAATTAATTCTGGCTAATTAAAACATGAGGAAGTAGAACTAGCATGCAGAAAAGTGTATTAATCTGACTGTGACATTCTTAGGAGGAGCTGGGCCTGGTGGAAAGGGCCAATGTCTTGAGCTCCTGTGCCTGGATCAGTGGATGAACATGCCCTTTAATCAACAACTAGGAGTCCCTTGGCAAAGCCATGCATCCATGACCTGCTGTAGGTGATTGTGACCAGGATTGTCTGATCCCTGAAAGGAAAGATCTGTCAGTTGCTAAAGTCCTTGGGTTTCCAATGCACTTTTGTTGACTTTGTTTCTGTCTGAATGAAATTGGAATCGTCTGCCCATGTACCAACACCAGCTGGGTTCCCTTTGTCTTAAAGTAGTGGAAAATGGTACCTAGAGCCAGGCCTAGTATTGCCAGGCTTGCCCACCATGAATGGCCCATTATCACCACTCAACAGCATTTTGATTTCTTGGTTTGTCTGTGAAAAATAAAGTCAAGGCACTACTCCCCTTCTTTACCCTACCCATTCCTGTCCCTCAGTATCCAGTGAGATGGCAAATTCTTCTAACTTTAAGTGGAAAACTATCTTTAGCTGAGAAGTGGTTATTAAATATTCACTAGAGCTCTAGCTGTTCTGAAAAGAAAGGTATCATATGTGGTGTTTAATCTTATGTGTCAACTTGACTAGGTCCTTGTGTATCCACTATGTGGAGACCATGCCTCAAACCACAGTGCTCCTTTCATGTTACATATCTGGCTGAAAATGAGACTACCTTCTGCACTGTGTCAATGAAGATTTGTCTGCTAAGCATCTGTGCTGCTGGAGAGACTAGTTGGAACACATGGCCAGGAATAGCTGAAGGATACTGCCACAGGGAAAACAGGCCTATGAGCTGAATGACCCTGGATGTGGGAATGAAATTCTCATCCATGGAGGAGCCACGGAAGCCTGAAAGCATACCACACAAGATAGTGGAGTAGAAGGAAGTGTGCCCATCTCCTGTGAGAGCTCCAAAATTACAACTCGCTGCTGAACAACCATCAACAGGAGAGTGTTGAATCCCACCTAAAAAGATACACCACTTCCAAGGGCAAAGGAGAAGCCCCAGTAAGATGGTAGGAGGGGAAAAATCGCATTTATAATCAAACCCCACACCTGCCAGAGATGCTCAGAGGGCTCAAACAAACCTTGTGCACATAAGGACCCAGAGACCCCACAGAGACTAAGCCAGGACTGTTTGAGTGTCTCCTGAGGCAGTATGGGTCAGCAGTGGCCTGCTGCAGAGGCAGGCACTCTGGGTGCAGTAGACCTGGGTATGGTATAAGTCCTCTTGGAGGTCACCATTAACCTCACCTAGAGCCGCCAGAACTTACACAGCACTGGGGAAACAGACTCTTGGAGGGCACATAAAAAACCTGTGCTCAACAGGACCCAGGAGAAAGGAGCAGTGACCCCACAAGAGAGGGACCCAGACTTGCCCACGAGTGTCCAGGAGTCTCTGGCAGAAGCGTGGACTGGTGGTGGCCTGCTGCAGAGTTGGGGGCACTGAGTGCAGCAGTGCATGCATGGGAACTTTTGAAGGAGGTCTTCATTACCTCCATCATAGTTAGGCCTCAGATCAAACAACAGGGAGGCAACACAGCCCCAGTGATCAACAGAAAATTGGATTAAAGATTTACTGAGCATGGCTCCACCCCTCAGAACAAAATTCAGTTTCCCCAACAGTCAATCTCTCCCATCAGGAAGCTTCCATAAGCCTCTAATCCTTATCCATCAGAGGGCAGACAGAATGAAAACAACAATCACAGAAAACTAAACAAACTGATCACATGGGCAGGAGAACTGTCTAACCCAGTGAAACTATGAGCCATGCCATGTATGGCTACCTAGGATAGACGAGCCATAGTGGAGAGTTCTGACAAAACGTGGTCCACTGGAGAAGGGAATGGCAAACCACTTCTGTATGCTTGCCTTGAGAACCCCATGAACAGTATGAAAAAGGCAAAAGACAGGACACTGAAAGATGAATTCATCAAGTCGATAGGAGCCCAGTATGCAACTGGAGATCAGTGGAAAAACACCTCCAGAAAGAATGAAGAGTCGGAGCCAAAATAAAAGCAACACCCAGTTGTGAATGTGACTAGTGATGAAAGTAAACTGTGATGCTGCAAAGAGCCATATTGCATAGGAACCTGGAATGTTAGCTCCGTGAATCAAGACAAATTCAGTTCAGTTCAGTTCAGTCACTCAGTCGTGTCTGACTCTTTGTGACCCCATGAATCGCAGCATGCCAGGCCTCCCTGTCCATCACCAACTCCTGGAGTACACACAAACCCATGTGCATCAAGTCGGTGATACCATCCAGGCATCTCATCCTCTGTCGTCCCCTTTTCCTCCTGCCCCCAATTCCTCCCAGCATCAAGGTCTTTTCCAATGAGTCAACTCTTCACATGAGGTGGCCAAAGTATTGCAGTTTCAGCCTCAGCATCAGTTATTCCAATGAGCACCCGGGACTGGTCTCCTTTAGGATGGACTGGTTGGATCTCCTTGCAGTGCAAGGGACTCTCAAGAGTCTTCTCCAACACCACAGTTCAAAAGCATCAATCCTTCGGTGCTCAGCTTTCTTCACAGTCCAACTCTCACATCCATACATGATCACTGGAAAAAGCATAGCTTTGACTAGATGGACTTTGTTGTCAAAGTAATACCTGTGCTTTATAATATGCTATCTTGGTTGGTCATAACTTTCCTTCTAAGGAGTAAGCGTCTTTTAATTTCATGGTTTCAATCACCATCTGCAGTGATTTTGGAGCCCCAAAAAATAAAGTCTGAGACTGTTTCCAGTTTCCCCATCTATTTGCCATGAAGTGATGGGACCAGATGCCATAATCTTCGTTTTCTGAATGTTGAGCTTTAAGCCAACTTTTTCACTCTCCTCTTTCCCTTTCATCAAGAGGCTTTTTAGTTCCTCTTCACTTTCTGCTATAAGGGTGCTGTCAAGACAAATTGGAAGTGGTCAAACAGGATATGGCAAGAGTTAAAATTGACATATTAGGAATTTCTGATATAAAATGGACTGGAATGGGTGAATTTAACTCAGATGACCATTATATTTACTACTGTGGGCAAGAATCCCTTAGAAGAAATGGAGTTAGCCATCATAGTCAACAAAAGATCTGAAATGCAGTACTACGATGCGATATCAAAAACAACAGAGTAATCTCTGTTCATTTCCATGGCAAACCATTCAATATCACAGTAACCTAAGTCTATGCCCCGGCCAGTAAGCTGAAGAAGCTTAAATTGAATGGTTCTATGAAGACACACAAGGCCTTCTAGAACTAGCACCCAAAATGCATGTTTTATTCATTATGGGGGACTGGAATGCAAAAGGAGGAAGTCAAGAGATACCTTGAGTAACAGGCAAATTTGGTCTTGGAGTACAAAACAAAGCAGGGCAAAGGCTAACAGAGTTTTGCAAAGAGAAACGCACTGGTCATAGAAAACACCCTCTTCCAAAAACACAAGAGAAGACTCTACACATGGACATCGCCAGATGGTCAACACCAAAATCAGATTGATTATATTCTTTGCCGCCAAAGGTGGAGAAGCTCTATACAGTCAGCAGAAGCAAGATGGGGAGCTGACTGTGGCTCAGATCATGAGCTCCTTATTGCCAAATTCAGACTTAAATTGAAGAAAGTAGGGAAAACCACTGGACCATTCAGGTATGGCCTAAATCAGATCTCTTATGATTATACAGTTGAAGTGACAAATAGATTCAAGGGATTAGATATGATTAAAAAAAAAAAAAAAAGAGTGCCTGAAGAACTATGGACAGAGCTTGGTGACATTGTACAGGACAGAGTGATCAACACCATCCTGCAGATAAATAAATACAAAAAAGGCAAAAATGGTTGTCTGAGGAGGCATTACAATGCACTGAGAAAAGAAGAGAACTGGAAGGCAAAGGGGGGAAGGAAAGATATACCCATCTAAATGCAGAGTTACAAAGAATATCAAAGAGAGATAAGAAAGCATAACTCAATGATCAATGCAAAGAAGTAAAGGAAAACAGTAAAATGGGGAAGACTAGACATTGCTTCAAGAAAATTAGAGATACCAAGGGAATATTTCGTGCAAAGATGGGCACAATACAGGAATGAAATGGTACAGACCTAACAAAAGTAGAAGATATTAAGAAGAGGTGGCAAGAACACACAGAAGAACTATACAAAAAAGATCTTCATGACCCAGATAACCACGATGGTGTGATCACCCACCTAGAGCCAGACATCCTGGAATGCAAAGTCAAGTGGGCCTTAGGAAGCATCACTACGAACAAAGCTAGTGGAGGTGATGGAATTCTAGCTGAGCTATTTCAATCCTAAAAGATGATGCTGTAAAAGTGCTGCACTTAATATGCCAGCAACTTTGCAAAACTCAGCAGTGGCCACGGGACTGGAAAAGGTCAGTTTTCATTCCAATCCCAAAGAAAGGCAGTGCCAAATAATGTTCAAACTGCTGCACAACTGCACTCATCTCACATGCCATCAAAGTAACACTCCAAATTCTTCAAGCTGGGCTTCAACAGTTCATGAAGCATGAACTTCCAGATATTCAAGCTGCATTTAGAAGAGACAGAGGAATCAGAGATCAAATTGCCAACATCCATTGGCTCACTAAAAAAGCAGGAGAGTTCCAGAAAAACATCGACTTCTGCTTTATTGACTATGCCAAAGCCTTTGACTGTTTGGATCACAAAAACTGTGGAAAATTCTTAAAGAGATAGGAATACCAGACCACCTTACATGTCTCCTAAGAAATATGTATGCAGATCATGAAACAACAGTGAGAACTGGACATGGAAAAACAAACTGGTTCCAAATTAGGAAAGGAATACGTCAAGGCTATATATTGTCACCCTGCTTATTTAACTTATATGCAGAGTATATCATGCAAAATGCAGGGCTGGATGAACCACAAGCTGGAATCAAGAGTTCCAAGAGAAATATCAATAACCTCAGATATGCAGATGAT